>NW_026652293.1:32046147-32276943 GCF_009828535.3 Hylobates moloch | reverse complement strand
AACAATGATAGACTGGATTAAGAAAATGTGGCACATATACGCCATGGAATACTATGCAGCCATAAAAAATGATGAGTTCATGTCCTTTGTAGGGACATGGATGAAACTGGAAATCATCATTCTCAGTAAACTATCGCAAGGACAAAAAACCAAAAGCCGCATGTTCTCACTCATAGGTGGGAATTGAACAATGAGAACACTTGGACACAGGAAGGGGAACATCACACTCTGGGGACTGTTGTGGGGTGGGGGGAGGGGGGAGGGATAGCATTAGGAGATATACGTAATGCTAAATGACGAGTTAGTGGGTGCAGCACACCAACATGGCACATGTATACATATGTAACAAACCTGCACATTGTGCACATGTACCCTAAAACTTAAAGTATAATAATAATAAAATAAAAAAATATATATAAATTTAAGAATTCTAAAACTACTATAACAATTATAGTAAAAATCATCAGTTCCTATCTTCCTCTTTCATATTTCCAGAGGCAACCTCTTTCAATTCTTTTAGCTAATATTTATTCTGAGTTTTAGCCTCCATATTTTTAAATGACACATGTGTACTACTATTTCCTGATGTTTCAATTTTCAGTGTTATCTCTCGACTTTCCCCTCAGGTTGATGATTCATTTTTCCGTTCATCCCTGTCCCTCTCAACAGACCCAGTTCTTTCCCTCCATCTTCCCCGCAAAGCTTTTCATAATTTTTGGTTAAATAAAAATCAGTGTTTAGTTTTCTAGGTAAAATTATTCACAGCTAAGCCATTTAGTGTATTATGATTACATATCTTTCATGATATAACTTAGGTGTGTCTTAGAATAATAATTTGCTTATTTTTTATCAGCTTTGTTTTCTATGTACCTGTGATGGAGACAGCTAGCTGTGCCCCAGCATCCTTCCTTCTCTTCTCTGTAATAAGAAAATTTTTAGCTCTATCTATTGGTGCCCAGCTAAAGCTACAGTTCCTATCCTCCTCCCTGATAGCTGGCTACAGTCACTGTGATGAGGTTTGGCTAACAGGAGGGTGGGCAAATGTAATGTGGCCACATCTGGATCTTGCCATAACAGGCTAGGCATGTACCATCCCATTTCTCCTTCTTCATTCTTGCCGACTGAAATGCAGATGTGGTGGCAAGAGTGTAATCAGCCAACTTAGACCACATGGTAGAAGTTGCATGTTGAAGGAAGGACAACATAATACAAGATGCCTGTGTTACCATGAGAAAGAAAGATGTCTGTTATCTTGTTTGAGCTCCTACACTGTTGGGTCTGTGTGGGGCCTAGTATTAATAGTCATGATAGTACCTGTGGGCAGATTTTCCATGAGGTGAATGAAGCTCAAGCTTCAGGGTCTCTCACTTGCCCAGGCCTCTTTCAGGGCCCTGGGAGGAGCCCTAGTCATTTTGTGTTTGTAGTTCTGTATTCTTTTCATTAAGGAAGCCCTCTAGTTATATAAGCTTCAGGGCCCCAAAATTGGATCCCATCCCTCCCAGTATCTAAGGTAAAGACTGCTAGTTCTCCACCAGCATCCACACTCCTCTCTTTTGGACCTTAGTTAAACTGCGTGTCCCAGCCTATCTTCCAGTTAAGTGTGACCCTGTGAGCAGCAATGATGTATGCTGCCTCCAGGACTGGCTCATAAAAGCCTCCTCCAGGCCTCTCTGTGCATTGCTCTATTCTGTGTGCTTGGGAGGGTGACAACAAGCAGCTTGGAAGACAGGTGCTAAAGATGGGGGAGCATTTGTCAATCAGGGTCCCTGATGAATGTGATGGGGGAGTCACTCGCCAATATGAACATCTGCTCAAGGCCATTACACCAAAAAGAAATAAACGTGTTGACTGTAAGCTGCTGACTTTGGAGGAGTATATTTGTCTTTACAGATCAGCTTACTCTACCTAATACAGTGCCTGTCACTAATTGATCCCCACCTTACAGAACTCTAAATCTCATTGCAGCACAGTTAAACCTGCTTGCTAATCTATCAGTCTCAGCGATTTCTTTGGGAAAGGCTTCTAGGGATTGCTCAACACCTCTAATCTGTTTTCTTGCTAGGTCTGTTGTATAGCTGTTAACGCTTACTGTCATCTTAGGGAATTCCTTTTGCTACTCTCCTGTGTTGCAGCCTGTTTTCTGGATTCTATGTCCTAATTTTTCCTTATTTATTCCTTTGTTTTGTTGTAACAAAAAAGATCTTCCAGTAGTTTTTAAGAAAGGGTACATGAGAGGTAAAATTGAAGAAATTTTGTATGTCTAATTTATATTCTTGTCCAATTTATGTTCTTGTTTTCCATCTAACATATACTTTTTTTTTTTTTTTTTTTTTTTGAGGCTGAGTCTTACTCTATCGCCTAGGCTGGAGTGCGATGGTACAATTTCGGATCACTGCAACCTCCACCTCCCAGGTTCAAGCAATTCTCCTACTCAGCCTACCGAGTAGCTGGGATTACAGGTGCATGCCACCACGCCTGGCTAACTTTTGTATTTTTAGTAGAGACGGGGTTTCACCATGTTGGTCAGGCTGGTCTTGAACTCCTGACCTCAAGTGATCCACCCACCTTGGCCTCCCAAAGTGCTAAGATTACAGGTGTGAGCCACTGCGCCCGGCCTTAGTTGTTTTTTTGTAGAGACGAGATCTCACTGTATTGTCCAGGCTGGTCTCAATCTCCTGGCTTAAGCAATCCTCCCATCTCAGCATCCCAAAGTGCTGGGAATAAAGGCATGAGCCACTGTGCCTGGCCTCAAAAGTCCTTTTTTTTTCTTTGAATCAATCGATCAATCTTACATTTTTCCCCCAGTGTTGTATCCTTGGTTCATGAATATGGTATCTTCTTTTATCTCTATGAGGATAAAATTACAGTTTAAAGAAATGTTTTCTTCTGTTTATTGCATTATTTCTTTTACCTCTGAGTTTCTTTCTTTTTCTGTTTTGGCTCTTCATTGTCATGTTTGAGAATTTCTTCCAAATATCTGGCAATTCTTGGCTGTTTACATTTAAGAGAGAGGTATTCAGTCTCCTGGGAACTTCTGAGAGGTTTGTTGGCTGGTGAGCCTCCCTAAAGCCAATACATTGCAGGCTCCCAAAGGTCAGTATCTCTGTGTATTTTTTTTATGGCCCAGTTCCCAACAGAGAAATCCTTCCATCTCTTGCCTTGGAGTATAGCAGTGGCTGCTCAGAAGGGGAAAGGGTCTGTAGTGGAGATGGATCTCCACCTTCGAAAAAGGACATGTTGGGCCAGCTTCTGGGATTGCTGTTAGTGAGGGGCCCTCAGGTGTCATCCTTTATGGATATCCGAGCTGCAGGAAGCCACCTTGCCCAAGGTCCTTACGGTGTTGGCCCACATCCAATGATTGATTAAGGTGGAGATATAAATGCCTGGCATTTTTGGCCCAACGTGGACCAGTTCTATTGGCCCAATGTGAGGCAATTTCAGTTCTAGAGACTCCATGGGTTGGCTAAAGCTGTCAGACTTGAGTTGCAGCTCTATTCAAGTGCTGATCCCAAGAGTACTCCCTAATAGACTCCCTGTGTGGTAAACTCTGTCTCATAGTCCACTTTCTAGGCAACCCAGTTTGCAGCAGTTTCTTAAGGAGCATTCCATAAAAGCAGATGGTAAGATGGGGCTTTGGAGCTGGATCATTCACCTGCCTTCCCAACAATAATGACCCCATCGTTGCTGCTGGGTGGGGCACAGACAGTCCCTGGTACAAGTCTAGTGGTTCAACCTTTCATCAGTTGTGGGTTTGAATGGTGTACCAGTAGAAGAAAACACATTAGCTGGTGCTATCCATCAGGTGTTAGAAAAAATGAGAAAAATACTGCTATAGACACAATAGGACTGGGTGATGTCTGTCTTCCATTGCTGCTGTAATAAATTACCACAAATGTAGTGCCTTATACAACTCAAATTTATTATCCTATAGATTTGTAGGTCAGAAGTCTGACACAGGTCTCAAAAGCCAAGATGTCAGCCGGACTGTGATTCTTTCTGAAGGCTCCAGGGGATAGTGTTCTTTTTTACCTTTTCCAGCTCCTAGTGGCTGTCCACATTCCTTGGCTTATGGCCCTTTCCACCATCTTCAAAGTCAGCAGTAATGGGTGGAGTCCTTCTCATGCTGCTATTTCTCCAGTTCTCTGCAGTCAGGAAAAGTTATCTGCCTTTAAGGACTCATGTGATTAGATTGGGCCCACCCAGACAATCCAGGATAATCTCCCTTCCTTAAGGTCCTTAATCTTAATTGCATCTGCAAAGTCCTTTTTGGCATGTAAGGTCACATATTCCATGGGCTCTGAGGATTAGAGCATGGCTATCTTTGAGGACCCTTACTTTCCATTCATAGATGGATATTGCTGAGTTTTATGAAGAGATAGAGAAAGATAACAAGAGGCTGAGAGTGGTTATCAGCCAATTTAAAGCAAGGGATAAATCCTCCTTGGCAGCATGTGAACAGGTTGTCTTGTCTTACAGAGGGAGGACAGGAAAAGAAGGCCAGGTCCACGCCTTAGTGGTCAGAGTGGTTGATGTCCAAAGAAGGCTAAACTCCCAAACAAGGCAGGTCTTCTATGCCAAGGTCAGGGCCCTGGCTGGAAGAGGATACAATCCTGACACATGTATATCTGGGCCAAATCTCCAAAAGTTTGACTTCTCAGATTTCCCTGAACTCTTTGAGCCTGCAGAAGTTGGTCACACCCGCTATTAGAAACTAGGATTACGGTTGGGCGTGGTGGCTCATGCCTGTAATTCCAGCATTTTGGGAGGCTGAGGTGGGCAGATAATGAGGTCAAGAGATCAAAATCATCTTGGTTTCAATGGTGAAACCCTATCTCTACTAAAAATTAGCTGGGCGTGGTGGCACATGCCTATAGTCCCAGCTACTTGGGAGGCTGAGGCAGGAGAATCCCTTGAACCCAGGAGGCAGAGGTTGCAGTGAGCTGAGATCATGCCACTGCACACCAGCCTGGTGACAGAGTGAGACTCTATCAAACAAAACAAAACAAAACAAAAAACTAGGATTACCTCCACCCTCTTGCTTGAAGACAATGCAGAGGCCCCTCCCTGCAGGATAAATTGTGTTTCTCCTCCCTCAGTATTTGTCCTGCCTCCTTTTGGCCACTAGATATGTAACTAGGGTTAAGTCACAGCACAGTCCAGCCAGCGATATGCTGAGCTTGATAAAGGAGGAAGGGAACTATCTATCTCCCCAAATCTAGCCAGCATTTACTGGCAGGAACTGGAGGAGTTCTCTAGACTGGATTCTGAGAGTGCTTGATCATGAATGCCAGAGCTTAAGATCAAATAATGGAAAGTGTATTGATTTGGATATGTTCACAAGACACATGATTTAATCAGATGGTGTGAACCCAAAACTAGAGTGGCTCCTAGAACCATGCCCACCTAAGTTAAGTCAAAATGCCAGAGTGGCCAAAACAAATGGCAGAGAAAGAATTAAAAGACTCAGGGTCATAGGTATGCTGGATGTATATACCACACGAGCCCAGGAAACCCACTAGATGAGCTTACACAATTTAAGGAATGCACTGTTGAGAGAGTCACCAACATCACAAAGTTTGGTTGTGGCTGTCCTCTGTGGACCAGAGCTAATGGTAGGAGGAACCATTATAAAACTAGGCTCACTAGGCTGGGCACAGTGGGTCTTGCCTGTACTCCCAGCACTTTGGGAGGCTGAGGCATGTGGGTAACCTGAGATAAGGAGTGCGAGATAAAACTAGGCTCACTAGTAGCAGAAGGAATAGGACCCCAATACAATAGAAGCCAGGTGGCAGTATTTAGCATTCAGAAGCCATTTATGGATGCAATAATTGTAATGCATGGCAGAATCCATTATCATGGAGGCAATTTTTATAGTGAGCTGCAAGTTCAGAGTGATAGCCTAAGGGGGCCTGACTCACAGATAGTTGTGGAAATGATTAATGGAGGACAGTGTCCTTAGGGGCAAAATATATGGGCAGCAAACAAGGGTACTACTCAACTTGTACCAGCAGAAGAAATCAAGAATAGATTGTCAGAAACGGAATAGAGAGTCCAGAAATAAGTTCACACACCTAGAACCAACAGATTCTTGACAAAGAGCCAAGAACACACATTGGAGAAAAGACAGTCTCTTCAAAAAATGGTGCTGGGAAAATTGGATATTTACATGCAGAAGAACGAGACTAAACTCCTACCCCTCGTCATATACAAAAATCAAATACTTAAATGTAGAACCCAAAACCATGAAACTAGTGGAAAAAAATATAGGTGGAACATTTTATAACCTGGGGCTTGGCAAGGATTTTTTAAAGAAGACCTCAAAAGCACGGTCCATGAAAACATTAATAGACAAATGGGCCTACATCAAACTAAAAAGCTTTTGCATAGCAAAGGAAACAATTAACAGAGTGAAGAGACAACCTACAGAATGGGATAAAATATTTGCTAACTTTACATCTGACAAGCAGTTAATATCAAATATATAGGGAACTTAAACTACTCAACAGCAAAAACTCAAAGAACCCAATTAAAAAGTGAGCAGAGACCTTAATAGAGATTTCTCAGAAGAAGACATTCGAATGGCCAACAGGCACATGAAAAAATGCTCAACATCAAAATGCAAATCAAAACAACAGTGAGATACCACCTCACTCCAGTTAGAATGGCTATTATCAAAAAGACAAAAGACATAAGTGTTGGTGAGGATGTGGAGAAAAGGGAACACTTAAGGCTCTATTGGTAGGATTGTAAATTAGAATAGCTACAATGGAAAACTGTGCTGAGGTTCCTCAAAAAGTAAAAATGAAACTACCATATGACCCAGCAATCCCACTCCTGGGTATGTATTAAAAAAAGAAAAGGGCATCAGTATATCGAAGATATAGCTGCACTCCCATGTTTATTGGTTCAGTATTCATAATAGCCAACATATGGCATCAACCCAAGTGTCCAACAATGGATGAAAGAATAAAGAAAAAATCATATGTATACACAATGAAATACTATTCAGCTATAAAAAGAACAAAATCCTGTCATTGGTGATAACATAGATGGCCCTGGAGGACAGTCTATAAGCCAGTCACAGAAAGAGAAATACCATATGATTTCATTCATATGTGGAATCTAAAAAAATAAAAAGCTGACATCATAGAAGCAAGTAGAAAAGTGGTTACTAGAGACTGGGGAGGAGAGGAAAGAGGGGAGGATGGGGAGAGGTTGGTCAATGGATACAAAGTTACAATTAGAGGAATAAGTTCTGGGGTTCTATTGCATAGTAGGGTGATGATGGTTAACAGTAAGATATGGTATATTAGAAAATAGCTAGAAGAGAGGCTTTTGAACATCCTCATCACAAAGAAATGATAAATGTAGGAGGTGACCGTCAGGCTAACTACACTGATTTGGTCATTTTACAATGTATATATGTATCAAAACATCAAGTTGTATCCCATAAATATGTGCAATTACAATGTCTCAAAGTAATCATAAAAGAATATTATTATTAGAAGGAAGGATTTCTGTAAAGGAAAAGAAACAAAAAAGAATAGATGATCAGGACTGTAAGTGCAGTCACCCAATAAAAAGTCATAGTTCCTTGTCTGGTTTCTGGACCTGAGATAGTTTCCCGGACTCACTGAAGGAGAGGCAAAGTCCCCAGGAAGAAGGACATCTCTGCAGGTATACATGTTAATGATTCTACCATTCCTTCCTTCAAAGGCTCCTACAACCATTTATTCTGGTAATTATATTCTGGGGAAAAAATAATACTGAAATAGTTTGTGGCAGGTGGACATAGAGTTTGAGTTGACATAGACACCTCCCACTGCTCCTGCCCTCATTCACTGTGAGCCAGCTGCATGGGCCAGAAGTGGACTTACCTCAGGGCCTTTGCACCTGCTGTCCCCTCTGCCCACATGTTCTTCCCCCAAAGATCTGCATGGCTCCCCACCTCACCTCTCAGAGTGCCTCTGTTTCCTTTTTGTAAATGGGGTGATAACCACAGTACCCACCCCATGGAACTGGTAGAAGTGTTGCATTAATGACATGAATTGCTATTTGTAAAGTTTTTAGAACAGTGCTGAACATGCAGGTGCACTGTATAGGTGTTTGACACCTATAAAAACATGGAGCTTGAAATCTTAGATGATGTCTCCTCATCTTATAAAGCTCTTTCTTGATTCTTGCAGCTACCCTGGATTGGGTGAAATGGAGCTGAGCAGTTGAGGACTGAAGGTCATGCCTTTTGTGTGAGTGAAGGAGAGAGGAAGTCCAGGCTAGCCTTCTGTGGGGGTTCATCAGCGGTTACCTAGGCTCATGTCTGAGCCAGGCTGCCAGGCTGGCCAGTGTGTGTGACCTCCAAATTCCACCTCAGACCACAGGGTCCTGGTTTCTGGGGATGGGAGCAGTGAATGAGTTTTTAAAAGGTCCTCAGTGAGCCAGGGGTGGTGGCACATGCCTGTAGTCCCCACTACTGAGGAGGCTGGGGAGGGAGGATCACTTGAGCCCAGGAGGTCAAGGCTGCAGTGCGCTATGATCATGTCTATGAATAGCCACTGCACGCCAACCTGGGCAGCATAGTGAGACCCCATCTCAAATAATAAAAAAAGGGCTTCAGGAGATTTTGATATATAACTAGCTGTGGAACTCACTGGTAGTGTTGATTTGCCTTTTCTGCCTGTTTTATTTTGTTTTAGTCTGTGGAGAGTGAGTGTGTTTGTGTGGGGGATAATCCTTTGTAATCCACTTGCGCTGGCAGAGTTATTGTAATGATTGGTTTGGATGTGGTACTTTTGTATCAAAGCTCTTTCCATTTTCAGGTGGGTGAATAAAGATCATTATTTGTTCCTGTATGTCACTGTCAAGTAGAGAGCTTTCCTGTTCTCTCCCTGCGTCTCTCTGTATGCAGTAGGTATGCGGGAATGTAGTTACGGCAATGACATGCCCTTTCTTATCATTTCCCATTTCCCTTTCTGAGTCAGGTAGAAATATTTCAGGGCCAGTGGGACTGACAATAGCTGTTCTAGGAGGTCAGAAAGGAAATGGAAAGGCAAGGCTGGCTTGGTTCCTGGAGGAAGAGAAGCCAGTCCTGAGAGCTCTCCAGCCTCCCGGCACTACTAGGGGAACTGTCCAGTTGAGTTACTTAGAATCGCATCTCTACTGGGCCCTGCTGTTAATCTCCAGCCCAGCCCCCATCAGAACCCAGACCGATAGCTGAGAATGGAGCTGTCTGTCTTTCTGACCCCTCTGATTGTTTTGTTATTGCTGATGGGCTGATTTCCAGTTATGTAACCTCCTCTCTGTTAGATGAAATCTCATTATTTTACTGTGCTGTGCACATCAGGTCTGTTTCACATTGAGCTACCTGACAGGAGCTGGGAACGTGCTGTTTCTCATCATTTTCACCCAGCAAGAGAACTGGAGAGAGAGAGCTACACCCAAACCAATTATGGTCATGCCCTCTGGGCTGTTATATAATATTCCAGGAGACGGTGGAGTGAAGCAGACCTCAGCGTCCCAGAGGTGTGCTGCCAAGACAGTGTGCCTTCCTTGCTTGAAGTCTTGGGCAAGTAAGTTCTCTTTCCAGCCCAGAAGATTTTGAGGGGCATTTGTATATGGGGTAGAGAGAATTCCTAAATTGACTTACGATTTTCTTGCACACAAATAAACAAAGAAGTAAGCAAACAAAAGCAAAGAGAGGCCTTCTTTCTAGGCCTGCTGTCTACTACGTTTTAGGGCCTGAGTGAGCTCTGATCCAGGCAAATCAGGTAACCAGTGTCATGGCCTCATATGAAAACCCTAACTCCCAGGCACAGTGTCCAGTGGGAAGCAGAAGGTCTGGTGAGATCCTAAGACCTGGAGTCCTCCGAGGTGGTTAGCGTGGTATGACCGGGGAGAGTGGGGGCTCCGGGGTCAGGAGAAGTGGTTTGATTCTGCTCTGCCACTTACCACCCATGTGATCTTGCACAAATCACTCTGCCATTCAGGAAAACAGAAACAGGCCCAGGTCTTTCCACAGAGGGTGTTTAATTACACAGGCAATGGAAGAGCTGAGGAGACAAACGGCCAAACGGGGGCCAAACGGGGGCCGAGAGCACCGGCCCAGAATAGAGGGATTCCGCAAGAGGTGGGAAGCCAAGGGCCCTCCAGTGAGAGGGGCTGCCCAGTGTAAGCCAGGACTCTGGAGCCAGGGGAGGAGCTGGAATCATGGGGAAGACAGAGCTGAGCGATGTCATTTGGGGCAGAAAGAAATGAAGAGAAATACCCTGGCATCTCCCTTACTCTCTCCTCCAATCTTACCCTGATCCTCCTTTGGTTGAACCTACAGGATGGCAAAGGAGCTTGGGAAACAAGTCTACTGTGGAACAGAACAGAGCAGGGAAAGGGCAGGGAATGGATGAAAGAGCGAATGGGGGCATGGCCTGCGTAGAGGGAATGTCTTTGGATAAATTGTCTCCAATGTGAATTATTGCCACTGTCCCTAGGGCTGAGGCATGGGTGGACCAGGAGCTGGACTGGCCAGTCGACACTCTCAGCTATTTGGGAGGGGAAGGGGATGCAGTGTTTGCCCACACTGGTACCTCCTGTGACCAGCAAAACAGCCCTTGGTGATAATCTCCACGGGGCAGATAAACATGACCCTGTGTACTTCCATTTTACTGCTTTGTTTCTTTCTTTTAGAAGCTTCCTACCTCCTCTAAGAAGATTTTCCAGGCAAAACCCAGATCTGCTTTAGTGACTTCAGAAGAAAAAGATCTGAGGGAAGATGAGAAGCCGATAGCCAATGGTATGTATGTGAAAACACGTGGCAGACACACATGCTCTCCAGCATTCTATCTCAGCTGATGGTCAGCGAGCCTTGGGCCGTCTTCACCTCCTTCTCCTTTATCTCACTGTCTTTCTACCATGCCATCTCTATCAGTTCAGTTCCCAGTGGAAGACAGATGGTTGACCCGAAGAAAATCTAATGAGGGGTCTATTTATCTGTGGTCAGGGTTTGGGATGCCCGTGTGAAGTAGTGATGCCCCAGGGATGAGCAAGAGTGGGAAGCTGTGGCCACCTTGAGACCTCAGGGCCAACAGAAGGGACTATGCTTCTGGAGCCCTGGGGAGCGGGAGCTTAGAAGAGGGGAAGAGGGGTCACCTCAGAAGCTATAGTCATAGAGAGATGCAACCACTGCCCAGACTGTGGCAAGGCCTGGCAGGAGCAGAGGGAATCAACACCCAGCACCTGTCCCTTTGACCCTTTGACTTGCTGGTGCCTTGCATTGGCTAAACCAGAAACTGGAGGGCAAGAGCCCCTCAGTGTAGCAGCCTATGGGGGCCAACCTTCTGAGGTCAAATCAGGACAGAAGGTGGAGAAGGGACTTGGGGGGACACATGGAGAACAATCAACAAAGTTTACCCCCTTTGTCACTTGGCATTGGAAAATCTGAGAAGCACCGGATGTTGTGTGAGTTACCTAAGAGGGGTTTGTTGCTTGAATGTCTTTCCAATTTGGGGGATTTTTGAAGAAAGTGTTTATGAGCAGGGCAGCTTCCCCTTTACCTAGTCTTCCAAGAATAAAAGACAAGGCCTCAGTTTTTAGTCAGTTGTAAACACTTATATTCTTTATTTTTAGGTTATGAGGATGAGGGTCGCTATCCAAAGGATTGAGAGAGTAGGCTTTTGCACTATGTAGCCATGGATTCAAATCCCAGCATTACCACTGATTAGCTTGGGGCTTTGAGAAAGTTAGTTACCTCTCTTAGTCTGGATTTGCCAAAATGTAATGTGTTAGAAATATCAAAACATAGTTGAAAGGATGGAATGGGGTAAGATGTATACATTATTTAATAATGTTAGCTGCATGTTTTTATTTTGCAAACACATGGAGTGGAGTCATTGGGCAAGAAGCAAGACTCTGTCGCAAGGGAAAGTCTTGGCCATTTAACCAGTTATGGGGTGTGGGGAGTACTTTGGTGACATGGCAGGTGCCCAAGGTCCTCAAAGTGGCAAATCAGTGCATTTAAGAGCAGTTTTGTCTGCCTGGCTGAACAGATGCTCCCCCAGGAGAACTATATCCACAGGTACTATCTGGAAGTTAGAAGGTATCCTGGTGGGCTGCCTGGAGGCAGGGGGTTGGTGACCCTTTGTCTTGGGGTGTGAGGTCAGATGTGTCTGATTAGACAAGACTAAGAAGGAGACAGGCTGCTGTCCTCTTGGATGGCTCATCTCAAATAACTGCCGCCATCTAACATCTGACTAGTGCTCTGCCACCTATAAAGCACTCTCATTTCCATCATCTCCTAATTTGACATGGACAGGGCTTAGCTTGTTGTTCAAATCTCCCATGACTGACCACTTCTGCTGATTCTCACAGGAAAAATCATCTAGTCAAGGTGAAAAAACCAAACCTTGAATGTGTCTCTACAGACTTTGACATTTTGAGTAGGAAATAGAAGGACTTGAGGACTCATGAGTTTTCGTCTCTCCTTCCTGTTGAAGGTTGAGACTTTGCAAGAGAGAGGGGGCTGTGAGCTATGAGCAGCTGGCTCTGGGGAGGGTTTTAGAAGTATAAGGTTGGTGGAGGTGACACACCAGGGTGATGGGTTGCTTGCAGGAATGGAGTGGCAACCCAGGAAGGGTGGGGTTTTGGCCTGAATGCTTTTGCCAAACCCATCTTCAGGATGGACTTTACTTATGTATTATTTTTTATTTAACTTTTATTAAGTTCAGAGGTACATGTGCAGGTTTGTCATATGGTAAACTTTTGTCACGGGGGTTTGTTGTGCAGATTATTTCGTCACCCAGCTATTAAGCCTGGTACTCATTAGTTATTTTTCCTGATCCTCTCCCTCTCCCTCTCCCTCCTCCCATCCTCCACCCTCTGATAGGCCCCAGGTGTGTTGTTCCCCTCTACGTGTCCATGTGTTCTCATCATTTAGCTCCCACTTGTAAGTGAGAACATGCGGCATTTGATTTTCTGTTCGTGCATTGGTTTGCTAAGGATTATGGCCTCCAGCTCCGTAGGATGGACTTTAAAGGGGCATTTGAGACTGTAGAGAAAAATGCCCTGAGGAAGTATAAAGCTCAATACCATCCTTAGTAGGTGGAGCCCTATGGAGGCAGTGGTTACTTTTCAGGTGAAAATGAGAACGAAAGGGTTGGGGACAGGTTTGTAGACTTCAGACCCAACTGCACAGAGTGTAGGCCTGAAACAATTTAAACTTGAATTTTTTTTTTTTTTTGGAGACAGAGTCTCACTCTTGTTACCTAGGCCATAGTGCAATGGCACGATCTCAGCTCACTGCAACCTCTGCCTCTCAGGTTCAAGTGATTCTCCTGCCTCAGCCTCCCGGGTAGCTAAGATTACAGGTGCGTGGCACCATGCCCGGCTAATTTTTATATTTTTTAGTAGAGATGGGGTTTCAAATTCAAAATTAAGTCTCAAGTCAACAGGTGTTTATTGAGGACCCAGAAAACTCAAGATTTTTATGTGTTCAAAGTCCCCTGGGGAGCCTACACCTGGTTGGGAGTCCTGGATTGGTTATCCATGATAGTTCAATCTTGAATGAATCATTCAGCTTTCTTGACCTTCAGTTTTTCCATGTCTTCTAATAGTTATTGAGCACTCACCATCCCAGCAAGGTACCAGGCACTTTCAATTAGATTATCTCATTGAATACTGACAATCCTGCAAAGAATTTATGGATGAGGAGTAGTATTAGCGAAGTTGTGGGTTTCTTCAATGTCCCATGTCTCTGAGTGGTGCAGCTGGGAGGTGAGCAGAAGTCTGTTCCCTCCCCTGACCCTGATATGATGCATCTCCATACCTGTTTGCTACCATTTCCGTCAGCAGAAGAGGCACTGCCAGGGCCACAAGTCTATCACAGAGCAAACCTAGTTAATTATAATGAGTTATGTATCTGTCTCTCCTGCTATGTGTAAGATTCTTAAAAAACAGGGGCTGAATACAAATTACCTTTTTGTATCTCTGGAGTCCAGTAGAACATCTGGTACATAACAGGGGCTCAGGAGATGTTGAACCAGGCATTAGGACAGGCACTGGGGATTCATAGATTAAAGGATTTAGATCTAGCCCTCAAGTACTCATAGTCTAAAGGGGATATGGGCATACAACTATGTAATGACAATGCAATGAGACACTTACTTTAATAGAGGTATGTATAATGTGACCATTTTTCTTGTTTTAGGGTTGAATTCATTTTAGTGAATACATTTTTTGAAATAAAAAAATTAAGATCATTTTTATTTTTATTTTATAGCATATAGACAAATACAAATAATTTTATAATGAATATCTATCACCAAACTTATTAGATCTTGCCAAACATTTGCCAAACTTTATTTTTATTTTTATACTTTAAGTTCTAGGGTACATGTGCACAATGTGCAGGTTTGTTACATATGTATATATGTGCCATGTTGGTGTGCTGCACCCATTAACTCATCATTTACATTAGGTATATCTCCTAATGCTATCCTTCCCCTGTCCCCTCACCCCACGACAGGCCCTGGTGTGTGATGTTCCCCTTCCTGTGTCCAAGTGTTCTCATTGTTCAATTCCCCCCTATGAGTGAGAACATGCGGTGTTTGGTTTTTTTGTCCTTGCGATAGTTTGCTGAGAATGATGGTTTCCAGCTTCATCCATGTCCCTACAAAGGACATGAACTCATCCTTTTTTATGGCTACATAGTATTCCATGGTGTATATGTGCCACATTTTGTTAATCCAGTCTCTCATTGATGGACATTTGGGTTGGTTCCAAGTCTTTGCTATTGTGAGTAGTGCCACAATAAACATACGTGTGCATGTGTCTTTATAGCAGCATGATTTATAATCCTTTGGGTATATACCCAGTAATGGGATGGCTGGGTCAAATGGTATTTCTAGTTCTAGATCCTTGAGGAATCGCCACACTGTCTTCCACAATGGGTTAACTAGTTTACAGTCCCACTAACAGTGTAAAAGTGTTCCTATTTCTCCACATCCTCTCCAGCACCTGTTGTTTCCTGACTTTTTAATGATCACCATTCTAACTGGTGTGAGATGGTATCTCATTGTGGTTTTGATTTGCATTTCTCTGATGGCCAGTGATGATGAGCATTTTTTCACGTGTCTGTTGGCTGCATAAATGTCTTCTTTTGTGAAGTGTCTGTTCATATCCTTTGCCCACTTTTTGATGGGGTTGTTTTTTTCTTGTAAATTTGGCCAAACTTACTTTAAATGAAAACACACACACACACACACACACACACACACACACACACATGTGCACTGCAGATCAGCTGAAAGAACCTGGATGTTCCTTTGGATCTCATTGTTCTCCCTCTCTAGAAGTAGCCCTTAATGTAAATTTAGGTTTGTTATCCCCATGCATTTTCTTAAAGAGACAGTGTCTTGCTCTATTGCCCAGGCTGGAGGGCAGTGGTGTGATCATGGCTCATTGCAGCTCTACCTCCTGGGCTCAAGTGATCCTTCTGCCTCAGCCTCCCATGTAACTGGGACTATAGGCTCACACTTACACACCCAGCCCCCATGCAAATTCTTATATACTATTGTGTGTGTGTGTGTGTATAAATATATAAGTATAAATAGAAAGGAGCCTATACAGATTCTTTCCTTCCTCCTTCCCTCCTCTCTCTCTTCCTTCCTTCCCTCATTCTCTCTCCTCCTTCCTTTCCCCATTCCTCTCTTTTTCTTTTCCTTTCTCTCTTCTTCTTCTTTGTGATTCTTAACAAATTGGAAATCTACTAGACACATTACTCAGAGACTCGTATTTTCCCAGTTAATCTATGCAGATTTATTGGATGAATGGCTTACTTGCCTTCCATCCTGTGTTTTGTGAAAGTGAGAGGTTAGGGTAGGGGCTATGCCTCACACCAGAGAGATGTCTTTTTGCCCTTAAACTGGTAAGAGAAGGTCTCAAGAGAGGCAGCATGGGAAAGAGGCAGAAATGCTCAGTTGGGTCATGAAGGACCCCTGGGCATTGGAGCAGGAACCCTCACAATCACCTAGAACAGCAGTTCTCCACAGAGAGGGGGCTGTTCATGTTGGAGTTAGGCCGCAAGAAGTATTTTGCTTTTAAAAAACATAATAGAAGCTTGAGAATTTTTTGCTCAAAGTTATCTCTAGGGGCACCATGATTTTTCAGGGGACCCCAGCTCATCCTCGGGCTGAGTGGTCTATCACGCACCCCCAAGAACATGCTCCCAGTGTGCTCCCATGTCCTACAACAGCTTTGTGTTAGTAAGGATGCAGGTTCTGCTACTCTGACAAAGACCCAAAGCTGGAGCTGCCATACATTTTCAGAAGTCTTGGGATCTGATTGTTACACAGAGCTATCATTAATAATTAAATTTTATAAACTTAAAAGTGAATATATTAAAAGTCAAGGTAATGAATACTCAAAACTCCCCCCTTCCTAATTCCTTGACTATATTCTACTCTTCTCGATGCTATTGCAGTGATTCACACGTATCATGTCTGCGTGGGGCAATGCACTGTAATGAGGTGAGGCTGCAGCTCTGGGTTCTGACCATCCAGTCTCCTTTGATCCTGCTGCTCTAGCATCTCAACACCTTATTCCATCCTGGGTCCAAGGAGGCTTGTCTAAGCTCTAACTCCTGCCTGCACCCCAGACCAGGGAAAAAGGGGAAAGAGGAGAGGGAGGGTCCCTTCTTTTCTTTAAATGCATGGTCTTGACCTTGCATACATTGCTTTTGCTCTCTTACCTTAATGGCCACATCTAGCTGCAAAGCAGCCTGGGAATATAGTCTTCATCAGGGCTGCCATGTGCCCAGCTAAAACATTTCTAACTCTAGAAGGAAAGAATGGATATTAAGGGACAGCTGGCCCTCTCTAACATTTCAAGGGTTCTACTCAGCTTCTAGGCCACCAAGCAGTCCCCCACTCCCTCATCCCAACTCTTCTGAAGGCCTGTTGCAAGTCTCTAGGAAGGCTCTTGGAATTGTCCAAGCTGGTGTAGATGTGGCATCTTCCAGCCAATGCTTTCAAAACACTCATGGGCTTCCCACATCCCCCGCCTCCAGGCAGCGAGAAGAGACTCAGAAACACATGAACAAGGACCATCTTTGTACAGAGTGAGCACCAACAGATAAACCCTGGTGAAGGGGCCTCCACCATAGTTAGGGCTGAGCTGGACTCTGAGTGAGGAGGGAATAATGGTATCAGGAAAAACTAGATAGCCCCTGCTTCAAGGAGCTCCTAATCCAGATGAAACTCTTATACTTGGAGGATCACTAATAATATAGGCAGTATCTGGTAAGGACCAGGTAATTCTTTTCTAATTTTAAATTCTGGGGAGAGAACCATTCTCCATGAGCAACCAACTCATTGTTGGTCTAAGATCTTATTTTGAACTTGGACAGTTATAATCAAATAAAACCTACAACAAAGTTTGGTTGAGATTAGTTAAAGATCTACCTAATTATTGTGCTGCCTAGTAATTACGCAGCAATGGTAAGCAGTCCACATAAATGACTAATTAGCATTATTTTTACATGATCAAAGTTTTTAATTTTCACTGTTACCCCGTACAGTTTATTGGTTGTCACTCTCGGTTCCAGCCATAACTAACACTTTGCAGTATGTAGGAGGCCCCGGCCCTCTCCAGCCTCTAGCCTGTGCCTGGAATGGTCTCTCTTGAAGTTCTCCATCAAGCCCTGTTGATACTTGGAAGAGGCATGGCACAGTGGTCAAGTGCTTGGGCTCTGGGGTCAAAAGGCCTTCATGACTTAACTCCATTGTTTAAGCTGGGTGAGCTTAAGTGAGTCGCTTAATTTTCCACTGCTTCAGCTTGAGAATGTGCCTAGGACATAATTAATAATATATGTTATTAGCTCCTTTATTCATTCATTTGTTCAACAAATGTTGCAGGAAGTCAGGGACCCCGAACGGAGGGACCGGCTGGAGCTGAGGCAGAGGAACATAAATTGTGAAGATTTCACGGACACTTATCAGTTCCCAAATAATACTTTTATAGTTTCTTATGCCTGTCTTTACTTTAATCTCTTAATCCTGTTATCTTCCTAAGCTGAGGATGTATGTCACCTCAGGACCAATGTGATAATTGTGTTAACTGTACAAATTGATTGTAAAACATGTGTGTTTGAACAATATGAAATCAGTGCACCTTGAAAAAGAACAGAATAATAGCGATTTTTAGGGAACAAGGGAAGTCAACCATAAGGTCTGACTGCCTGTGAGGTTGGGCAAAAACAGCCATATTTTTCTTCTTGCAGAGAGCCTATAAACAGACGTGCAAGTAGGAGAGATATTGCTAAATTCTTTTCCTAGCAAGGAATATTAATATTAATACCCTGGGAAAAGAATACTCCCCTTGGGGGAGGTCTATAAATGGCCGCTCTGGGAATGTCTGTCTTGTGCAATTGAGATAAGGACTGAGATATGCCCTGGTCTCCTGCAGAATCCTCAGGCTTACTAGGGTGGGGAAAAAACTCTGCCTTGGTAAATTTGTGGTTAGACCAGTTCTCTGCTCTTGAACCCTGTTTTCTATTGTTTAAGATGTTTATCAAGACAATACATACTGCTGAACGTAGACCCTTATTAGTAGTTTTGCTTTTTGACCTTTGCCTTGTGATCTTTGTTGGACCCTTATCAGTAGTTCTGCTTTTGCCCTTTGTCCTGTTCCCTCAGAAGCATGTGATCTTTGTTAGAGCCTTACTAGTATTTCTGCTTTTTGCCCTTTGAAGTGTGTGATCTTTGTACCTACTCCCTGTTCTTACATCCCCTCCCTTTTTGAAACCCTTAATAAAAACTTGCTGGTCTGAGACTCAGGTGGGCATCACGGTCCTACCAATATGTGATGTCACCCTTGGGGGCCCAGCTGTAAAATTCCTCTCTTTATACTGTCTCTCTTTATTTCTTAGCTGTCTGACACTTATGGAAAATAGAAAGAACCTATATTGAAATATTGGGGATGGGCTCCCCCAGTATATGGCACACCAATGTGGTTTTCTTTTTCCTAAGTGCATGTGGGAACCCGATTCCCTTTGGTAGGTGTGGAGAAACTTTCATCTGTCTGGTCCAAAGAAAAGCTTGTTCGGCTCCCTGACGATTGTTGAGTTGTCTGTATATTGTCTGGGTAACTATGGGTCATGCGGAGTCTAAACATTATGCTTATCTCTGCTATATTAAACTCCTGTTAAAACAGGGAGGAGTTCGGGCACCCATGGAAAATACTGTCACCCTATTCAAGGCGGTGGAAGAACACTGTCCTTAGTTTCCTGAAAAGGGAACGTTAAATGTGGAACTATGGGATCGTGTTGGTGGAAAATTCCGGGAACTGGTCCTGACAGAAAATTATGTTCCTGTCACTGTTTGGGTGATTGGGCCTTGGTACATGCCATTCTAATGACTGAATCTGGCAACCCTCTACCTCTTCCTCAGTTTCCCTCTCCCGCTCGGCCTTTGTTATCTGCTCAGCCTCTCCCTTTGCC
This sequence comes from Hylobates moloch, assembly GCF_009828535.3. NCBI lineage: Eukaryota > Metazoa > Chordata > Mammalia > Primates > Hylobatidae > Hylobates > Hylobates moloch. Next base: position 32,257,463 of record NW_026652293.1, on the reverse strand, counting down.
TACACCTCACCCACCTGAAGATACTGAAGATTCAATATCTAACTCCGGTGACTTTGGCTTAACATCACCTCCTGATGATCTTATTTCTTTTCATGAGAAGCCAGTACTTGTAGCTCCCGTGGCCCTAACTCGGACAGCCTGGGACCATATCTATGTTAACTCTTCCCTCTCCAAACCTTTGCAGCCTTTGCCTCCAGAGCTGTCTGATGGCTCCAGGACCAGACTACAATTTACCTGTAATTCTGCAGGCCCTCCCCCGTCCAACATAGCCCCTCACCCTCCTGTCATTTCGGTCCCTCAACTGGTCACTTTGCCATCCACTCAACCTGCTTCTCTGTACCCTTCTTCACACATGGACACCCCTGCCACTCTGGTTACACAGGACTGGGACAATAATCACCAGTATGCTTCTGCCTCTTCTGTTCCTCCAATGCCTCTTTCTCATGCTCTCATACTGGTCCAACCTCCTCAACCTCAGTTTCCCTTATCTACACATACTTTTTCTGTTACTTCTATGCTGACTCTGTCTCATGTGCCTGTTTTTGAAACTTCCATGCAACGCTTATTACACCAGAACAAAGAAACAAGTAGATTAGAGGCATGGGCTTATCCAGTTGCGCTGGAACCTCCCAATGCTCAAGGGATATAAGTGCGTTGATATGCACCGCTCAATCTTACCTTTTTAAAATAATTCGAGGATGCTTGTACTCAGTATGGTCCTAATTCTCCATATGTTAAAATGGTATTACAGACTCTTTGTACTGAGTTCATTTTGCTTCCATCAGACTGGGACCTTTTGGCAAAAGCTGTTCTAACTCCATCTCAGCATTTACAAATCCGTATCTGGTGATCAGAGGAGGCCCATCTGCAGGCTCAGCTAAATTGGGCTGATGGCATTCCAATTACTCAGGCTCAGCTCACAGGCTCCGATAATTACTCTCACACTACCGTCCAATTAGGCTTTGATGCTCTCACCATGGAACAAGTAACAAAGATGTGTATGAGAGCTTGGGATAAATTACGTGCCCTGGGCCAAGCTTCTGTTTCTTTTACTGCTGTTAAACAGGGTCACAATGAATTATATCCTGATTTTTTGGGTAAATTACAAGATGCTGTTGAAAAATCTGTCTCTGATGAGTGCACTCAAGGTATTCTCCTTTGTATGTTAGCTTTTAAGATCACAGTTCACACCGGTCTCATTAATTCTGATTCCTCTGATGAGATTAAACTTATGGTGTCTGCCAAGTTTCCTGTTTCCATTCCGGCCAGTGAGTCAATTGCTCAATTACTTTTACTACCTAATATTGTTTTAAACAAAGGAGATAAGACAAAGGGCCCTGGGATGGGCTCCGGCAGTGAAAAAGCCGCTTATTGGATTAATGTAATTTCTAAACAATGGCCCACCTGCACCATACACATTCAAGGAAAAAAGTTTGAGGGCCTAGTAGATACTGGGGCTGATGTTTCTATTATTTCCTCTAATTTATGGCCTTCCTCCTGGCTTAAACATCCCTCTAACATGGGACTAGTACGTGTTGGAAAAGCTGATGAAGTTCACCAGAGCACATTTATCTTGCCTTGCACTGGCCCTGATGATCAAAAGGGTACAATTCAGCCTTATATCACACCCATCCCCATTAACTTTTGGGGTAGAGATTTGCTGGCACAATGGTGGGCTGAAGTTAATATTCCACATCACTCTTATGGTGCTCCCAGTCAGCATATAATGGAAAACATGGGGTTTGTTCCCGGACTCGGTCTCAGTCCAAGACATGAAGGAATTACTAAACCTCTTCAAGCTACTGTAAAAGAAGACAGGGCTGGTTTAGGTTATCCTTTTCAATGATGGCCACTGCTATGCCTCCTAATCCTGTTCCTCTACAATGGAAACCTGAAACACCTGTTTGGATTGAGCAGCGGCCACTCTCTAAAGAAAAACTGGAAGCTTTAACTCAATTTGTTTCTGAACAGTTACAACTTGGAAATGTGGAATCTTCTCTTTCCCCCTGGAATTCTCCTGTGTTTCTAGTAAAAAAGAAATCAGGCAAGTGGAGGATGGTAACTGATTTAAGGGCCACTAATGCTGTAATTAAACCTATGGGAGCCATCCAACCTGGCATGCCTGCCCCTGCTTTAATACCTAAGAATTGGCCTCTCATAGTTATTGATCTTAAAGACTCCTTACCATCTGCCAACTTTATGTTGGACAGGTGCTTTCACCAGTTTAAGCTCAATTTCCCCAGGCCTATATTCTTAATTATATTGATGATATATTAATTGCTGCCCCCACTGATAAAGAATTAATTGACTGTTATCAATTTTTGAGTCACCGTGTTACAGAGGCTGGTTTACACATCGCTCACGATAAAATTCAACAAACCACTCCTGTTCAATATTTAGGAATGGCGGTCAATAAAGAATGTATTCAACCTCAAAAGGTTCAGATTAGGAGAGATTCTTTAAAAACCTTAAATGATTTCCAAAAACTTTTGGGTAACATTAATTGTTTAAGACCTACTTTAGGCATTCCAACAACATATGCGCTGTCTAACTTGTTTTCTACGCTGTGCGGAAATTCCAATCTCCACAGTCCCAGGACTTTGACCCCTGAGGCTTCACTGGAACTGGAATTCATGGAGGAAAGAATCCACACTCCCTAGTTGTCTAGGGTACAGCCATCTCAGCCTTTTCAGCTTCTGGTTTTCGCTTCATTGCACTCCCCTACTGGGCTAATAGTTCAATGTAATGATTTAGTGGAATGGTGTTTTCTTCCTCATTCTGTGTCAAAAACTTTGTTTATCTGGACCAAATGGCCACCCTAATTGGACAAGCTCAGTGTAGAATACTTAAAATTTCTGGATTTGATCCGAATTTAATTGTGGTTCCTTTAAATCAGCTCAAAGTTCAGGCTGCTTTTCAACATTCCATACTGTGGCAAATTCACTTGGCTGATTTTATTAGTGTTATTGACAATCGTTATCCAAAAAACAAATTGTTTGATTTTATAAAAATCACTTCTTGGGTGGCCCCTCGATTGACAAAAGATCAGCCCATTCCTGAGGCCGTTACAGTGTTCACGGATAGCTCCAGTAATGGAAATGCTGGTTATGTGGGTCCTACAGACAAGCTTATTTCTACCTCTTATACCTCTGCTCAAAAGGCAGAGTTAATTGCTGTAATTACTGCCTTACAGGATTTCCCCAAACCTTTAAATATTGTCTCTGATTCTGCTTATGTTGTACATGCCACTAAAAATGTGGAAACTGCTACTATCAAACATGTTAATAATTCTGAATTGGCTTCTTTATTTTCAAGGTTACAACAGGTGGTTCACCAATGTAAACACTGTTTCTATATTACATGTATTAGATCTCATACCACTTTACCGGGACCCATGTCTGCTGGTAACCATAAGGCCGACTGTTTGGTCTCTTTTGCAATCTAAGAGGCTCAGGAGTTCCATAATGTCACTCATGTCAATGCTATTGGATTAAAAGATAAATTTGCTCTCACCTGGAAGGAGGCTAAGCTTATTGTCCACTGCTGTCCTCAGTGCCAAGTTTTTGTACTTCCAAATCAGGAATCTGGCATTAATTCCAGAGGCCTAACTCCTAATGATTTATGGCAAATGGATGTGACTCATGTTAGCTCCTTTGGCAGACTTTCATATGTACATGTTTCTGTAGACACCTTTTCGGGTTTATTTGGGCTACTTGCCAAACGGGAAGGCACAGCCCATGTTAAAAGACATCTGTATTCTTGCTTTGCAGTTATGGGGCTTCCATATCAGATAAAGACAGACAACACCCCTGGATATGTTAGTAAGGTTTTGATTTATTTATGCAACAATGGGGAATTTCCCATATTACTGGAATCCCTTACAATCTTCAGGGACAGGCTGTGGTGGAATGGGCCAGTCGCACTTTAAAAACTCAATTGTCCGAACAGTCTGAGCAACAAAAGCATAATTTAACCACTCCCCAATCCCAATTACATTTAGCATTGTTTACTTTAAACTTTCTAAATGTTCCTAAAGACAATACTCTGACTGCAGCTGAACGCCATTACACAGGCAAAAAATTTTCCCTAAATGAAGGCAAGCCAGTGTTATGGAAAAACTCCCAAACCAATACCTGGGAACCTGGAACAATTATAACATGGGGAAGAGGGTATGTTTGTGTTTCACCAGGAGATCATCAATCCCCTGTCTGGGTGCCCACTAGGAGACTGAAACTTCGCGTGAATACTAACAATGAAAACCACAGGGAAGAGATGTCCGCGTCAGAGACCGCCCTCATACCTGGTGAGATCTGTGCCGACTCCTCAGAAACTGGCATGGCAAATCGAGACGAGTCTGATTCAATTCTCCCTAAGGGCAACGGAGACCCCTCTAACTAATCCCACTTCTCCTAATTACCTTTCTTTTTCTCCCTACGAACCTAAAAATCTCACCATTTCTATTAGCTTAAAAATAACATCCCCCTGTTCTTCTCTTCCTCCTTCAGCACTGGATCTCACTTACAATAGGTTTTATTTAATAATTCTCCTCCTTATACTTTCTGTCTCAGCAGTTTCCCCTCACACTGATTTACCTGCTAAACAAAATTATTCTTATTGGGCTTATGTGCCTTTTCCTCCACTTATTCGACCTCTCACCTGGATGGATGCTCCTGCGGAAATCTATACTAACAATAGTGTGTAGATGCCTGGAGTGACAGATGACTGTTGGCCCACTCAACCAGAAGAAAGCACTGCATTTAATGTTACTATGGGTTATAAATGCCCTCCTCCATGCCTTGGACATGCACCTGGTTGTATCCATCTAGAAACTCAAGTCTGGGCTGCTTATCTTCCGGAGAGATTAGCTACAGGGGAACAGGGACATTTGGTCTCTGGCCTCTCCCTTTCTCCTTTAAGACAAATGAGAAGGGGAGTAATAGGAGATACCCCATACTTTCAGTATAAACCTGTAGGAAAACCATGTCCTAAAAATTTTGAGGGCCCATCTAAAACTTTAATTTGGGAAGCTCGTGTTAACTCACATGCAGTACTATTAAAAAATGACTCATATGGTTTAGTAATAGACTGGGCACCAAAGGGCTATTTAAAAAACAATTGCTCCTCTGGGGAGGGAATGCCTGGAGGCTACTTATTTTATTTCTTATTGAGAGGACAAGGATCATCATCCTACTTTGCATAGGAGGTACAGCTCATTCTTTCCCTTAAAATGGGAAGATTAGGGCATTACTCCCCTGAGGCCTGGTATGATATTTCCCATTCTGAGCCCAGAACACCCAGAACTTTGGAAACTGGCTATTGCCATGTCTGGATTGTGAGTATGGGAAGGGGAAACTTTTCTGTCTGTTGTCCCCACTACCACCCCTTGCATCCGTGATTCTGAACCCCATGATAAATCTCCTTTGAACCCTTTTCCTCTTTTTGATGCTGATCCTCCTTTATGGGACTCCAATTGGCATTATGATAATTCTTCTTGACTGAGGGATGCCCCTCTGCCTCTTCGGCATCCCCGGGCACCTCGGATTGCTTCTTTACAGCGGAGAACATTGGGCGTTGCCACCGCCACTCCTCTCCGTTAGTATCAACACAGATTCAAACATTCTGCTTTGTTTACCTCCAGCCTGACTATTCCTATACAGAGTTGTGTTAAGCCTCCTCACATGCTGTTAGTGGGAAATATCAAAATTTGGATGAACAATCAAATTGTCCAATGCATTAGTTGTCATTTATACACTTGTGTTAATTCCCGTTTTGACTACAGGAAAAGTGTAATGTTGGTTCGAGCTCAAGAAGGAATCTGGATACTGGTAACTTTACCCAGACCTTGGGAATCTTTCCCCTCAGTATGTTTAATTAATGAAGTGTTACAACGAATTCTCAGAAGATCTAAGAGATTTGTTTTCACTTTAATGACTGTGATCATGGGCCTAATTACAGTCACTGCACTGGCCACCACTGCTGGAGTGGCATTACACCAATCTATTCAAATGGCTCATTTTGTTAATAATTGGCAAGCCAATTCCACCCAAATGTGGAATTCTCTTTTTTATTTTTTATTTTTTTATTTTTATTTTTATTATTATACTTTAGGTTTTAGGGTACATGTGCACAATGTGCAGGTTTGTTACATATGTATCCATGTGCCATGTTGATTTCCTGCACCCATTAACTCGTCATTTAGCATTAGGTATATCTCCTAATGCTGTCCCTCCCCCCTCCCCCAACCCCACAACAGTCCTCAGAGTGTGATGTTCCCCTTCCTGTGTCCATGAGTTCTCATTGTTCAATTCCCACCTATGAGTGAGAACATGCGGTGTTTGGTTTTTTGTCCTTGCGAGAGTTTACTGAGAATGATGTTTTCCAGTTTCATCCATGTCCCTACAAAGGACATGAACTCATCATTTTTTATGCCTGCATAGTATTCCATGGTGTATCTGTGCCACATTTTCTTAATCCAGTCTATCATTGTTGGACATTTGGGTTGGTTCCAACTCTTTGCTATTGTGAATAGTGCCGCAATAAACATACGTGTGCATGCGTCTTTATAGCAGCATGATTTATAGTCCTTTGGGTATATACCCAGTAATGGGATGGCTGGGTCAAATGGTATTTCTAGTTCTAGATCCCTGAGGAATCGCCACACTGACTTCCACAATGGTTGAACTAGTTTACAGTCCCACCAACAGTGTCAAAGTGTTCCTATTTCTCCACATCCTCTCCAGCACCTGTTGTTTCCTGATTTTTTAATGATGGCCATTCTAACTGGTGTGAGATGGTATCTCACTGTGGTTTTGATTTGCATTTCTCTGATGGCCAGTGATGATGAGCATTTCTTCATGTGTTTTATGGCTGCATAAATGTCTTCTTTTGAGAAGTGTCTGTTCATGTCCTTCACCCACTTTTTGATGGGGTTGTTTGTTTTTTTCTTGTAAATTTGTTTGAGTTCATTGTAGATTCTGGATATTAGCCCTTTGTCAGATGAGTAGGTTGCAAAAATTTTCTCCCATTCTGTAGGTTGCCTGTTCACTCTGATGGTAGTTTCTTTTGCTGTGCAGAAGCTCTTTAGTTTAATTAGATCCCATTTGTCAATTTTGGCTTTTGTTGCCATTGCTTTTGGTGTTTTAGACATGAAGTCCTTGCCCACGCCTATGTCCTGAATGATATTGCCTAGGTTTTCTTGTAGGATTTTAATGGTTTTAGGTCTAACATTTAAGTCTTTAATCCATCTTGAATTAATTTTTATATAAGGTGTAAGGAAGGGATCCAGTTTCAGCTTTCTACATATGGCTAGCCAGTTTTCCCAGCACCATTTATTAAATAGGGAATCCTTTCCCCATTTCTTGTTTTTGTCAGGTTTGTCAAAGATCAGACAGTTGTAGATATGCGGCATCATTTCTGAGGGCTCTGTTCTGTTCCATTGATCTATGTCTCTGTTGTGGTACCAGTACCATGCTGTTTTGGTTACTGTAGCCTTGTAGTATAGTTTGAAGTCAGGTAGCGTGATGCCTCCAGCTTTGTTCTTTTGGCTTAGGATTGACTTGGCGATGCGGGCTCTTTATTGGTTCCATATGAACTTTAAAGTAGTTTTTTCCAATTCTGTGAAGAAAGTCATTGGTAGCTTGATGGGGGTGGCATTGAATCTATAAATTACCTTGGGCAGTATGGCCATTTTCACGATATTGATTCTTCCAATCCATGAGCATGGAATGTTCTTCCATTTGTTTGTATCCTCTTTTATTTCATTGAGCAGTGGTTTGAAGTTCTCCTTGAAGAGGTCCTTCACATCCCTTGTAAGTTGGATTCCTAGGTATTTTATTCTCTTTGAAACAATTGTGAATGGGAGTTCACTCATGATTTGGCTCTCTGTTTGTCTGTGATTGGTGTACAAGAATGCTTGTGATTTTTGTACATTGATTTTGTATCCTGAGACTTTGCTGAAGTTGCTAATCAGCTTAAGGAGATTTTGGGCTGAGACAATGGGGTTTTCTAGATATAGAATCATGTCATCTGCAAACAGGGACAATTTGACTTCCTCTTTTCCTAATTGAATACCCTTTATTTCCTTCTCCTGCCTGATTGCTCTGGCCAGAACTTCCAACACTATGTTGAATAGGAGCAGTGAGAGAGGCCATCCCTGTCTTGTGCCAGTTTTCAGAGGGAATGCTTCCAGTTTTTGCCCATTCAGTATGATATTGGCTGTGGGTTTGTCATAGATAGCTCTTATTATTGTGAGATACATCCCATCAATACCTAATTTATTGAGAGTTTTTAGCATGAAGGGTTGTTGAATTTTGTCAAAGGCCTTTTCTGCATCTATTGAGATAATCATGTGGTTTTTGTCTTTGGTTCTGTTTATATGCTGGATTACATTTATTGATTTGCGTATGTTGAACCAGCCTCGCATCCCAGGGATGAAGCCCACTTGATCATGGTGGATAAGCTTTTTGATGTGCTGCTGGATTTGGTTTGCCAGTATTTTATTGAGGATTTTTGCATCAATGTTCATCAAGGATATTGGTCTGAAATTCTCTTTTGTGGTTGTGTCTCTGCCAGGCTTTGGTATCAGGACGATGCTGGCTTCATAAAATGTGTTAGGGAGGATTCCCTCGTTTTCTATCGATTGGAATAGTTTCAGAAGGAATGGTACCAGTTCCTCCTTGTACCTCTGGTAGAATTCGGCTGTGAATCCATCAGGTCCTAGACTCTTTTTGGTTGGTAAGCTATTGATTATTGCCACAATTTCAGAACCTGTTATTGGTCTATTCAGAGATTCAACTTCTTCCTGGTTTAGTCTTGGGAGGGTGTATTTGTCGAGGAATTTATCCATTTCTTCTAGATTTTCTAGTTTATTTGCATAGACGTGTTTGTAGTATTCTCTGATGGTAGATTGTATTTCTGTGGGATCGGTGGTGATATCCCCTTTTTCATTTTTTATTGCATCTATTTGATTCTTCTCTCTTTTCTTCTTTATTAGTCTTGCTAGCGGTCTATCAATTTTGTTGATCTTTTCAAAAAACCAGCTCCTGGATTCATTAATTTTTTGAAGGGTTTTTTGTGTCTCTATTTCCTTCAGTTCTGCTCTGATTTTAGTTATTTCTAGCCTTCTGCTAGCTTTTGAATGTGTTTGCTCTTGCTTTTCTAGTTCATTTCATTGTGATGTTAGGGTGTCAATTTTGGATCTTTCCTGCTTTCTCTTGTGGGCATTTAGTGCTATAAATTTCCCTCTACACACTGCTTTGAACGTGTCCCAGAGATTCTGGTATGTTGTGTCTTTGTTCTTGTTGGTTTCAAAGGACATCTTTATTTCTGCCTTCATTTCATTATGTACCCAATAGTCATTCAGGAGCAGGTTGTTCAGTTTCCATGTAGTTGAGCAGTTTTGAGTGAGTTTCTTAATCCTGAGTTCTAGTTTGATTGCACTGTGGTCTGACAGACAGTTTGTTATAATTTCTGTTCTTTTACATTTGCTGAGGAGAGCTTTACTTCCAACTATGTGGTCAATTTTGGAGTAGGTGTGGTGTGGTGCTGAAAAAAATGTATATTCTGTTGATTTGGGGTGGAGAGTTCTGTAGATTTCTATTAGGTCCACTTTGTGTAGAGCTGAGTTCAATTCCTGGGTATCCTTGTTAACTTTCTGTCTCGTTGATCTGTCTCATGTTGACAGTGGGGTGTTAAAATCTCCCATTATTATTGTGTGGGAGTTTAAGTCCCATTGTAGGTGACTCAGGACTTGCTTTATGAATCTGGGTGCTCCTGTGTTGGGTGCATATATATTTAGGATAGTTAGCTCTTCTTGTTGAATTGATCCCTTTACCATTATGTAATGGCCTTCTTTGTCTCTTTTGATCTTTGTTGGTTTAAAGTCTATTTTATCAGAGACTAGGATTGCAACCCCTGCCTTTTTTTGTTTTCCATTTGCTTGATAGATCTTCCTCCATCCCTTTATTTTGAGTCTATGTGTGTCTCTGCACGTGAGATGGCTTTCCTGAATACAGCACACTGATGGGTCCTGACTCCTTATCCAGTTTGCCAGTCTGTGTCTTTTAATTGGAGCATTTAGCCCATTTACATTTAACGTTAATATTGTTATGTGTGAATCTGATCCTGTCATTATGATGTTAGTTGGTTATTTTGCTCGTTAGTTGATGCAGTTTCTTCCTAGCCTCAATGGTCTTTACAATTTGGCATGTTTTTGCAGTGGCTGGTACCGGTTGTTCGTTTCCATGTTTAGTGCTTCCTTCTGGAGCTCTTTTAGGGCAGGCCTGGTGGTGACAAAATCACTCAGCGTTTTCTTGTCTGTAAAGTATTTTATTTCTCCTTCACTTATGAAGCTTAGTTTGGCTGGATATGAAATTCTGGGTTGAAAATTCTTTTCTTTAAGAATGTTGAATATTGGCCCCCACTCTCTTCTGGCTTCTAGAGTTTCTGCCGAGAGATCAGCTGTTAGTCTGATGGGCTTCCCTTTGTGGGTAACCTGACCTTTCTCTCTGGCTGCCCTTAACATTTTTTCCTTCATTTCAACTTTGGTGAATCTGACGATTATGTGTCTTGGAGTTGCTCTTCTCGAGGAGTATCTTTGTGGCATTCTCTGTATTTCCTGAATCTGAATGTTGGCCTGCCTTGCTAGATTGGGGAAGTTCTCCTGGATAATATCTTGCAGAGTGTTTTCCAACTTGGTTCCATTCTCCCCATCATTTTCAGGTACACCAATCAGAGGTAGGTTTGGTCTTTTCACATAGTCCCAAATTTCTTGGAGGCTTTGTTCATTTCTTTTTATTCTTTTTTCTCTAAACTTCCCTTCTCTCTTCATTTCATTCATTTCATCTTCCATCAGCGATACCCTTTCTTCCAGTTGATCGCATCTGCTACTGAGGCTTCTGCAATCTTCGTGTAGTTCTCGAAACTTGGCTTTCAGCTCCATCAGCTCCTTTAAGCCCTTCTCTCCATTGGTTATTCTAGTTATCCATTCTTCTAATTTTTTTTTTCAAAGTTTTTAACTTCTTTGCTATTGTTTTGAATTTCCTCCCGTAGCTCAGAGTAGTTTGATCGTCTGAAGCCTTCTTCTCTCAACTCGTCAAAGTCATCCTCCATCCAGCTTTGTTCCGTTGCTGGTGAGGAACTGCGTTCCTTTGGAGGAGGAGAGGTGCTCTGCTTTTTAGAGTTTCCAGTTTTTCTGCTCTGTTTTTTCCCCATCTTTGTGGTTTTATCTACTTTTGGTCTTTGATGATGGTGATGTACAGATGGGTTTTTGGTGTGGATGTCCTTTCTGTTTGTTAGTTTTCCTTCTACCAGACAGGACCCTCAGCTGCAGGTCTGTTGGAGTTTACCAGAGGTCCACTCCAGACCCTGTTTGGCTGGGTGTCAGCAGCGGTGGCTGCAGAACAGCAGATTCATGAGACCACAAATTCAGCCATCTGATAGTTCCTCTGGAAGTTTTGTCTCAGAGGAGTACCCAGCTGAGTGAGGTGTCAGTCTGTCCCTACTGGGGGGTGCCTCCCAGTTAGGCTGCTCAGGGGTGAGGGACCCACTTTAGGAGGCAGTCTGTCAGTTCTCAGATCTCCAGCTGCGTGCTGGGAGAACCACTACTCTCTTCAAAGCTGTCAGTCAGACAGGGACATTTAAGTCTGTGGAGGTTCCTGCTGACTTTTTGTTTGTCTGTGCCCTGACCCCAGAGGTGGAGCCTACAGAGGCAGGCAGGCCTCCTTGAGCTGTGGTGGGCTCCACCCAGTTCGAGCTTCCTGGCCGCTTTGTTTACCTAAGCAAGCCTGGGCAATGGCGGGCGCCCCTCCCCCAGCCTCGCTGCCACCTTGCAGCTTGATCTCAGACTGCTGTGCTAGCAATCAGTGAGACTCCGTGGGCATAGGACCCTCCGAGCCAGGTGCGAGACACAATCTCCTAGTGTGCCGTTTTCCAGGCCCATTGGAAAAGCGCAGTATTAGGATGGGACTGACCCGATATTCCAGGTGCTGTCTGTTACCCCTTTCTTTGACTAGGAAAGGGAACTCCCTGACCCCTTGCGCTTCCTGAGTGAGGCAATGCCTCACCCTGCTTCGGCTCGCGCACAGTGCGCTTCACCGACTGTCCTGCACCCACTGTTTGGCACTCCCTAGTGAGATGAAACCGGTACCTCAAACAGAAATGCAGAAATCACCCGTCTTCTGTGTCGCTCAGGCTGGGAGCTGTAGACCGGAGCTGTTCCTATTCGGCCATCTTGGCTCCACCCCAAATGTGGAATTCTCAACAGGGCAGTGATCAAAAATTAGCTAATCAAATTAATGATTTAAGATAGTCTGTTATTTGGCTTGGAGATCAACTAATGAGTCTTGAACATCCCATGCAAATGCAGTGCGACTGGAATACTTCTGATTTCTGTATCACACCATATTCCTACAACAAACTGATCATTCATGGGAAATGGTCAAAGGACACCTTCTGGGTAGGGAAGATAATTTATCCTTGGACTTAACTAAATTAAAGAAACAAATTTTTGAAGCCTCTCAAGTTCATTTACCCATTGTGCCTGGAGCTCAGGCGTTAAATCAGGTGGCAGAAAGTCTTTCTGGACTAAACCCCACGACTTGGATTAAGTCTGTTGGGAGTTCCACTGTAGTACATTTTGAAATCATGTTTCTCTGCTTAATCGGCTTGTTTTTAGTGTGCCAGACCAGTCAAAGAATCTTGCGTCAAAACCAAGAGAATGAGGAAGACTTCATTGCCATGGCACATTTATATAAAAATAAAGGGAGAGGTGTTGCGGGAAGTCAAGGACCCCGAATGGAGGGACCGGCTGGAGCCGTGGTAGAAGAACATAAGTTGTGAAGATTTCACGGACATTTATCAGTTCCCAAATAATACTTTTATAATTTCTTATGCCTGTCTTTTTAAAAATTTTATTATTATTACACTTTAAGTTTTAGGTTACATGTGCACAATGTGCAGGTTTGTTACATATGTATACATAAGCTGAGGATGTACGTCACCTCAGGACCACTGTGCTAATTGTGTTAACTGTACAAATTGTAAAACATGTGTGTTTGAAAAATATGAAATCGGTACACCTTGACAAAGAACAGAATAACAGCGATTTTTAGGGAGCAAGGGAAGACAACCATAAGGTCTGACTGCCTATGGGGTTGGGCAAAAAGAGCCATATTTTTCTTCTTGCAGAGAGCCTATAAATGGACTGCAAGTAGGGAAGATATTGCTAAATTCTTTTCCTAGCAATGAATATTAATATTAATACCCTGGGAAAGGAATGCATTGCTGGGTGTGGTGGGTCATGCCTGTAATCCCAGCACTTTGGGAGGCCAAGGCAGGTGGATTACCTGAGGTCAGGAGTTCGAGACCAGCCTGGCCAACGTGGTGAAACTCCATCCCTACTTGCTACCAAAAAATACAAAAAATGGTGGGGTGTGGTGGCGTGTGCCTATAGTCCCAGCTACTGGAGAGGCTGAGGTGGGAGAATTGCTCCTGTCATGTAGGAGCTGAAGCTGCCATCCACAGAGAATTGCTTGAACCCAGGAGGTGGAAGTTTCAGTGAGCCAAGATCACACCATGGCACTCCAGCCTGGGCAACAGAATGAGACCCTGTAAAAAAAAAAAAAAAAAAGTCAGGCATGTATTGCAGTGGGGAAGGAAGATGGTCCAGATTGAAAGAAGACCTTAGCAGCGGGAGAGTGGTTCTTGGCACATTCAAGGAACAGCAACAAGGCGGCTGTGGCCAGAGCTGAGTGAGCTGGTGGAGAAATGGTAGGAATCAGGGCCAGAGAGGCTGAGGCCCAGATTACACCAGTGTTTTTCTAAGTGATGGGAGAAACTTTAGATTTTATTCTGAGTGACACAGGAAAGCACTGGGACGTTTTGAGCCATGAGGGACATCATCTAGCTTACAATTTTAAAGGATAGTTCTGATTTTAGGGGCAAGATGGAGCAAGGAGATTGATTAGGAGGCTGTTGCAAAAGTCTCAGAGGGAGAAGCTGGTGGCTTAGACCAAGGTGAGAGCAATGGAGTTGGTGAGAGGTGATAAATTAGGGTCTTAGTTTTAAGGTGGAGATAACACAAGCTTTGCTGACTGGTTGGATGTTGGCCTGAGAGGAAAAGAGAACTCAAGAAGAACTCCAGATATTTGGCCTGAAATGGGAAGACTGAGGGAGATGCAGTTTTTCTGAGAGATTAGGGTGGAACTCAAGTGTTCAGTTTTGCTCATATTTAAAGATTCCCATTAGACCTTAAAGGGGAGATGTCGAATTTAGATTTAGTTAAAGATTCCCATTAGAACTTGAAGGGGAGATGTTGAGCTGTGGTTAGAGGAACAGGTCAGAGCTAGAAATACAAATTTGGTGGTTTCTGGTTGCAAGTAGTGTTTAAAGCCAAGACATGTGTGAGCTCCTCGAGGGAGTAAGAGCGACAGAAGAGGTGTGAGGATTGAGGACTGGGGCATTCCCACATGTGAAGGTGTGGAGGACGAGGTGCCAGCAAGGGAGGTAAGAAAGGGTGGATGAAGGAGGAGAATTAAGTGAAGAAAGTGTTTCAAGGAGGAGGGAGTAGTCACCTGCTGTGATGCTGCTAGGAGACGGAGAGGCTGCTCCTCCAAGAAGTCTGCTCTAGCCCCTCAAAGTGGACCCTTGGCTTTTTCCTGCAGTCCTGCACATCCACTGCTGATTCTCTGTATTGTAGTTATCTTCTGTCACATCCATCTCCCCCTCTGTACCCCAAGTTCCTTGAAGTTTGTGTCTTGTTAAAGACACTGAGCTCATGCCATGCATATAGTGGTGTTAACAAAATTCACAAAACACAGGACTCAACCAAGGGGATGTGCACCTCCCCCCCGCACCAATCCCATGTACTGCCCAAACCTCCAGATTTGGTTCAAATAGCTGAGGTTCTCTATTTTTTTTTTTCACCTTCCAGGGGCCTGAAGACTCTTTTAAGCCTTCCTTTTATAGTAGCCAATGCCCCCACCAACAATCCTCTCCCTTATCATGCTGAACACTCTGGGACTATTTCCTCTGGCCAAGCTAGCCAGGTACCAGGAAATAGGGCTGCAGAATTGTGGAGATACATTTATACATTGTCTGCCTTGGTGGTGACCTGTTGAATTCTGAGGGGGTAGGAGAGAGGGCGGGGAGAGAGAGAGAGAGGGAGAGAAGGAAAGGGGAGGGGAGGGGAGAGGAAGGGAGGGGAGAGGACAGGACAGGAGAGGAGAGGAGATGAGAGGGAGAAAGGAGAGAAAGGAGAGCAGATCAGGAAAGGAAGAGGGAAAGAGACCCAAGACAGGGGTAGTGGCTCAGTATAAAAGAGGCGACCTTAGGAAAATTAGCTTTTTTTCCTCTGGCATCTCAGAAGCTTGGGGCAGAAAAATGGTTTGGCTTAACACTTTCATTTTACAAAAGGAAAATTGAGGCTCAGAGAAGTGAGTGACTTATGATTTTAGAGGTGACTGTGTGGCAGTGCTGGCCTAGAATGCATCCCTTGTGTCTCCCAGTTCAGTGTCCTCTTTATAACCTGGTGGTGACTTTGGGGAAAGGAATAGTTGTATTCCTCTTAGACGAATATCTTCTGCTTATTCAGTAATACCTGGAACTGATTTAAAAAACAGCCTTCTTGTCCACAAATGAGGCTAAAACTGCAAATGATTGAGAGAGAACAAAGGTGGGGCTGCTTCTCTGCTAAGGATTAATTGACAGCGATTCCTTAGGAGAGGGGTAGGGGATCAGGAGTTAGGAAAGGGAATGCTAGAGTTGTGGAATTCAAACTGAAATTGAGTGAGAGGCACAAATTTGCTATTTGCTTTCTGAGCATGAATGGACCGATTTCATGATGAATCAACCTGACTGCGCACCCTTGAGAAGGCAGAAGAAAGCCACAGTGGCTCAGTTTTCATCCCACCAATGAGAGAATGAGGCCTGAATCTCAATTCTGCTCCTATAAGGGGCCAAATGATCTGCCTAGAAAGGCTCAGGTTAGTGCAGTCCGAGTGTGACCACGTAGGATCTGAGTGGGGCCATTCTCCTTCTGGGGACTGCCTGGGCAGCACCTGTCTTGCCCTGTTGGCCACTGGTGGTGGGGGTGGGAGGTGGGGCATATTCCAGGCCTTACTGGGATCTTCGGAGCTGGGTGGTCATGAGGTTCAGCAGTGGGCTTGGTGCTCAGGTCTATGAGCTGAGCATTCCTGGGTTTGCTCAAGTCTTGGGGCTTTGCCAGGTTCTGTCTCACTTAGCTCTTTCTAACAGTGCTAATTTCCAAACCCAGTCACTTCCACAAAGAGCCTGGCAGCCTCACTTCCTTTCTCAGTGAAGGTTTAATAGCAGAGCCCTGAAACAGGTCTCGTTGCTAAGCCTTCGTTATTTCCACAACATATACTACAGGACTCCTACTAATATACTGTGACGCATTGTCCTCATTAAATCTAAACGACTCATGTCAAATTAAATGAGCAGAGAACATTGGGTTAGCCAGGGCTCTGGCTTGCAATTACATGTTTGTTTACTTGTTAATTGTCCAAGTTTAATAATTTTAGTAGCCCTTTCTTCTCGTCAATACAAATTACTGATGCCTCGGACTTGGTTTTCTGGGGAGCCCAGACTGGGAGGCAGGATGCTGATGATCAGTCCTACTGTGCTATATTGTACAAGACATTGAACCCTGTGCTGAGCCTCTCCTGGAGTACAGGGGCGTGATCATCACCACCCACCCACTTCTCCAGGATGCTGCAGAGCTTCCATAAAGTGGCAACATCCAAAGGGCCCTAAGTGTGCTCCTCTCTGGAAGAGCTTTGGTCCAAAGATAAGTGTTCAGTTCAGGGGTCTAGCAGGGATTTGAAGGCTGGTGTATCCATCAGGGTTCTGCCAGAGAAATAGAACCAGTAGAATTTATTGCAAGGGATTTACTTACGCAATTATGGGGTTGGCTAGGCAAGTGAAAGCCACAGGGCAAGCTGTCAGGAAGGGCAGGCTGGAAACTCTCACACAGGAGCTGAAGCTGCCGTCCACAGGCACAATTTCTTTCTCCTCAGGGAAGCCTCATTTCTGCTCAGGTCTTTAGCTTGCAATGGATTGGACTATGTACACCAAGATTATTGAGGATAATATTCTTCTCTTAAAGTCAACTGACTGTAGATGTTAACCACATCTACAAAGTACCCTCACAAGAACACATACCTTAGTGCTATTTGCATAACTGGGTACTATAGCCTGGTTAAGTTGACACACAAAACTAACCATCACAACTCCAATCTAGAGACAGCCATCCCATTTAGCACTATTGCCTGTGCTTGGCTCAGTTGGTGCTAGAAAGTCCATGGGGTTCAGTTCAATTTTAAGAGGAATATTTTCTTCCAAACATTTCATTCATTTACATTTTCATCAGACGTATTTGGAGCACTTGCTAGGGGCCAGGCACTGCACTAGGAACTAGAGGTACATGTGTGAGTAAGCTGTGGTTAGTCTGTGCTGCAGGGGAGCTCAAAGTCTGGTGAGTGAAATGAGCACATACACAGACGACAATGTGGTGAGTGCCACAAGAGTGCTACGCACATGGCTTTCAAGGAGCCCAGCCCTGGGAAGTCAGAGGAGGCTTCCAGGAGGAGGCAATGCCTGGTTATGAATGGATAGGGAAAGTAGGGGAAGCAGTAGGAAGGAGATGTTGGGAAATTGGGCATTTCAAGCAGAGTGGACACACAACTCCACAAAGGCATGAAGGTGAGGAATGCCACAGATTTGCAGGGGATTGTAAGCAGGTCTGTGAGCCTGGAGTGAGGACTGTGGATGGTGGAGGCTAGTGAGGCTGGGAAGGTGGTGCTGCATCCTGAAAAGCCTCATAGAGGAGTTTGGACTTATCCGTAGATGATGGGGAGCAATGTGATCACCTCTGCATTTAAAAGGGCCTCTTGACTGGGCGCGGGGCTCATGCCTGTAATCTCAGCACTTTGGGAGGCTAGAGTGAGAGCATCACTGGAGCCCAGGATTTGAGACCAGCCTGAGCAACATAGGGAGACCCCGTCTTTACAAAAAATATAAAAAATAGCTGGGCATGGTGGCATGCTCCTGTTGTCCCAGTTACTTGGGAGGCTGAAGCAGGTGGATCTTTGAGCCCAGGAAGTCAATACTGCAGTGAGCTATGACGGCACCACTGCACTCTAGCTGGGACACTTAATGAGACCTTGTCTCAAAAAAACAAAAAACAAAAAAAACAGAAAGAAAGAAAAAGAAAAAATGGTCCTCTCTAGAGTGCGAGGGGAGGATGAGATTATGGGACAAGACTTGGGAGAAGAAGGCCCATTAAAGTCTAAAGACGCAGAGTCAGGCCAGAGCAACGATTTAAGCATTGGAGAGAAGGCACCCAGAACTATTTGGGAGGTGAAGTCCACAGAACTGAGTGGTTGGTTGGTCCCATGGGTGTGTAAGGAGGGGCAAGAATAAAAGATGGCACTAGTGACCCAGATAGAGAAAATGGGTAAGGCAGAGACTATAGAAGGCAATGATGAGCTCAGCTGGGGATATATTGAGTTTGAAGTGTCTGAGGGACACATAGCTGCCAGCTGGCACCTTGACATATGGATGTAGGGCTCAAGGAAAAGTTGTGGGCTGGGTATTGGGATATAAGATGTTTGGGAGCCATTAGAAATAGTGATGATCCAAAGTGTGGAGTAGTTAAGATCATATAGAAACAACCCCCTGAGACAGACATTGTGTCCAATTCACAGTTGCGGAAACTGAGGCTCAGAGATTGAGTAGCTTGCCTAAGTTTACACACCTGATATTTCCCTCTGGTTTCGTCCCTCCTCAGAGCACACCTCCAGTGGTGTCCATCACAATGTGTGTCTACAGTCTCTTATCTGCCTGCCTCCCCTAACAAACTCTGAGCCCATGAGCACACAGTTGCTTCAGGGTGGGTGGGTGATGGCCCTGTGTGTAGATGGTCGTCGCAGGAGCCCACTGCTATGAGAGAATATCTTCCACTGTTAACTGATGCCTGGGTTTCTACAATTTGGAATTTATTCTTTTTCTGGAAGTAATTTTCTTTTTAAATTTTTTATTAATTAAAAAAATTTTAGACTAACTGACAAAGATTGTGTATATTCAAGGTGTACAAGTAATGATTTGATATATATATATTGTATAGTGATTATCACAACCAAATGAATGAACACACCCATCACCACCTACACTGTACATTAGATCCTCAGGATTTACTCATCTTAGAACTTGCAGTTTTGTACCCTTTCATCAACACTGCCCTATTTTCCCCACCCCCAGCCCCTGGCAACCACTGTTCTATCTTCTGCTTCTATGAGTTCAACTTTTTTAGATTCTACATATAAGTAAGATAATATGGTATTTGTCTTTCTGTATCTGGCTAATTTAACTTAGCATAATGTCTGGCAGGTTGAGCACCTGAAATTTATTCTTTTGGTTTAAGGCTCCTATTTTGTGAAAAAGGCAAAATGACCATGGGAAGCGAATTTGCCACATGTGGTCATTTTCTTTCTTTATTATTATTATTATTATTATTATTATTATACTTTAAGTTTTAGGGTACATGTGCACAACGTGCAGGTTTGTTACATATGTATCCATGTGCCATGTTGGTGTGCTGCACCCATTAACTCATCATTTAGCATTAGGTATATCTCCTAATGCTGTCCCTCCCCCCTCCCCCCACCCCACAACAGTCTCTGGAGTGTGATGTTCCCCTTCCTGTGTCCATGTGTTCTCATTGTTCAATTCCCACCTGTGAGTGAGAACATGCGGTGTTTGGTTTTTTGTCCTTGCGACGCACTATTCACATGTGGTCATTTTCACCAACTTGTGAATGCATTGACTAGGTTAGCACTTTTTCCACTGGTGCAGCCCTGTCTCACAGTGGAAGGGACTGAGATTCTGGGAGGTCATGCAGCTCGTAGGTGGCAGAGCTGGGTCTGGAACCACACCCTTTACATTCCAGTTATCTTTTCCCCTTCGTGTGATACCCCGAGGACTGGCTTTGGTTGGGTGAGTAAGGGAGCACATGTGCAGTTCTGGGTACCTGGGATGAGGAGGTGGTGTGGGAGATCCTCGGGCAGGAACCCTCCACAAGCAGGGAAGGAGTCCTAGGGGAAGGGGCCCAGGCTGTTACCACTACAGCACACAGGGAGCACCTCCCTCTCACCTGGTTATTGTCAGAGTGAACACCCTACCCTTGTACCTCGAGGTGGTGTTCAGAAAACAACCCAGGCTGTCTTTAACCAGTTAGCATAATTTAGAACCAGCATGCAAAAGAGAGAAAGAAAAGGTGAGCAAGGGAGAGTTTGCCCAGGAGACAGACAGGGCAGCCTCTGGATGGTTTTCCCTGAGGCTGAGCGGTTGTCCAGGTCTACCTGGAGACGGGAGCTGCAGTGGACACTTTGGTGGCTAAGGAGCCCCACAGGTGTGAGAAGACTCTGGCCTGACCACAGTGTTCAGTGTGTCCTGCTCTGCACCAACCATTCGGGAATATGTTAGCTACAACTCAGTGCACTTTGCACAAAGGCAAAAAGATGTACACGGGATCCTAGAATGTTAGTTGCTATAGCAACATCTGCCTTTATTATCACCTAAGTCCATTCACCATGTAAATATAGTAACTATTTGACTTCCTCACCCCCAGTCCATTTGGTAGGATCAAAAAAAATTGTGACAACTGGAAAAAACCCCAACAAACAGAAGCGTGTGTGTCTGTGTGCGTTTAGCAGGCTTTCAGAGGACAAAAGAGGATGAGGACATTTGTGGGGTGTGTAGATATTCATAGATTCCAAGTTCTTGGATGTAAGGCTGCTCCTTACAACCAAGGCAGGAAGATGAATTCCTAGAAGGAATGGGCCAGATTGCCACATGGAAAGTTGAGTGATGAGGAATGAGGTAGGTGAGGTGCAGAAGAGGGGAATGATTTCACAATGGGAAGGATTCTAGTTTGTAATCAGACAGACCTGGGCGCAAGTCTTGGCATCATTGCTTACCACCTGAGTAACACTGGACCACCCAATCACCTGAGCCTCAGTTTCCTCAACTGAAAGTGGGAAAACCATATCCCACAACCTGTTTCAGCAACTTGGTCTTCTTCCAGGAGGCCTCGGTACCCGTGAGCCTGAGCTAGAGATGTGCTCACCAGCAGGAGTTTGTTTCCTGTGCTCCAGTGCAGTTCCCTGGAGGGGCAGGTGAAAAGGGTCAGTGCCTGGCAGGGGTTGGTGAGAGTGATCATTGTGCCAGTCTGAATAAAGGGGCCAGGCTAGCTGGAGAAAGCAGGGCGTGGGACAGTACAGAGCAGGACACTGCAGGGCAAAATAGGCAGTGGGAAGCTGGAGGTTCCTACCAGTGGACATTCCATAGGTCGTTTTTTCTTGAAGACCCAGTTTCCACAGATGGAGGTATTAACTAGGATTATACAGGGGTGAGGAATGAAACCATGGGCAGAAACTCAGCATCCAGCAGCCACTTATGGAGAGCCTGCTGTGATCTAGGCACAGTGCTGGGAACTAGGATGTGAAGGTGGACAGATACAGGCCTGCTGAGGCCAGGGGAAACACTGCTACCCAAAGGACAGAAATTTTCTTCTCATACCTATCCTGTGCTCCATTTCCTTTCTTCCTTGGAACACTTATAGCAAAAGCAAACACTTGCTTTGCACTCACTCCTTGCCAGGCACTGTTCTAAGTGCTTTACACACATTAATTCACTTAATCCTTGCAATAATTTCCTAAGGAAGGAACTAATATTATCCCACTTTACAGATGAGTAAACTGAGGCACATAGAGTGACATGTGCAGGAGCAGTGCGAGCCATAAGATACTGGCTCTAAGAGTGACACTCAATCCGATAGCTTCTTTTTCTATAATTCTCATGAGAAAATATACATAAAACACTTAGCCTGCACCTGGCCACACTAAGTGCTCAGCGTATGTTGGCTATTAGTTCTGTGGATATTACTGTCTGATGGAACTATTGTCAGGCTCATGAAATTCAATCTTTTCTCCTCTTTTTAGAAATGGCACTCAATGTGCTTCATTAAAATTCTGATCGAGGCTTGGTATGTTTTTAAAACCTATTTTAGAGTATGCTCTGGTTATCTACTGCTGCCTAATAAACTGCCCTCAAATTTATTATCCTCGCAGACTCTGTGAATCAGCAGTTCAACAGTACACAGTGGGGATGACTTGTTTCTGTTTCAGGATGTCTGGTGCCTTAGCCGAGAAGATATAACAACTGGGAGTGACTTGAAAGGTGGGGTTCTGGAAACATTTGGTGGCTATTCACATGCATGTCTGGATAGCCGCAAGACTGAGCTTAGCTGGGACTGTAGATTGGAATGCCTCCATGTACCTACCTCTCCCTGGGCCTGGGTCCCCAGGGTAGTCAGATTTCTTTTGTACATGGT
Source organism: Hylobates moloch (assembly GCF_009828535.3). NCBI lineage: Eukaryota > Metazoa > Chordata > Mammalia > Primates > Hylobatidae > Hylobates > Hylobates moloch. Next base: position 32,235,055 of record NW_026652293.1, on the reverse strand, counting down.
AGCTCAGAGCTCCAAGTGCAAGTGTTCCAGCAACCAAGGAAAAGCTGCATGGCCTGATGACCCAGCCTTCAGAATACTCTAGGTTGGAGGAGTCACAATTCCATTAATATCCAAAGGGAAGAGATACAGACTCTAATGGGAAGAGTATCAAAGGATATATCTGACTATCGAAGATTTAGGAGGTTTGTTCACTATATAGAGAAATGAAACTCAAAGATTAAGCCAAATACATGGTTAACATAATGTGGATAATTTGCTTTTGTCAACATTTCCTTTAAAAATATTTTTTAAAAAATTGCTTGACAAAAAGAATATACTATAAATGATATAGGTAATATTTCTCAAGTTATATTTCTTAGCTATTCCTAGAGTCATCCTATAAAACAAAAAGGAGACAAAGTTTCTGTGGTCAAATAAGTTCAGAAAATGCTGCATTCTATACATCTAACTCCCTCTTGGAAAGTCATCATGCATATTAACACATCAAGGCCTCTGAGAATCCTGCAGCAAATAAATATTTATCTTCTGTCAGAGTTTAGATTTTTCTAAAGCTTATTTAAGCAAATAAACTTAAAATTTTTCTTTTTGGGCTGTAATAGTTGTTAAAAATCTTGCTGAACCAGTGTCCCTTGAGCTCTTGTTAAGAAACGTTATCTAGGCTCTAGATTACAGAGCAAACTTTTCCAGAACAAGCCCCAAAGTATTATTCAAGAACGTTTTCAATCATTGCACATAATTTTCAGAGCTTGAGTTGAACATTTGCACCAGACCAATACAATCATAATCTATGAGGTGGGGCCTGAGCACTGGAATTTTTGAAAAGCACTTCAGGTAGTTTTTTTTTTTAATTATTATACTTTACGTTCTGGGATACATGTGCACAACATGCAGATTTGTTACATAGGTATACATGTGCCATGTTGGTTTGCTGCACCCATCAACTCGTCATTTACATTAAGTATTTCTCCTAATGCTATCCCTCCCCCAGGCCCCCACCCCTCAACAGGCCCCGGTGTGTGATGTTCCCCGCCTTGTGTCCATGTGTTCTCATTGTTCAGCTCCCACTTATGAGTGAAAACATGTGGTGTTTGGTTTTCTCTTCTTGTGTTGCTTTGCTGAGAGTGATGGTTGCCAGTTTCATCCATGTCCCTGCGAAGGACATGAATTCATCCTTTTTTATGGCTGCATAGTATTCCATGGTATATATGTGCCACATTTTCTTTATCCAGTCTATCATTGATGGGCATTTGGGTTCGTTCCAAGCCTTTGCTGTTGTGAACAGTGCTGCAATAAACATCCGTGTGCATGTGTCTTTCTAGTAGAATGATTTATAATCCTTCAGGTATATACCCAGTAATGGGATGGCTGGGTCAAATGGTATTTCTAGTTCTAGATCCTTGAGGAATCACCACACCATCTTCCACAATGGTTGAACTAGTTTACAGTCCCACCAATAGTGTAAAAGTGTTCCTATTTCTCCACATCCTCTCCAGCATCTGTTTTTTCCTGACTTTTTAATGATGGCCATTCTAACTGGTGTGAGATGGTATCTCATTGTGGTTTTGATTTGCATTTCTCTAATGACCAGTGATAATGAGCTTTTTTCATATGTTCGTTGGCTGCATAAATGTCTTCTTTTGAGAAGTGTCTGTTCATATCCTTTGCCCACTTTTTGATGGGGTTGTTTGTTTTTTTCTTGTAAATTTGTTTAAGTTATTTGTAGATTCTGGATATTAGCCCTTTGTCAGATGGATAGATTGCAAAAATTTTCTCCCAATCTGTAGGCTGCCTGTTCACTCTGCTGATAGTTTCTTTTGCTGTGCAGAAGCTCTTTAGTTTAATTAGATCTCATTTGTCTATTTTGGCTTTTGTTGCCATTGCTTTTGATGTTTCAGTCATGAAGTCTTTGCCCTTGCCTATGTCCTGAATGGTATTGCCTAGGTTTTCTTCTAGGGATTTTATGGTTTTAGGTCTTACATTTCAGTCTTTAATTCATCTTGAGTTAATTTTTGTATGAGGTGTAAGGATGGGATCCAGTTCCAGTTTTCTGCATATGGCTGGCCAGTTTTCCCAGCACCATTTATTAAATAGGGAATCCTTTCCCCCATTGCTTGTTTTGGTCAGGTTTGTCAAAGATCAGATGGTTGTAGATGTGTGGTGTTATTTCTGAGGTCTCTGTTCTGTTCCATTGGTCTATATATCTGTTTTGGTAACAGTACCATGCTGTTTTGGTTACTGTAGCCTCGTAGTATAATTTGAAGTCAGATAGTGTGATGCCTCCAGCTTTGTTCTTTTTGCTTAGGATTGTCTTGGCTATATGGACTCTTTATTGGTTCCATATGAACTTTAAAGTAGTTTTTTTCCAATTCTGTGAAGAAAGTCAATGGTATTGATGGGGATAGTATTGAATCTATAAATTACTTTGGGCAGTATGGCAATTTTCACAATAATGATTCTTCCTATCCATGAGCATGGAGTGTTCTTCCATTTGTTTGTGTCCTCTTTTATTTCATTGAGCAGTGGTTTGTAGTTCTCTTTGAAGAGGTACTTCACATCCCTTGTAAGTTGTATTCCTAGGTATTTTATTCTCTTTGTAGCAATTGTGAATGGGAGTTCACTCATAATTTGGTTCTCTGTTTGTCTGTTATTGGTGTAGAAATGCCTGTGATTTTTGCACGTTGATTTTGTATCCTGAGACTTTGCTGAAGTTGCTTATCAGGTTAAGGAGATTTTGGGCTTAGATGATGGGGTTTTCTAAATATACAATCATGTCATCTGCAAACAGAGGCGATTTGACTTCCTCTCTTCCTATTTGAATACCCTTTATTTCTTTCTGTTGCCTGATTTCCATGGCCAGAACTTCCAATACTATGTTGAATAGGAGTGGTGAGAGAGGGCATCCTTGTCTTGTGCTGGTTTTCAAAGGGAATGCTTCCAGTTTTTGCCCGTTCAGTATGATATTGGCTGTGGGTTTGTCATAAATTATTTGAGATACATTCCATCTTATTGTTTTAAGATACGTTCCATCAATACCTAGTTTATTGAGACTTTTTAGCATGAAGGGTGTTGAATTTTTTCAAAAGCTTTTTCTGCATATATTGAGATAATCATGTGGCTTTTGTCTTTGGTTCTGTTTATATGCTGGATTACATTTATTGATTTGTGTATGTTGAACCAGCCTTGCATCCCAGGGATGAAGCCAACTTGATCATGGTGGATAAGCTTTTTGATATGCTGCTGGGTTTGGTTTGCCAGTATTTTACTGAGGATTTTCACATCAATGTTTATCAGGTATATTGGCCTAAAGTTTTCTTTTTTGGTTGTGTCTCTGCCAGGTTTTGGTATCAGGATGATGCTGGCCTCATAAAATGAGTAAGGAGGATTCCCTCTTTTTCTATTGATTGGAATATTTTCAGAAGAAATGGTACCAGCTCCTCTTTGTACCTCTGGTAGAATTTGGCTGTGAATCCATCTGGTCCTGTAGTTTTTTTTTTTTTTTTGGTTGGTAGGTTCAGAACTGTTATTGGTCTATTCAGAGATTCAATCTTCTGGTTTATTTAAGAGGTATATGTGTCCAGGAATTATCAATTTTTCAAATTTTCTATTTATTGCATAGAGGTGTATATATTTTCTGATGGTATTTGTATTCTTTTTGAGACGGAGTCTCACTCTGTCGCCCGGGCTGGAGTGCAGTGGCGCAATCTCGGCTCACTGCAAGCTCCGCCTCCCGGGTTCACGCCATTCTCCTGCCTCAGCCTCTCCGAGTAGCTGGGACTACAGGCGCCCGCCACCACGCCCGGCTAATTTTTTGTATTTTTAGTAGAGACGGGGTTTCACCATGGTCTCGATCTCCTGACCTCGTGATCCGCCCGCCTCGGCCTCCCAAAGTGCTGGGATTACAAGCGTGAGCCACCGCGCCCGGCCGGTAGTTTGTATTTCTGTGGGATTGGTGGTGATATCCCCTTTATCATTTTTTATTGCATCTATTTGATTCTTCTCTCTTTTCTTCTTTATTAGCCTGGCTAGTGGTCTATCTATTTTGTTGATCGTTTCAAAAAACCAGATCCTGGATTCACTGATACTTTGAAGGGTTTTTTGTGTCTCTCTCTCCTTCAGTTCTGCTCTGCTGTTAGTTATTTGTTGTCTTCTGCTAGCTTTTGAATGTGTTTGCTCCTGCTTCTCTAGTTCTTTTAATTTTGATGTTAGGGTATCAATTTTAGATCTTTCTTGCTTTCTCTTGTGGGCCTTTAGTGCTATAAATTTCCCTCTACACACTGCTTTAAATGTGTCCCAGGGATTCTGGTATTTTTTGTCATTGCTCTCATTGGTTTCAAAGAACATCTTTATTTCTGCCTTTATTTCCTTACTTACCCAGTAGTCATTCAGGAGCAGCAGTTTCCATGTAGTTGTGGAGTTTTGAGTGAGTTTCTTAATTCTGAGTTCTAATTTGATTGCACTGTGGTCTGAGACACAGTTTGTTGTGATTTCTGTTCTTTTACATTTGCTGAGGAGTGTTTTACTTCCAATTATGTGGTCAATTTTAGAATAAGTGCGATGTGGTGCTGAGAAGAATGTATATTCTGTTGATTTGGGGTGGAGAGTTCTGTAGATGTCTATTAGGTCCATTTGGTCCAGAGCTGAGTTCAAGTCCTGGATATCCTTAGTAATTTTCTGTCTCATTGATCTGTCTAATATTGGCAGTGGGGTGTTAAAATCTCACACTATTATCATGTGGGAGTCTAAGTCTCTTTGTAGGTCTCTAAGAACTTGCTTTATGAATCTGGGTGCTCCTGTATTGGGTGCATATATATTTAGGATAGTTATCTCTTCTTGTTGCATTGATCCCTTTACCATTATGTGATGGCCTTCTGTGTCTCTTTTGATCTTTGTTGGTTTAAAGTCTGTTTCATCAGAGACTAGGACTGTAACCCCTGCTTTTTTTTTTTGCTTTCCATTTGCTTGGTAGATCTTCCTCCCTCCATTTATTTTGAGCCTATGTGTGTCTCTGCATGTGAGATGGGTCTCCTTAATACACACAACTGATGGGTCTTGACTCTTTATCCAATTTGCCAGTCTGTGTCTTTTAAGTGGGGCATTTAGCCCACTTACATTCAAGGTTAATATTGTTATGTGTGAATTTGATCCTGTCATTATGAGGCTAGCTGGTTATTTTGCCCGTTAGTTGATGCAGTTTCTTCATAGCGTCGATGGTCTTTACAATTCGGCATTTTTTTGCAGTGGCTGGTACTGGTTGATTCTTTCCATGTTTAGTGCTTCCTTGAGGGGCTCTTGTAAGGCAGGCCTGGTTGTGACAAAATCTCTCAGCATTTGCTTGTCTTTAAAGGCTTTTATTTCTCCTTCACTTATGAAACTTAGTTTGGCTGGATATGAAATTCTGGGTTGAAAATTCTTTAGGAATGTTGAATATTGACCCTCATTCTCTTCTGGCTTGTAGGGTTTCTGCTGAGGGACACTGTTAGTCTGATGGGCTTCCCATTGTGGGTAACCCAACCTTTCTCTCTGGCTGCCCTTAACATTTTTCCCTTCATTTCAACCTTGGTGAATCTGATGATTATGTGTCTTGGGGTTGCTCATCTCGAGGAATATCTTTGTGGTGTTCTCTGTATTTCCTGAATTTGAATGTTGGCCTGCCTTGCTATGTTGGGGAAGTTCTCCTGGATAATATCCTGAAGAGTGTTTTCCAACTTGATTCCATTCTCCCTGTCACTTTCAGGTACACCAGTCAAACATGGATTTGGTCTTTTCGCATAGTCCCATATTTCTTGGAGGCTTTGTTCATTTCTTTTCACTCTTTTTTCTCTAATCTTGTCTTCTCACTTTATTTCATTAAGTTGATCTTTAGTCACTGATATCCTTTCTTCTGCATGATCAATTTGGCTATTGAAGCTTGTGTATGCTTCACGAAGTTCTCATGCTGTGTTTTTCAGCTCCATCAGGTCATTTATGTTCTTCTCTACACTGGTTATTCTAGTTAACAATTCATGTAACCTCTTTTCAAGGTTCTTAGCTTCCTTTAGTTGGGTTAGAACATGCTCCTCAGTTCAGGTAGTTTTAACATGCAATCAGGTTGAGAACCATGGACTTAGACTATTATTTCAGAGAATGGCTGTTTGTTCTTGGGAGGCTGTGCACTTAGCTCAACAGTTTCTTGCTGGAGAGTTAGAAGAACAAAGAGGCAAATTCGTCAACTATTACTGAAGTGGGAATTACAAAACAGACTGATTACTGAAGTGGGAATCACAAAAGTGCCCAGACAATCATTGCCCAGGCATTGTGGCTCATGCCTGTAATTCCAGCACTTTGGGAGGCCAAAGAGGGAGGATTGCTTGAGCCTGGGGGTTCAAGACCAGCTTGGGCAATAAAGCAAAATTTAAAATATTAGCCAGGTGTGGTGGCGTGCACCTGTAGTCTCAGCTGCTTGGGAGGCTGAGGCAGGAGGCAGGAGGATTGTTAAAGCCTGGGAGATAGAGGCTGCAGTGAGCCGTGATTGCACCATTGCATTTCAGCCTGGGCCACAGAGCAAGACCCTGTCTCAAAACAAAACAAAACAAAACAAAACAAAACAAACAAACAAACAAAAACAGAGAGAGAGATCAGATGTGTGATGTCCATATTTACCCTGTTCTACTCTGTGGGTCTTGGATTGCCAACTGCTGACCTTTGCCCATTTCCTCCAGATTGCATTGTCAAAGCCATTGTTGACTATTCTGCTGAAGTCTCTTCTCCTCCTTCCCCTTCTGCCCTTCCTCCCTTGAAAAACAGGACCTTATTCTGGAATGGTTACTCAAATTGAGGGTCATGTGCTACTCAGAGAGGGAGACCCTCTGTTATAGATTGGAAGAGTGCTTTTCAAAACTAGTGTGCAGATTCAAAGGAGGTGGTTAGAAAAGAGGGAAGACATGGGGATTGGGGAGCAGAGATAGGACTGGGATGTATCAATGAAAGAAACCTTCTTCCCATCCGTGGGAGTTCCATGAAGAACTTAAGCTTTAGCTTGCTCATCCCATAGGCTGGAGAAACTTCATACAGCATAAAGCTTTAGGCTCTCTATTCCTACTTATAACTTCCTTTAATTAATCTAAGCTTTTCGTAAAAAAAAAACAAAAACAAAAACAAAAAAACCTGCTACATTCACAGCCTATGGCTAGATATATGAAGAATAAAGAAAAAGGTCAGTAAAAGGAAGTGTGGCTGGCCCCAAATCCAGCCTCCATGGTGTCACTGGAGATGGCTGTATCTAGGAGTTCTACATGGAGCCCACCTACAAAGTGAATGACGGTCCACAGTGGAGCTGGAAATGGCAAGATAAGCACCTTGAGTATATTTAAGGTGAAACATTCTCATTTCTCATATAGTAGAGGAAGGTGACCTTGAAAATAAAGGGTGGGAATCGGGTGGGGAAGAAGGACCGCATGACACCTGAGCTGTCAGGTGCATCATAATTTATTTATTTAACAATTTCTCTGTAGATATTTGGTTTGTTTCAGGATCTTTCTTTTTTCTATAACACTGCAATGTTATGCACATTATTGCATATAAATCCTAGCCTCCATCTTGAATTAATACCTTAGGATAAATTCCTAGGGGTGGAATCACTGGATTAAAGGATATTCATGTTTTTAAGTCTCTTAATATATGTGACTAATCCACCCGTAGAAAACTTGTATCAATTTATATTCCCATTAGCAGCGTACAAGCAAGCTAATTTCCCCACACGTCTGCCAACACTGGGCATTACAACTTAAAATACTTCTCGGTGCTCTTATTATTTTTCCCTTGATTGCTCCTTTTCTGGCTTATTCCTAGAGTTTTCTAATGGAGTGAATTAAATCCTGTGAATGTCTCTCTGTTTTCTTTTCAAGAAGTAAAAGGGCAAATATCTCTTTGCTTTTCAAAACATAACAATCAATTTTCTTTTTACACCCTCTGCCCTGTCAGAAGTAAGGAAATTTCAGATTACTAATAAAGAACAAGAAACCCCTTTTCTTTAATGGATGCTGCAAATAACAGATGGTTCCAGGCAACTTTTTCCTAGTGATGGCCTCCCACTTGTCTGTGCAAGCATATCAAAAACTTACTTCTGGGGAGCTTGTCTCCCAGCCTGAACATACATTGTAAAATGAATTTTAAACAAGCCTTCGTGATAGAGATTTAAGTGAAACCATGAGTTAGTTTCTTCTTTTATTTGTCTTTCCAATTATCTAGAGTAATACTTATTGAATGCCTGCTAAGAGTCTTGCATTACATGAGATGTTGTCAAGTACAGATGATCTTCATTTTCTACAGATCCAGTATTTATGAATTTGCCTACCTGCTAAAATTTATTTGTGACCCTGAAATCAATACTCATGCTGCTTTCCTGGCCATCCGTGGACATGCACAGAATGGTGAAAAATGTGGGTCACCTAATGTGACCAGCTCAGTTCCCAGCTGAGGTTGCACAAGGCAATCCTGTGCCTCTCTGTTTCATCTCTCATACTTTAAAAAGTGTCCCTTTTGTGATGTGTCCCTTGAGTGCCTTTTTTTTTTTTGCCCTTTTTTGCTTTTTGTTGGTGATTTCATCGTTTGAAATAGCTCCCAAGCATACTGCTGAAGTGTGCTCTAATGTTGCTAAGCACATGGAGACTGATATGCATTGTGGAGAAAATGCGTGTGTTAGGTGAGGTTTGTTTCAGTCATGAGTTAGAGTGCTGTTGGCCGTGAGTTCAATGAATCAACAATGTATATCCAATAAGAAGTCTTTAAAATAGAAACATACGTAAAACAGGGTAATGGATTGATTGATCACTGAAAATCTTGTGACCAGAGGCTCTCAGGAATCTAACCCTATGTTTCCCCTAGGAGCAATGGTTCAGTATTCATTAATTCAGTGTTCCCAGCAACTTTATAGAACATAACTACTGGGAATAATGGGAGTTAGCTCTATATCAAAGGGTGATAGCCAACCTTGAGAGATGAGAGGAACACACAGAAAACACATAAAGAACGAGCTAAATAGTAAAAGTGGTACAAATAGTAAAGACTAGAAAAATCAGGACACGCTACAGGAAGGCTTTGTGGAAGGAGTGGTGATAAACCTGGGCTCTGCAGAATGAAGAGGTTTATGTAGGCCGAGGAAACTGAGAGTAGGAGTGGGTGAATAATCTTTTTTTTTTTTTTTGTACTTTAAGTTTTAGTGTACATGTGCACAATGTGCAGGTTTGTTACATATGTATCCATGTGCCATGTTGGTGTGCTGCACCCATTAACTCGTCATTTAGCATTAGGTGTATCTGCTAATGCTATCTCCCCCTCCCCCCACCCACAACAGTCCCCGGAGTGTGATGTTCCCCTTCCTATGTCCATGTGTTCTCATTGTTCAATTCCCATCTATGAGTGAGAACATGCGGTGTTTGGTTTTTTGTCCTTGCGATAGTTTACTGAGAATGATGATTTCCAATTTCATCCATGTCCCTGCAAAGGACATGAACTCATCATTTTTTATGGCTGCATAGTATTCCATGGTGTATATGTGCCACATTTTCTTAATCCAGTCTATCATTGTTGGACATTTGGGTTGGTTCCAAGTCTTTGCTATTGTGAATAGTGCCGCAATAAACATACTTGTGCATGTGTCTTTATAGCAGCATGATTTATAGTCTTTTGGGTAGATGCCCAGTAATGGGATGGCTGGGTCAAATGGTATTTCTAGTTCTAGATCCCTGAGGAATCGCCACACTGACTTCCACAATGGTTGAACTAGTTTACAGTCCCACCAACAGTGTAAAAGTGTTCCTATTTCTCCACATCCTCTCCAGCATCTGTTGTTTCCTGACTTTTTAATGATGGCCATTCTAACTGGTGTGAGATGGTATCTCATTGTGGTTTTGATGTGCATTTCTCTGATGACCAGTGATGATGAGCATTTTTGCATGTGTTTTTTGGCTGCATATATGTCTTCTTTTGTGAAGTGTCTGTTCATGTCCTTCACCCACTTTTTGATGGGGTTGTTTGTTTTTTTCTTGTAAATTTGTTTGAGTTCATTATAGATTCTGGATATTAGCCCCTTGTCAGATGAGTAGGTTGCAAAAATTTTCTCCCATTTTGTAGGTTGCCTGTTCACTCTGATGGTAGTTTCTTTTGCTGTGCAGAAGCTCTTTAGTTTAATTAGATCCCATTCACCAATTTTGGCTTTTGTTGCCATTGCTTTTGGTGTTTTAGACATGAAGTCCTTGCCCATGCCTATGTCCTTAATGGTAATGTCTAGGTTTTCTTCTAGGGTTTTTATGGTTTTAGGTCTAACATGTAAGTCTTTAATCCATCTTGAATTAGTTTTTGTATAAGGTGTAAGGAAGGCATCCAGTTTCAGCTTTCTACATATGGCTAGCCAGTTTTCCCAACACCATTTATTAAATAGGGAATCCTTTCCCCATTGCTTGTTTTTGTCAGGTTTGTCAAAGATCAGATAGTTGTAGATATATGGTGTTATTTCTGAGGGCTCTGTTCTGTTCTATTGGTCTATATCTCTGGTTTGGTACCAATGCCATGCTGTTTTGGTTACTGTAGCCTTTTGTAGTATAGTTTGAGGTTAGGTAGCGTGATGCCTCCAGCTTTGTTCTTTTGGCTTAGGATTGACTTGGCAATGCAGGCTCTTTTTTTGGTTCCATATGAACTTTAAAGTAGTTTTTTCCAATTCTGTGAAGAAAGTCATTTGTAGCTTGATGAGGATGGCATTGAATCTATAAATTACCTTGGGCAGTATGGCCATTTTCACGATATTGATTCTTCCTACCCATGAGCATGGAATGTTCTTCCATTTGATTGTATCCTCTTTTATTTCATTGAGCAGTGGTTTGTAGTTCTCCTTGAAGAGGTCCTTCACGTCCCTTGTAAGTTGGATTCCTAGGTATTTTATTCTCTTTGAAGCAATTGTGAATGGGAGTTCACTCATGATTTGGCTCTCTGTTTGTCTGTGATTGGTGTATAAGAATGCTTGTGATTTTTGCACATTGATTTTGTATCCTGAGACTTTGCTGAAGTTGCTTATCAGCTTAAGGAGATTTTGGACTGAGACAATGGGGTTTTCTAGATATAGAATCATGTCATCTGCAAACAGGGACAATTTGACTTCCTCTCTTCCTAACTGAATGCCCTTTAGTTCCTTCTCCTGCCTGATTGCCCTGGCCAGAACTTCCAACACTATGTTGAATAGGAGTGGTGAGAGAGGGCATCCTTGTCTGTGCCAGTTTTCAAAGGGAATGCTTCCAGTTTTTGTCCATTCAGTATGATATTGGCTGTGGGTTTGTGATAGATAGCTCTTATTACTTTGAGATGCGTCCCATCAATACCTAATTTATTGAGAGTTTTTAGCATGAAGCGTTGTTGAATTTTGTCAAAGGCCTTTTCTGCATCTATTGAGATAATCATGTGGTTTTTGTCTTTGGTTCTGTTTATATGCTGGATTACATTTATTGATTTGCATATGTTGAACCAGCCTTGCATCCCAGGGATGAAGCCCACTTGATCATGGTCGATAAGCTTTTTAATGTGTTGCTGGATTTGCTTTGCCAGTACTTTATCGAGGATTTTTGCATCAATGTTCATCAAGGATATTGGTCTAAAATTCTCTTTTTTTGTTGTGTCTCTGCCAGGCTTTGGTGTCAGGATGGTGCTGGCCTCATAAAATGAATCAGGGAGGATTCCCTCTTTTTCTATTGATTGGAATAGTTTCAGAAGGAATGGTACCAGCTCCTCCTTGTACCTCTGGTAGAATTCGGCTGTGAATCCATCTGGTCCTGGGCTTTTTTTGGTTTGTAAGCTACTGATTATTGCCTCAATTTCAGAGCCTGTTATTGGTCTATTCAGAGATTCAACTTCTTCCTGGTTTAGTCTTGGGAGGGTGTATGTGTCGAGGAATTTATCCATTTCTTCTAGATTTTCTAGTTTATTTGCATAGAGGTGTTTATAGTATTCTCTGATGGTAGTTTGTATTTCTGTGGGATTGGTGGTGATATCCCCTTTGCCATTTTTTATTGCATCTATTTGATTGTTTTCTCTTTTCTTCTTTATTAGTCTTGCTAGTGGTCTATCAATTTTGTTGATCTTTCCAAAAAACCAGCTCCTGGATTCATTGATTTTTTGAAGGATTTTTTGTGTCTCTATCTCTTTCAGTTCTGCTCTGATTGTAGTTATTTCTTGCCTTCTGCTAGCTTTTGAATGTGTTTGCTCTTGCTTCTCTAGTTCTTTTAATTGCGATGTTAGAGTGTCAATTTTAGATCTTTCCTGCTTTCTCTTGTGGGCATTTCGTGCTATAAATTTCCCTCTACACACTGCTTTGAATGTGTCCCAGAGATTCTGGTATGTTGTATCTTTGTCCTCATTGGTTTCAAAAAACATCTTTATTTCTGCCTTCATTTCGTTATGTATCCAGTAGTCATTCAGGAGCAGGTTGTTCAGTTTCCATGTAGTTGAGCAGTTTTGAGTGAGTTTCTTAATCCTGAGTTCTAGTTTGATTGCACTGTGGTCTGAGAGACAGTTTATTATAATTTCTGTTCTTTTACGTTTGCTGAGGAGTGCTTTACTTCCAACTATGTGGTCAGTTTTGGGAATAGGTGTGGTGTATTGCTAAAAAGAATGTATATCTGTTGATTTGGGGTGGAGAGTTCTGTAGATGTCTATTAGGTCCACTTGGTGCAGAGCTGAGTTCAATTCCTGGATATCCTTGTTAACTTTCTGTCTCGTCGATCTGTCTAATGTTGACAGTGGGGTGTTAAACTCTCCCATTATTATTATGTGGGAGTCTAAGTCTCTTTGTAGGTCACTAAGGACTTCCTGTATGAATCTGGGTGCTCCTGTATTGGGTGCATATATATTTAGGATTGTTAGCTCTTCTTGTTGAATTGATCCCTTTACTGTAAATTAGAATTGATCCCCACGTAATGGTCTTCTTTGTCTCTTTTGATCTCAGTTGGCTTAAAGTCCATTTTATCTGAGTCTAGGATTGCAACCCCTGCCTTTTTTTGTTTTCCATTTGCTTGGTAGATCTTCCTCCATCCCTTTATTTTGAGCCTATGTGTGTCTCTGCACGTGAGATGGATTTCCTGAATACAGCACACTGATGGGTCTTGACTGTTTATCCAATTTGTCAGTCTGTGTCTTTTAATTGGAGCATTTAGCCCATTTACATTTAAGTTTAATATTTTCATGTGTGAATTTGATCATGTCATTATGATGTCAGCTGGTTATTTTGCTTGTTAGTTGATGCAGTTTCTTCCTAGCCTCAATGGTCTTTACAATTTGGCGTGTTTTTGCAGTGGCTGGTAGCAGTTGTTCCTTTCCATGTTTAGTGCTTCCTTCAGGAGCTCTTTTAGGGCAGGCCTGGTGGTGACAAAGTCTCTCAGCATTTGCTTGTCTGTAAAGGATTTTATTTCTCCTTCACTTATGAAGCTTAGTTTGGCTTGATATGAAATTCTGAGTTGAAAATTCTTTTCTTTAAGAATGTTGAATATTGGCCCCCATTCTTTTCTGGCTTGTAGAGTTTCTGCCAACAGATCAGCTGTTAGTCTGATGGGCTTCCCTTTGTGGGTAACCTTTTTCTCTCTGGCTGCCCTTAATATTTTTTCCTTCATTTCAGCTTTGGTGAATCTGACAATTATGTTTCTTGGAGTTGCTCTTCTCGAGGAGTATCTTTGTGGCTTTCTCTGTATTTCCTGAATTTGAATGTTGGCCTGCCTTGCTAGATTGGGGAAGTTCTCCTGGATAATATCCTGTAGAGTGTTTTCCAACTTGGTTCCATTCTCCCCATCACTTTCAGGTACACCAATCAGACGTAGATTTGGTCTTTTCACATAGTCCCATATTTCTTGGAGACTTTGTTCATTTCTTTTATTCTTTTTTCTCTAAACTTCTCTTCTCCCTTCATTTCATTCATTTCGTCTTCCATCGCTGATACCCTTTCTTCCAGTTGATTGCATCGGCTACTGAGGCTTGTGCATTCATCACGTAGTTCTCGTGCCTTAGTTTTCAGCTCCATCAGGTCCTTTAAGTACTTCTCTGCATTGGTTATTTTAGTTAGCCATTCATCTAATTGTTTTTCAAGGTTTTAACTTCTTTGCCATTGGTTCGAACTTCCTCCTTTATCTTGGAGTAGTTTGATCTTCTGAAGCCTTCTCCTCTCAACTTGTCAAAGTCATTCTCTGTCCAGCTTTGTTCCGTTGCTGGTGAGGAGCTACATTCCTTTGGAGGAGGAGAGGTGCTCCGATTTTTAGAGTTTCCGGTTTTTCTGCTCTGTTTTTTCCTCATCTTTGTGGTTTTATCTACCTTTGGTCTTTGATAATGGTGACATACAGATGGGTTTTTGGTGTGGATGTCCTTTCTGTTTGTTAGTTTTCCTTCTAACAGTCAGGACCCTCAGCTGCAGGTCTGTTGGAGTTTGCTGGAGGTCCACTCCAGACCCTGTTTGCCTGGGTATCAGCAGCGGTAGCCGCACAACAGTGGATATTGGTGAACTGCAAATGCTGCTGCCTGATCATTCCTCTGGAAGTTTTGTCTCAGAGGAGTACCTGGCTGTGTGAGGTGTCAGTCCGCCCCTACTGGGGTGTGCTTCCCAGTTAGGCTACTTGGGGGTCAGGGACCCACTTGAGGCAGCAGTCTGCCCGTTCTCAGATCTCAAGCTGCATGCTGGGAGAAGCACTGCTCTCTTCAAAGCTGTCAGAAAGGGACATTTAAGTCTGCAGAGGTTACTGCTGCCTTTTGTTTGTCTGTGCCCTGCCCCTAGAAGTGGAGCCTACAGAGGCAGGCAGGCCTCCTTGAGCTGTGATGGGCTCCACCCAGTTTGAGCTTCCTGGCTGCTTTGTTTACCTACTTAAGCCTTGGCAATGGCAGGCGCCCCTCCCCCAGCCTTGCTGCCACCTTGCAATTTGATCTCAGACTGCTGTGCTAGCAATGAGTGAGTCCCCGTGGGCGTAGGACCCTCTGAGCCAGGTGCGGGATATAATCTCCTGGTGTGCCGTTTGTTAAGCCCATATTTATCAGCACTTATTTAACTGTTTTATCTTGCATTTTAAAGAAATACAAAATAAGTAAAGACTACTGCTCCAGCCCTTGTGAACGCAAGACAAATATAAGTTCAAAAATTATCATAATAATTCACTATTTTGGTAATTTTTCACCGCTGAAAAGTGACCTTCAGTAAAACAGATAAGCAACATACTCTCTTGAAGATTGTTTACATGTTATGTGGAAAAAAAGGATAGTCAATGTGGGATGGTATTAGGTAGAGAAGACTTTACAGAAGAGGTTTTTTGAGTGTTGTCTTGAAAGATAGGCTGAGCGGAGCCTGCTCAAGAAGAGGTGTAAGATCTTTTGGACTACAGAAACCTCTCAGGCAATATCATAGGTGTTCAGGCTAACCCAGACAGGGTGGAAGTTGGACTTTGGGTGCTATTATGGGATAAAAGGAGGACCCCCAATAATAAATGTCTTTGATCCTCTCCACAAAAACCTGTAATAATATTTTAGGACTATAACCACTGAGTTAACATGTTAAACTAGTAATTGAACATCTTTTCTCTCCCAGACATAATTTGAGACACTGAGAGAGATACAAAGTTTTAGCATTTGTTCATTCACTCATTCAGTCAATATCTTATGATGCTTAATAGGACATGGTCCATGGCTTCCGTGTCTTAAAGTCTAGTGATCACACAGAACTAAAATAAATGACTGATTGAATGCAGATTTCTTCTCCTCTCCTTTTGTTACCAGAGAAGTTCACTCATCCTGCAGGGCCTCTCCCCAGGGCATTCTGATTGGCTTAGTGATACAAGAAGGGAGGATGCATGATGGAAATCAGGAACAGTGTTGGGGTCCTCTGGGGCTGCTGCAGCCTTTATTCTTATATCACAGAATTCCACGTTGACGTTCTCAACGTCTTTCCATGGAGATTTCTTGGTCAGGAACAGTGTTTCTTTTCTTAGATTTTTGAGACAGTCATTTGAATCTATAATTAGGGCTCAAGTAGAAAGGATGAAAAGAGCATGAAAGATGTCACTTTCTTACATAGTTTATGGGATAATGCCCACCTGTGTGAAGCAGGTAAAATACATAAACATCAATTATTTAATCAGTAGGTGGGAAGCCCTTTCAGTGAAAGGTTTTTAGTGTACAGTAAGCACTTGCCATGCCATGCGGTCACACATAGAGTTGAATGCAGCCTTAGACTGTGTTAATAAAAGTATAGTATCTAAGTATCAGAAATGAAGAGTTTCTGTTTTACTTTACAGTTTATGTCTAGAGTCTTTTATTCATCTGTAGAGATCAGGTTTTAAGAGAGATGTAGACAAATTGATATCTTAAAGCATTAAGAGATAAAATGGGAAAATGAAAGATTTGAAACCAAGCGATATCTGGAATGGCTGAAGCAAGTCTGTATGATGCTCTCACAAAAGTGAGGACTCAAAAAGGACTTGAGAACTGTCTTTATTAGATTGGATCTAGGTGGACCCAAGAGTTATAATTAAGAGCAACTCAAGGAAGTATCAGGGAAATACAAGCGAAGGAGAACTTTTCAACAATCAGAACAGTTTCAAGATGGAATAGCTTGTCTGTTGGGGCAGTGAGTTCTCCATCACTGTATAAATTTGATGAACATTTGGAGAAAATGTTGTGGAAGGACTTCAGTATCTGAATGATGCTTGGGTTGTTTGATTCTACAATTGTATACTCTATAACAAATCCCATCACACCCCAATGCCCTCTGAGTGGAGAGGCAGAGCTAATGGGAACCAGGAACCTTGGCTGAGTGAGTAAAGAGAGTGACTTCCAGAGGCCCCACATCTGAGTCATATTTTAGCCACTCTTAGAGACAGAACAGAGGGAGGAAGAGAAATAAATTCCAAGAGGGAAAACATCTTCAGTTGCCCTTGGCAAACATTGAAACACAGCACTTAATGTAGGCCTACAAGGGGAAGTATGGTTCCTGGTGCACTGGCTTCTCTACCTGTCTGTACTTCCCAAGGCAAGTGGCTGATCATAGGCAATCTCTGAGCTACCTCTGGGAGGTAATTTGGTTCTGGGGTGTGGATGAAGTGAGGGTAGGTCTGTTGTCAGTAACAGGAGATACAGTGTATACCAACCCCAAAGCTGTAGTTGGTCTTTCCTGACACTGAGATAAAGTCTCAGTTGCTTTTTCTCCCTTTGGCTTTGGGTGTTTTCTTGGTCTCTAGGACAGATGGGCCTCCTCACTAGCAAAGGTATTTTAGAGTTTATTGCTAATTCCCTCACTTGAAATTAACACATTCTTCATTCACTGCCTTTGGCGTTTTTCTTTTCACATGTATTTGTTTTGTATCGCCAATAAATTATAAAATTCTCAAGGCGAGGATTGGCTCATACTTTTGTGTGTCCCCCAGAGCACCTAGCCCAGTGCTCTTGTATAATGCAGGTGCTTATCGAAGTATTAATAATGCATGTCAACTTGTCAAAGTAGATCTTTTTGCTTGAAGGAGATGATGTTAGCTAGTTTTAATCTAGGAAAGTTGTATACTCTTTGTTATGAATATTAATCACTGAACGCCAGATATTTCCCTTTTTAAAAAACCCTTTAGGTATACTGGCTTATGTCATTTGAAAATTCTTGAAGGTGGGAAAGGGGTTGAACACCTTGAGGTCTCTCCTGGCCCAGCATTTGAAGATCACCCTCAAGGTCTGTTTAGCTCTGTTTGTTAGAGCAAGTTTTTGGGATTCTGCTAATGATGACATGAGTCTACCCAAAGTCAACAATACACTCCCCTCACCCCATGATTTGGGTAGCTTCTTTTCCTAGCAGAACAAAAAGAATATTTTTTCAGGAAGTCACACATGCCTATTTAATTCCTAAATGTTCAAAAGGAAGAGAAATCTATTGGAGGGCAGCTGGAGCCATGATTAAGGCTGGCGTATGTGCGCGTGGCAGTGGGGATGGTGACCTTGCACACAACATCTCTTTGGCCTTTTTCTCACTCCCTCTGGAGAAGGCCTTGGGTAAAGGGCAGACAGGTCGGTACCCCTTAAAGGAGAGTCTTATCAAACAAAAGCAAGAAATCTTAAAGCAGGGGTGTTTTTTTTTTCAACTGCCTGGCTGAAATTTCATATGTGGGGAAACCAAGGAAACCACCTTTGAAAGGCTGCGTGTGGACGAAATAATAGAATCTGAAACTGTGTTCCTGTATTTTAAAAATAACAAAACTTGGCAGGTAATGGAAGCACACCGTGATTTAATTGCTTTTGGTATTAATTAAAAAGGATAGAACAGGCTTTCAGGGAAGGATTTTTATGACTGTAGGAGTGTTTGAACATTCTCTCTCTCTCTCTCTCTCTCTCTCTCCCCCCCTCTCTGTGTGTGTGTATGTGTGTGTGTATATATATGTATATACACTATATGTGTATATATAGTGTATATACATATATGCATACACATATGTAAACATATGTATGTACACATATAATTTATAATCATTTATAATCACATATATGCGTATATATACATAGATACACATATATACATATATACATACAGATACACATATATACATATATACGTACAGATACACATATATACATATATACGTACAGATACACATATATACGTATATATACGTACAGATACACATATATACGTATATATGTATATATGTATATATGAGATTATAAATAATCACAAAAGCTAAGAAGAAAAAGAAATATTAAAGGCTCATTTTACTGCCAAAACAAAGATTATTATTATATCTATGAAAAAGTAACTGGGGTTCCTTATGGGAATCTGTGCTGGGCAATGTTCTCATGATACTCAACCTTAATTTTTTCTTTCTTAATTTCATGTTCATCCCTGCTGCCCATTATCTTCCCTTATGCCACTCAAGTTATTTTGCATCCCCAACACTTAATTGTAAAACATGAAATCATTGTTTTGTCACAGCCTTTTAAATAATTACTGATGGAACTAACCTAGTTGGCTGGGTTATTTGATCATCTTCAGTTGGTCCTTGTATTACCTAATCATTATAGTTGCTCTTCTCTGGGAAACTTGGAGATTTTTTATGGCCAAGGCTAAGATAACTGTGCAGAAATGTCCTGTTGCTTCAAGTTCTATCTCTCTCAGGAGTGCTGAACAGACTTGCATAATTTTTCTTCTGCTTTCCAGATGAGAGAGAGTAAAAAAATTGCCTAGTGCTGTTCCTCACTAGCTGTGACCTTGAGAAAGCTGTTTCTCAGAGTCAAAGATTTCTTGTCTTTAAAATGAAGGCATGAATTGGATTGTCTTGAAATTTTCCTTTGGCCCTACCATGTGTGATTCTGCTCCAGCTTAGCATTCTTCACTCATGCTCCATACCATAGGGCACCATGGGTGCACAGCAGACAAGAAACGGTTGCACTGAAACAGAGGGAGAGCTGAGTCAAGAGAGTGAAATGACATTTGCAAAGCCCTGAGAAGCTGAGCCCTGTATTTTAATTAACATTTCCCAGTACAGTGCCCCCAGCATTTTAGAGGAAACGAACTATATAAATTGAATGCATAAATGATTCCTCTTACATTCTAATTCATATACTTTCCATTGGCTGAAATGAGATCTTACTGGTGTTCATGTTTGGGGGTATAAATTCCTTTTGTGTGTGTGTGTGCTGTTCAAGGCCCATTTTAACTGGTCTATAACAAGAAAGAGTAGGAGAGCCAGCTGGTTTAGGGGTGGGGAGTATGGAGTCAAGGGTGGGACAGTGACCTGGCATTGGGCACAGGCTGCAGCTGGAACCTGCCTCCCTCACTGAAGTGCAGAGCTGTCTGAGATGGCAGCACTCTTCAGCCTCCATCTCAGCAACCAGAAACCTGGGGAAGCCAAAGGGGCCTTCACAGCAGCCCAGTAAGGCCATAAGACATGGCAGGTTATGACATATGGCATGTGGTTGGGAGAACGAAGAATACTAACCACCATTAACCTGGAAAGAAGCCTTGGGAATGTTATTGGGACTATTTCCCAATACTTAAAGGACTGTCATGTGGAAGAAGAATTAGGCTTGTGTTAGCTTTCAGAGAATGTTATTGGTGAAAGTTACAGACAGATAGATTTTAGTTTGGTTTCAATAAAATATTCCAAGACTGTGTCAGAAATTGGAATAATAATAATATTTTATATCCTTATAGTGTTTTACAGTTACAAAACTGCTTTCCATGGCTAATTTAATGGCACTATGAGGTAGGTAGAGCTGATATTATTGTTAATATTACCATCGTTATTACCACCAACACCATTGTTTTCAATCAGATGTGAGCACAGAGGTACATATTAAATGATTTATTCAAAATCATGAAGCTGTGAAGTGGGTAAGTCTAACTCCATATTTCTATGCCTTTCATTAAATACACACACACACACACACGCGCACACGCACACCCACACACGCACACACACCCTGCCCCTCTAGTTTTCATTTTCGTGTAACAAACCACTCAAAACTTACTGGCATAAAACAGCGATTTTTTATTCTGCTCACATACTCTGTGGATCATGAACTCACACAGTAAGGCACAGTAGAGATGCCTCATCTCCATTCCATGATGTGTGGGGCCTCAGCTGGGAAGATGCAAAGGTCTCCATCAAGTGACTTGATGACTGGGAGCTGGAATCATCTAGAGGAATCTTTACCTATTTGTCTGGTGGTTGATGTTGGCCATCAACTGAGAACTCAGCTCTCCATGTAGGCTAGTTTGGGCTTTTTCACAATATGGCAGCTAGATATCAAAAGCAAATGTCCCAACGTATGGCATTTTTTTTTGATTTAGCCTTGGCAGTCACATAGCATCACTTCCACTCTATTCTATCGTTTGAAATAATCACAAGGCATGCCCAGTTCCAAGGTGAAGGGACAAAGAGTCCACTTTTTGGTGGGAGGAGGGCCAAAGCTACATTGTAAGAAGCATGCGGAATGGAAGATATTGCTGTGGTCATCTTTGGAAAATACAATCTGCCACTGTGTGTGTGTGTGTGTGCACGTGTGTGTGCACATATGTGTGTCTATTTTTTTCTGAATTATCAGACATAGTGAAAGCATACTCCTTTATGTCTTACGAATTTGTTAATGTGAGTATGTGTTAAAGGTAAGTTTTTTTTATACTTGCAATAAATTATCTTAACTGAAAAGGCTAAAGTTACTATTTGTTTCTAGCAATATGATAGACTAAATGTCTCTTGGTAGAGAATACCTAAAAAATGCTGATGAGGTAAAAAAGATATGTCTTGTAAACACATGAATAAACTAGCAGGGAAGTACTAGAAGTTCCTGGGGGCCTCAAATGACAAGAAATGTGACTAGGGAAAGCTAACTTCATGCTAAATCTGGTGTGAGATTGAGGGCTGCTGCAGATCCTTGACGGTCTAGAACTTGGGTTTCACGTGAAATCTACGTGAAATGACTCAGTCAAAACCATCTTAGATCAAAGTTGAGTGAATGAGATTGGAGATTGGAGACCCTTAATGGGATTGGAGGCCCCCACATAAAACCACCAGAACCCTCAGAGGCTTTGTTCCTAGTGAAAAAATAAAACCCACCCTGCCAAGCGAGGTGGAGGGAAGAATAAGTTTGTCTCCCAGTCTTGGTTCTGAGTGGAATGGAAAAAACAAAAAAAGTCCTTCTGGGAATATCTACGTGCCCACCCTCTTGAAGGTTGAGGGCTGGAATTCACATCCTCTTTCTAACCTCCAAAATTATAACCCAAACGTGTAGGTTAAAATGGTCCTGGGTTGGCTGTGTCTCTAAGAGCTACTTGGAAGGAGATGCAAATCCTCTCAGAGGAAACCCGGACTTCACAGAATTTTCACAAAGTTCCAAAGATTATGCATACGCACACACACACACACACACACACACACGTACACACAGTTTCCAAACTACAACAAACAAAACCTGCTGCCAGATCCTGCCAAATCTTTTTAAACGATTGGTCAGACAAGGGCATTCTCCTCTTTAAGCCCTTCCTAGTACTCCTTGCACAAAATATTAACTTCTGGCAGTGAATTCGAGGGCCCCTCTCCTCATTCTGCATGGGCTGAGAGTGGTCTTTTCCTAGCCATGGTGGGGATTGCCTGGAACGGATCAATGGGTGGGACTGGGAATCTGGGCTCTATGTGGCTAATTCAGGATCTAATTTGTGGCGCCCCAGGGAGCAGCTGAATGCTTCCCCAGGTGCACAGCTGGCTTCTTGTAGTGTTGCTATTATGGGATTACTGGAAATGGAAAACTGAGCATCAAGCAGCAGGACCACTTTGCTCAGATTCCGAGGGAAAGTTAGCAGCAATAGCTCATGCTCATGGCAATCTTAGGCTGGAGGAAGGGAGTGGACAGTAGAGGGGAGGATGCTCCTCTTGTGAGGAGAATACACTCTCCATTTCAAAGCTCTCTAAGGGTAAGTCTGTATTTTGTGGTCATTCCTAGCCAGCTTCTAAAGTTATTTTGTAAGACCCAAATATCTCTTCTAACATTTAGCAAGTAGATAACACTTACTGAGCACTGCATCTGTGGAGAATGTATAAGGAGATACAAAGGAACACAGGCACGTGCTCCTTGACTTTAAAATGTACTTTATTTCAATTTCCCCAAAGAACAAAGAATTAGAATTGTTAGAGTTAATGATAGAAGTATCAAAAATATATGAAAGGAGCTGTAAAAACTGGGACATGTCAACATTGTTCTATTTGCTACACAGCAGTGTTTGTTAAAAAATCGTATTTTTATGTCAAGATAGAAAATAAAAACAGAAAAATTATGAGCACATGAGAGGTTAGACAGGAGTAGCAGGGTTTGAACAGCAGGCCAGGGATGGCCTTCCATGTCTCGGGTCTTTTCTACCTTTCCATCTTCACCACAGGTTGGAGTAGCCTAGCTTTCTCCTTGCTCGTTTCTTAAGTCTTCTTAAAACTGTTCTGTCCCTAGAGCCTGTCAATCCCAAAGCCTTCTTTTCTATTTTTCTCACCTGGCCTAGGGGCCCTCATGCAAACAGGTCACGCTGCAGCCTGCCTACACAGTCCAGAGGCCCCAAGAGGGTTTTGCAGAGAAGCCCTGTCTAGACACCCAGTGTGGATGTCAACAGCTGAGGGCAGGTTGCCTGTGGGGAGGGCTACTAACACAAAGAGGGAGCCATCACCCAGGACCACAGTGTTGTCAAGGGAAGACACTGGAGGTGATGTGCTGTCAGCAATGTTCTGCCAATGATGAGTATCTTTGCTTGGGGGGCAGAGGGTAGAGACAGACCTGGAAGAAAGCAGGATTGAGCAAGACTGGAGCATGAGAAGGGAGGGGGCAAACAGGTGTTCTGGGGATGGTGATAGATATTTAGAACTTGAGCCCCTGCTCCTATCATCATGCTTCCTTTTCTCTTTGCTTCTCCCTCACATTCCAAATACACCAGCACTCAGGGGCGGGTGGATGGAGCTGGAACAAACAAGCCCATTGGATTTTTGATGGAATATTGTTTCTTGCCTAACATAAATAATAAGCTGAGGATTTTAAATACATATTTTTTAATTCTAAAAAGCTTAGCTTTAAATATCAAGAGCCAAAGTCTAGATAGCTGAGATTTTAGACAGCAGAATGGCATAATTTATTTCCCACTGAAAGGAGAGAAAAATGTGACAAACTGGGGGAAAGAGGAGAACCAAAGTGGATATTGCCAAAACTTAGGCGTTGCCTGAGTTTCCATAAAGGAGCTCAGAATCTCCATTCCCCTGGGATGAATTAGGGGACATGAGGTGGGACTGGGTGATTGAAACAATAAATGGATTGAAAAGAGTACCAAGAACAGCAGACACTTGTGCCGTCTTCCTGGTCTGTGGCCAAAGACCAAATAGTATCGTCTTTCCCCAACATGGCGCTTGGGCTACAGAGTAGCAATGACCGGGGAAAGTCTAGGTTGGCAGGTCTGAGGACAGCCTTATGGAGTCCCATAGAGTGTTCTGTACTCTCCAGGGTGGAGGCAGAGAGCATGCAAAGAATTCCCACGGCACCTGCAATGGCTGCAGAAGGGGCTGGTAACAAGCTGGGAGGCCCTAAGAGCCTCAAGTTGGATTCTACAAGGAGGCTGCAGAATATGCATGCTTCCTGGTGAGAAGCTGTGGCAGGATGATGAATGGTGAGGACCAGAGAAGATGAGATGTCCCTCTGTGGAGTTAGCCAGGACAGATGACAAGTCAACAATCAGATGTCTCTCTTAGAAGCCAGGACAACACCCACCTCTCCCTAACATAGGAATTTAGAGCATCCTCAGCAGGAAGGGAAGGAAAAGAGATGGAGAGTGTACATGTCACATTAACTGTATTTATCAATAAGTTCAAAAGAGACTGAGTAACCTTGAATTGGAAAGATTATGATTTCTGCTGCAGAGAAGGAAATGAGGGCTCATGAGCTAAGTTCTGTTATAGACAACACAAGTATTGTGCTTTTTGTGCAGTCTATGGTTGCACAATTTTATTTGTCATACAGATTTGCCTCAATGGGGTGAAGACACCAAAATGAAGTTGAGTAGGATATGAATGTAGAGACCTTGAGAGGGGAAGAAAGCTCAAGGCACATAGGAGCTAAGAATGACAAGAACTTGACTAGTTTCCAAGCGGGGCCTGGGAATGGGAGAAAGCATGCTGATGTTGCATGTTGCACAGTGAGGGCTGCAATCAGACCCCAGCCAACTTTTGTTTTCCGACACATTGATCTGTTTAATTGGTGCTTCTTGTCATGCCCTCAAATAGCTCTTTACAGAGAATCATGATGAACCCAAGAACAGCTTCAGCCTCTCCCAACACTCCTAGCTCTGAGTATGCAAAGCCATCTATTAGCACTGTGAGAATGACTCCCATACATATGACATGGAGAAGTGACAGCTGTGCTTCTCCAGGTGCTGTGCATGACCCAATAGCGCCAGACCCAGACATCCCTGAGGCTTTCTCTGCACCTGAAAAGCCTGCTGATGAGAACAGGGAAACAGAAGGCTGTTCTGAATCAAAGTATCATGAAAGGGCCAAATACATATATCTCAAACAAAGCCACCAAACCCACTTCTACTTCTGAGGACTGAGCAATCACCTGTGAAATTTAATAAGAAAATTATCTGTAAGCTGGTTTCCCGGATCAAGAAAGATTTTCATGAAAAGAATGGGATTTTTGAGCTCTGTCATTAGCAGCATCTTCCCTTTTTTGAGATTCCCCCCATTTCCTTATCTGTGCTAGCTTTTAGCTTTTGCTTTTCCCTTCCCTTTTCTTTTTGTTCACCTTTCTCCCCCTAATGCTTGACCTTCAATTGTGATTCCCTGAGCTTCAATTTTACATTCTACGAGAAAATGGGATTCCCTCCATTAGGAGAAACTGGATTTCCCTTTCTAATTTCCTGGATCTTTGTAAAATTCAAAGAATATCCTCAGATCCTAGACTGTTTATTGAATTATGGGTTTCACCTTCCAGAAATTTGACTTGTGGAGCAGGTTTGTTAAGAGGGTATGGGCCTGGCATGGTGGCTCATGCCTGTAATCCCAGCATTTTGGGAGGCAAAGGTGGGCGGATCAACTGAGGTCAGGAGTTCGAGACCAGCCTGACCAATATGGCAAAACTCCATCTCTACTAAAAATACAAAAATTAGCCGGGTGTAGTGGTGTGCGTCTGTAATCCCAGCTGCTCGGGATGCTGAGGCAGGAGAATCGCTTGAACCCAGGAGGTGGAGGTTGCAGTGAACCGAGATCGTGCCACTGCACTCTAGCCTGGGCAATGCAGTGAGACTCTTGTCTCAAAAAAGAAAAACAAACAAAACAAAACAAAACAACAACAAAAAAACAAAAAAAAAGGGAGAAGGGATAAATTCAGAAAGATTCAGCACATTAGCAGGGATTGATTAATCCATGTTTCTATGACCTCAGCATCCTAAGGGAACAGTGCAGGGATGGAGTTTTGATGGGGCAGAAGCAACTTTACCGATTCTACTCTCTGATAAATGATAATCGTACTCATGAGGCTCTCAGATAAATAATTACAGTTATGCTGTTAATGAGTAGATTACATATAACTCCCCAAGTTACCTTTAAGAAAAAAAAGAGATGGAGGTCTCCCTTTGTAATCAGGGCTGCAGTGCAATAGTGCGATCATAGCCAACTGTAACCTCCGACTCCAGGGCTCAAGGGATCCTCCTGCATTAACCTCCCAAGTATCAAATTGCTTTTTGAATGCATAGTCATGATTTTTAATTTCAGTCATGTATTTTATTTCTTTAATTTGGGGGGGGGCTTTGGGTTTAGAGAGTAGCGTTAATCATCCTCCTCTGTTCCTGGAGTATAATTATCATCATTCTTTGCAAAGTCATTTTCTTGTATTATTATTTTATTTTTTCTTTATTATTCAGGTCCTTATTCCTATCTCTCTAACCAGCACTGAAGTGCTCAATCTGTGGCCTTGAGTATGGATGTCTCTGTGAGGAATAGTGCATTTTCTATATATGGCATTTGATAAAATAATGCGGAATTTAAAACATTTACAAAAAAGGAAGGCCTGATGCATCTCTATGTACCTATCACTCAGCTGCAACAATTATCAACTCATGGCTAATTTCTTTTTCCTGTATATTGTTTTCCTACTCTTCTCCAGATTTTTAAAGCAAATCCCAGATAGAATATCGTTTAATCTATAAATATTTCAGTATGTATTTCTAAAAGATAAAAACTCTTCCTTTTGGAAACTTTGCATCAGGAACAAAGGGAGGCCCAATACATTACAATCGGTTAATATATTTCTTAAATCTCTTTTAGCCTATAGGTTCCCATTCTATTCCTTTTTGTCTTTGACAGTTTTCTATTCTTAAAGAAACTCAGTCATTTGTCTAGTTGTTTCTAACAATTGTTTTGTTGATTGCATCCTTGTGATAGTGCCTGACACGTTCCCCTGTCTCCTCTGTAAATTAGACGTTAGATCTGGAGGTTTGATCAGATTTAGGTTCAAAGTAGGGGAGGCTAGACTACATTATAGGTGGAACCATGTCCTTCCATCAGAGGGGATGTGATGTCTAGTTATCTTGTGATGTGAGTAGCCCTTAATGATCATTCTTTATATTTAATTCATTAGAAAATGCAAAATGGGCGTAATCTAGTTTTCTCATGTCTGTTTTTGTTTGTTAGCTGAAATACTACTGAAAGGGAAATTTTTCTTCATCAACTTTCTCTCATCAGTTTGTGTCGGAAAAGTAGAATAAATGCTTGACTCTTTCTTTTTATTAACAGTTTTTAAAAGAATGAGTTGATTTCCGAGGGTAATCAATGAAGTTTTTTAAAACAAGTATTATAGTGAATTCATAGATTTAAACTAATTTAATGTGTTTCAGTCAACTGTAGTTACTTTCCTTAATGGTTCTCAAATTGCCCCTTCCTGCGCTAGCAGGAAACTATTCCAGTTGGCCCCTGAGTTCCTTTGACATGACTATAGAAGTCTTACTTTCTGAGAAATTTGCTAGATATTGTTAAATTCTTATCCCCAGGAGGTTATATCATTTGCCTTCCCACAAGATTTGCCAGCAGAATGTGATTTTGAAATTAGATTTTTACTAATTTAATTGGTGAGAGATGATATCTCACTGTAGTTTTAATTTGCCTTTCTCTTATTATGATTGAGGATGAACATCTTTTCATATTAGGAGCTATTTGCATTTTTTCCTATGAACTCTCAGTTCATATCTTTATTATATATTACATTTTATTATATATTATATATTAAATAAAAATGTTTTGGCCTCTTTATTTGTAGAAGGTCTTCATATATTAAGAACAGTAAACTTTTGTTTATGAATAAATTGCAAACAGTTTTTCCTATTTTGCCATTTGTCTTTTTTCTTTATGTTTTTTTTTTGCCATGCAAAAGTTAAAAAAATTTATGTAATAAAATTTATCAATTTTAAAAATTTCTTCTGGGTTTGAGTCATAGGAAGGCTTTTCCTACTCCAAGATTATAGAGGAATTCACCCATGTTTTCTTCAAATATTTGTGTGGTTTCATTTTTTAATATTTAAATCTCGGATCTGTTTGGAATTCATTCTGGAATACAGGTTGACCCATTTATGCCTAGTGTTCCATTATTGGAACGCTAAGCATGGGGGAGTTATTTATATCCTACTGCTCAAGGTCATTGCCAAGGTCTGCTTTTTCACTCATGCAAAAATTCAAAAAATTGCAACCTCCGGCATACTAATGGATCCGATCTTATCTTTTTCCATGTGGTTATACAGTTATACTACTTAGTAGAAAGTCTACGTTTCCTCTGGTACTTTGAGATGCTGTCTTTAGCATATATTAAATGTTCGTACACAATGGGGTCATTTTCCAGATTTTATTTTCTGTTTATGTGACAATGCCAATGAATTTTAATTATGGAGGCTTATGGTAGGGTTGAATTCTAACAGGACTACTCTTCCCCTCTCCCTCACCTCAAACCATTGTTGTTAATATTTTAGAATTTTCCTGGCAATTCTTGCTTGTTTGTTTTTACATTTTTTTTTTTTTTTTGAGAGTTTTGCTCATGTCGCTCAGGCTGGTGTGCAATGGTGTGATCTCAGCTCACTGCAACTCCCGCCTCCCGGGTTCAGGCGATTTTCTTGCCTCAGCCTCTTGAGTAGCTGGGATTACAGGCGCCTGCCACCATGCCAGACCAAATTTTTATTTTTTATTTTTTTATTTTTAGTAGAGACGGGGTTTCTTCATGTTGCCCAGGTTGATCTCAAACTCCTGAGCTCAAGTGATCCACCCATCTCAGCCTTCCAAAGTTCTGGGATTACAGGTGTGAGCCACAGCACCTGGCCACAAATGAACTTTATATTACACTTGTCTAACTCAAGATAAAAAATTATTTGATGATATTTTTTATTGAGATTGCATTACACTTAGAAGATATTAAAAAATGGAATATTTAGGATGGTAAGTCTTCTGATCGAAAAACATGATATCTCATTTCATTTATTCAAGTCTACTTTTGTTTCTTCCAGGTTGTTTTGTAGTTATCCTCATATAAGTTTTGGCCTAGGCATTTTATTTTTGCTATAGTAAAATGAGGTTTTCTCTTTCATTAGGCTTTGAATTGGGTTTCTTTGCATATAATAATTTTAATTCTTGCTAATTTACTAAGTTTTCTTATAATTTTGGTAGTTTTTCTATTGATTCTTTGCAATTTTTGAGATTACATTATATGTAAATAGACTTTACCTCTGTCATTTCAATTCTTATTCCTCTAGATTCTTTCTCTTATCCAACTGGATTAGTTTAAACACAATGTTAAATAGAGGAAGAGATAGTGCTTGTCTTGTCTTGTTTCTGACTTTTGTAGAAATACCTTTGGTTGTTTCCATTTGGTAAGATGCTGGATTTGGGATTTTGTCTGTTGGTTTCTTTTGTTTGTCTGTAATCCCTTCTTTTCTTTCCTTTTTCTTTCACTGAATCTGTTTTGAGGTAATAGTCATTTATTCCCAATAAATTCCCATAAGGCAATCAGTGAGCTTATTTTATTCTTCACATATTCTTTCCAAACTCCTTCTGTTTTTTAATTGTCGTATCATATGGAAATTGTCACATAGCTTTAACACACTACTTTTCATATTCTTATGTGTTCTCCCTTGTAACTATAATTTAGTCAGGGTCTTACTAATAAATCCACATTTAATATTAAATAATTATTTTCTAATTGTTTGCTACTAAGTATAAAAGTGGAATTGCTTTTTGTATATTGACCTTGTATCTTACAACCTTGCTAAATTTGTTAATAAGTTATAACAGCTGTTTTATAGTTTCCTATAAAACTTTCTACATAAACAATCATGTCTATTTCATTGCAGATATTCCCTGCCTCTTAATTCATTACAAGCATATTTTCCTTTACCTCACTGAGCATAGTTATACTGTATAAAATTGCTTTAAATTCCTTGCCTGAGAATCCTAACATCTGGGTCATCTCAGGGTTGGCATCATGTTGATTATTTTTTTCCCTTGAGAATGGCTCACATCTTCCTGAGTCTTATTTGTTGAATAATTTTGGATCATAGCCAGACACTGTGAATATTATGCTGTAAAGACTCTGCATTCTGTTATATTTCTCCAAGGAGTGTTGACATTTTGTTTTAGCAGACAATTAACTTGATTTAGACTCAGAATGCCAACTATTGTGCCTGTGTTAGGTAGTGGCTCAGATCTCTGATCAGTTCTTGAAGTCATAGCAGTCAGCTGCTTTCACTTTGTTCCATGTATGTGTGATTCAGAGGTCAGTCAGAGACTTGGGCTAGGTTTATACATACAATCTGAGATTCTCTTTCTCTTGTTCTCTTCTTTCTGGGGTTTACTCTTATTTTCCAGAAGCTTTGGTTGTCCTGGTTCCTCTGGTTAGAAAGATGATGGACTTTCTACCAGAATTTAAGCCATTCCACACCAGTGTTGCTGCAAATGTGGTCCCCCTCAGGGTAAAGCCACAATAAGCAAGGAACTCGCTCCAGCCTGGCAGCTTGCTTCAAATTTCACTCCCCTCAAAATATGCCTGCCTTTGTTTCAGTCCTCAGAGTTCTCAGGTAACTTTTTGTTGTATTTATTTCCTAAGAGTTTATAGATGCTGTTTGGCTTGGCAAGAGTTCACTCTTTTATACCAGAAGCAGAACTTCTCTTAGTACAGGTTGAGTATCCCTTATCTGAAATGCCCGGGACCAGAAGTGTTTCGGATTTTGGATATTTTCAGATTTTGGAATATTTGCATATACATAATGAGATATCTTGGGGATGGGACAAGTCTAAATATGAAATTTTTTTATGTTTCATATACACCTAGCCTGAAGGTAATTTTATACAATATACTTTAATAATTTTGTCCATGAAACAAAATTCCTGTACCTTGAACTGCTGGAAAGCAAAGGTGTCAGGTGTGGAATTTTCCACTTGTGGTGTCATGTCAGTGTTCAAAAAGTTTCAGATTTTGGAGTATTTTAGATTTTGCATTTTTGGATTAAAGATCCTCAACCTGTACTTTAAAAAATGTTGAAAGTGTCAAGTTCAGGAGGAAGTCCAGCCTCTGGAGCAGGCCCAGATGGGATTAGTTTTGATCCTAATAATCCTTCAACAGTGATTTCTCTACTCCCCTGTAGCAAAGCCTGCCTTTTCTAGGTTGAGGCTGATGGTGAAGCTCACGTTTTAATGATGAGTACTTCTCCAAAGGAGAATTATCTGCCTCTTAGGTTCTGAGCCTCACTATGGCCACTGCTAGCCACCTGGAGCTAGATGGAATCAGGGCAGTGTCAGGTGTCACGTCTCCCATCTATGAGCCTGCAGGACTGTGCTCAGCAAGCATCCAAGTCTGCAGAGCAGGTGTAGAGTTGAGATGGCAACATCTCCTTAAATCTCCCATATATGAGATTGCCCTTCAGTCTGACAGCAAGAGGACCACCTTACCTCCAGCGGGGGAATATTGTGTCTACAAAAGCACACGGAAAAGGGATAAAAAATGGAGGTCTGTTCCCTGAATCCTGGGAGATGCAATCACTGGATCCCGCCATATTTTCTGCCTTTCGTGTAACTTTCACACTAAGTTGTAGTCTCTTTCAAATCCCATTTATTTCATAAAGCCTTTTGTTATTGTCACTAATCTCATTTAAAAAATCTCTCCAAGAACTGAGTATTTGTGGACTATGTTATCCCCTGTTTTGTCTTCTAATAATTTCATATGTACATGTCCTGTCTTCTCTATCAGTCTGTAATAATTTCAGGGCTGGATCCCATTTCTTGAACAATTTATCTACCTATCAGTGCCTAACATAGGACATGTTATCAGAGTAGAATTGGTTTGAACTTGAAACCAGGAACACATTTTGACAGCTCAGAGCTCTGGGTTTGCAGTAGAAAATAATGTCTGTGAATTTATGTCTGCAAATTTCACTGCAGGTGGTCACAGAGCAATTTTACGAGTCGAGGGCTCCAAGTTTGCAGTGCAGAATATTAGAAGTAAAGCTTTAAAAGAAATAAGTAAATGATGGACCTATGTATCTGAAGATTTCAATTCAAGTAGAGGGGCTTAAAGCCAAGATGAGGATTATCAAGAAAGCAAACATGGCTATTTCAACAGCTTAGGGATTTAACCAAGTTAAATCCTGGGGCATGATCCTGGCATTTTAATTGAAATTAAAATTTAACATCAATGAAGTAAGAACACAGCACTGAATAAGAGTGGCACTTTAGTCTCATCCTGTACACAAAATGTCAGCCTGACTTTTTCTCCCAGAAGGTTCTGTGAGACCAAGGAATTTTCTGAGCAGGGTGTCTCCAGATCAGCAACGAGTGTTACATTATTGTTATTCTAGTCGCAAATGGTTTTTAGACATTCTGTGTCCATCAATTTGTTTCCTGACCTAACAGGATATACTGTTTAAATTGTCTTGCTGGGAGTGCTATCGGCCTTGTTATGTTCCACAGGCCTTTTCTCCTGATCCATCTTGTGAATAATCCTCACTGATTTCTCCCTCCACTGAAGTCCTAGCACTTATCGTCCATGCTGCCCACAGACTCATCAAGTCATAAGGTCTCGTCTTTGATGCCCACCTGGTTCAACTCACTCACCTTACACATGAGAAAACCAAGGCCCAGAGTGCCGTAGTCAGTTTCCTAAGGTCACGCAGTAATTTGATAGCAAAATTGTGATTAGAATCTGAGTCTTCACAGACAGTTTGGTATGCTTCCACCTCCATGGCACTGCTCACATTTACTATTATAAACATATAATAATAGAAATAATCATAAAATAATAATGTGGTATGGTTGTATAATGCTTTGTACCTCATTTATTACATTATGATTATTTTTTACTTCTGTCAAGACAGTACTGATTTGGTTAGAGGGCCAGCTCTTACAATATTTGGTCCCTAGAATTGAGCTCTATTTGCAAAAAAGTCTTTTTTAAAAAACCAACAAATTGTATTTGTGGTACACAACATGATGTTTTGAAATATGTCTACATTATGGAAAGGCTAAATTGTAAGCTCTGTTTCCGGGTGGGAGCACTTACTAGGATTTTCCATGGCCCGGAGAGACTGTACCAACTCTGTCCTCCTTCCCTTATTATGCCTCTGTGCTTGCCAAGCAGCCTTCTGAGGACTCATGTGGTCTTGCAGATACACTGATAGGATGGAGGTAAGCTGGCTGGAGAATTTGAGTACATTACTTCAGGCCTTGGAAAGAATAACTCTCTGAGTAAATTAATAAAGCGGCATTCTAGTTTCTCAGTCTCTGGAAACTTTGGCTTATGTGAACTCTCCCCTGAGACTGGTTAATTTGGAGGGGACAGACAGAACTGTGTTTTAGAAGCTGCTCAGCTGAGATCAGATCTTCACTAATGATGGCTCTGCCGGGCCATGACTGTGTTGTAGGGCTTGTCTTAGGAACTGCAAGTGGGCCAGCTAATCACAGCTTTACGATGAGCTACTTAATTTCTGGTTCTGTTTGGTACACCCCATTTTATGCAGAGCTAAGGCACTTTCACAGGCTGGGTTTGGTACTCACAAAGCTTGATTATAACATCAGCCCAAAAATGGCCCAAGAGGACCCCCGAGGCAATCCCAGACAGCTGTGAGACAAAGGGGATGCCTGGCTTTTAATTCAGGTGAGGGCAGATTCCAGTTAGAAAAAAATCCTGAAGCCAATGAGACTTTGCTACCATTTATCAAACAATTTCATTCTCCAGAAATCTCATTCTCACCTATATTTAGGACAAATGGTAAGTGGGCCTGTTACTGTGCCATCAGCTCAAACCACCCCAAAACTCAGAGGCTTAAAACAACAATCATTTATTCTCAGGGACCAGCAGGTGAGCTGGGGCAGCTTTCCTTCAGGCTACAATGGTGGTGTAGCTCTTCTTTATGCATCCCTCCTGCTCCTCCTGGGACTGGTGGGCCAAGCTGGGCATGTTCTTTCCACGGTGGAGTCACAGGGGCAGGCGGGACAGCCCTAATGTGCAAGCACACTTCAAGCCCCTGCTTTCTCGTGTCTGCTGCATCCCTTGGGCCAAAGCAAGTTACATGGCTGAGCCCAGCTTCAAAGGCCAGGGACAGTTCCCTGCCTTCTTGTGGGAGGAGCTGCCAGTTTACACAGCAAAGAGTGTGGACACAGGGAGGGCTGGAGGACTGAAGATATTAAGACAAGCAATCTCCAGGGCCAGCTGGCTATTTGGAATTCTTGGTGACAGGTTTTTGTTATTCATAGTCCCTGGGAAAGGTTTCTCTACATGATGAGGTCCTTTTAAAAGAGAATGTGGTAACAGTTTGGCAGTTCCTCAAAAAGTTAAATGTGGAATTACCATATGATCCAGCAAATCCACTTCTGGGTATATCCCCAAAAGAATGGAAAGCAGGGACTCATATAGACACTAGGATATCAATGTTCACTACAGCATTATTCACAATAGCCAAAAGGTGGAAACAATCCAAATGGTCATTGAAAGATGATTGGATGAGCAAAATGTGGTATATACATCCAGTGGATTAGTATTCAGTCTTAAAAAGGAGGGAAATTCTGACACATGCTACAATATGAATGAACCTTGAAAACATTATGGTAAGTGAAATAAATCAGACACAAGGGATATGTGTGGGATGACAAATACTGTATGAATCCACTTAACATGAGGTACGTAGAGTAGTCAAATCCATAGAGATAGAAAGTGGAATGGTGGTTACCAGGGGCTGGGGACAGGGGAATGGAATAATGGTTTAATAGGTACAGAGTTTCTGTTGGGGAAGATGGAAGCTCTGTAGATGGAGGGTGGTGATTGTTGAACAATGTGAATGTACTTAATGCCACGGAATTGTATACTTTAAAATGATTAAAAGGGTGAGTTTTATGTTATGTATATTTTATGTTGGCTTGGTCGTCAGATCTTCAGAGAGACCTGGGGCATCAGATGTGCAGAGAGGGTGTGAAGATCCTGCCATCCACTCTGGTATGAAGGCCTCTGTGTCTCAAAGATGAGGAGAGAAGGAAGCTCAGGTCTGAAATATTTGTATTAAATATGCTTATGAAATTTTTATTTGCAGAATTAAATCCATTTGGCCAGGCTAGAAGTTTGCTCACTTTGTAGAAACTAACTCAAAATTGCATACGAAAAGTCCTGGGAAATGGGAGGTTTCAGGACCTGAGGAGGTAAAATGAGGGCAATCTGGGAGCTAATGAGGCTATGGTTTCTTTTCTCGCCTTTTGTTAAATGGGTAACATAGATGCACGGGGAAGGATGGTGGACCCAATAAAGCCAGCAAAGTAACAATGAAGCCAATATGAGTGCTTAATGACACCTGCAGAGCTTGTCTGGGAATACGCAAGGTTTTGATGGGAGAGATGCCCAAACCTTCCTCTTATGATGGTTGGGCTATTAGTATGTTTTCTGAGAAGAGAAAGGTAATGGGTGCCTCAAAACCTACCAGCTTCTGGTGTAGAAGGAAGTAGGTTCACCTGTCTAAATAAATGTGCTTTTCTTTCTTTTCCTTCGCAAATATGTTCTTCAGAAATATGCCAATGACATTGATATCTCAGTGTGGTGAAGGAGGAAGGAGGCTCTAGTCTTTAACCTTGACAACTGAAGAGGACTTCTTTTGTGCAAAGGTTCTGTGCCTTTATTGTTTTCTCTTTTCTCCCTGTCTCTTCTGTCCCCTATCTCCCTGGACTTGGAAAGAGAGAGATTCTAAATGGCTGTCTTTCTATGTGACACCATTTTTAGGGTATCCACCTGGAAGGACAGGGTTGGCACATGCTGAGGAAGCAGTACATTGTCTAATTAGTTGTACCTGCTGTTAGACCTGCCTCTAGGACACAGCACGGGTTTGGGATGAGAATATCTTTTTTTTTTTTTTTTTAAGATGGTGTGTCACTCTGTCGCCTGGGCTGGAGTGCAGTGGTGCGATCTTGGCTCACTGCGATCTCTGCCTCCCGGATTCAAGCGATTTTCCTGCCTCAGCCTCCTGAGTAGCTGGGATTACAGGTGCCCACCACTATGCCCAGTTAATTTTTTGTATTTTTAGTAGAGAAGGGGTTTCACCATATTGGCCAGGCTGGTCTTGAACTCCTGACTTTATGATTCGCACCCCTCGGCCTCCCAAAGTGCTGGGATTACAGACGCGAGCCACTTTCTTTCTCTGATGACTCATGTGCTCTTTGCTTGAGAATTCTGGGCCTTGGCGGGTTGGGTACCATTAGGCTCTCTGAATAGACAGACCGCCATTGTCTGCGTTCCCTGGAGATGTGGAACTAAATATTATTTCCTTGGTCTTGGCCTTTTCCTCAAGCAAATACAGGCTCATGAAATTTTGGGTGTGACCAGAGTCCCAAGAACCATAGGCCTGGGTGTCCAGCCATGGTTCCAGAGGGCAGAGCAATAGAAATATTGCAGAACAGACCTAGCAGCAACCAGATCAAAGGCCCAAGGAGGACAACCGACAAGGCTGCCTGTGGTCCTATGTAATGGAAAGCAAAGGGACATTTGGTGAGTCATCACCAGAGCATCCATGGGGCTCGGGCACTGCTGGGAGCACTGCCTGCTGTAGTCCAGGACCATCCCTTCCTGATCAATGGAAATGCATTCCTGCTTGTTCTAGTCTAGTGCCAAAGATGAACTCTCCCACTTCCCCCTCCTCTTACTCTAAACATCCCACAGGCACAGAATAAATAATGATTCAGATCAGTTGTCCTCAGAGTGGAGACCTGTCAGAGATCTGTCAGGAATGATGTGTAAACAGGGATGGGAAAATGAAAACTAGAAAAGCCTCAGGTGGGTTGTTAGGGAGGCGTGAGGGCACCTGTGGCAAAACAGTTCACAGACTGTGATGGTTTTGGAAAACTATGGTTACTTTTTCTAAAATAATCAATATGTGTGGGTTTTCAGGATTAAAATTTGCAACCTTCCCTGAAAGGTAGGGAGGTGGTACTCAGACTTCTGTGTAATTGCAGTGTTAGGAGGGTGCATGGAACGTTATCTTCCCTATTTCCTTGTCTTCAGGCAAGACCAACCAAGGCACCTGACTCAATTCCAGCCTATTTTTAAAAATCTCCATTTAAAAAAAATTGCTTGGCTTGTTTTTATAATAATGTTTATTGAATATTTTCTATGTACTATGTTCTTGACAGGCAGCATCTCCTTTAATCCTTGCCATCACCCTATGAGACAGGTATTGCTATTATCCAC
The DNA here is from genome assembly GCF_009828535.3 of Hylobates moloch. NCBI lineage: Eukaryota > Metazoa > Chordata > Mammalia > Primates > Hylobatidae > Hylobates > Hylobates moloch. The sequence continues at coordinate 32,197,822 of NW_026652293.1, read as the reverse complement.
ATTATATAGACAAGAAAACTGAGGCCCAGAGAGGTTAAATCACTTGCCCAGACCCACGTGTTGTTTAGTTAGTGGTTGCTCTGGCAGTGAGCCTAGGCATCTGACTCCAGAGCCTGAGCCTGGAGCACTGCTTGGGAGCCGTTCCTCAGGGTCTCACTTTGGTGTACCTTCTGCAGTTTTGTCTCAGGCCACCATAACAAAGTGCCACCGATTGGGTGGCCTAGACAATTGAAATTTATTTTCTCACAATTCTGGAGGCTAGATGTCTGAGATCAAGGTGCTGACAAGCTTGGTTGCCTGACTTTGCTGACATGCTGTTCTTAGACTTCCAGCCTCCATGGCTGTAAGAAATAAATTTCTGTTGTTTATAAGCCACCCAGTCCATGGTACTTTGTTATAGCAGCCTGAACTGACTAAGGCAATAACCATTTAAAGGTCCCCTGGGAAGGGACATGGAGTGGAGAGGAGATACCAGTGTTGGAGCCCTGTCCGCATTCCTGTGGGCTTATGCTGGTCTGGGCCCTTAGATTTTATTCTCTTGGAGATTCTTATGAATTAGTAAATATGGTTTTTCTTTCCCATTATAGGGTGGTTGTCTTTCTTGCATAGAGGAGATTGGATGGGTGTATATGATCTTGGCTTCTCCTAGACCTTAATTAGCCTGAGACTTTTCCAGGGTAACCCATCTGTTGAAGTCAGAGTTTTCCATTTCAGAATTTTATCTCTTTCCAAGGTACAGCCAGAGCTCTAGGAAGGGTTCGACTCTATTACAATGTACTCGACTTGAAATTGTAACTAAAAATGATGGTGATGAATTGCAGACACAACAAGCAAGTGAGCGAGTGAGCATGCAGGAGTGAGCAAGCAGCATCTGTTGAATGGTGAACCCCAAGAGTTCAATTACCCCAGTTCTCGCTGCAGAAGGTAACCATGGAAACCTTATAATCCAAAGCATCACCAGTCTCCAAGCAAAATACACACACACACACACACACACACACACACACACACACACACACATGCCTCAAGAGGGCAGTATGTATGTATGAGTATGTGTGCATGTGCCTATGTTTCAGTTATTGTGTATGAGGGGTGTGTTTGTGTGATACTTGACAGTTTGTGTTGTGTGTATATCACATGGAATTAGTATGGACATTTGCTGCCATGCTTTCCGGTTCTGTTCTCGGAGGTGGTGAAAGAGTGCAGATTTGTCCCAATGTTTGGGTGCTGCACTCAAAGATGGTTAGAACGTGGAAGAGGACGTGCAACTTCAGTTTAGTGGAGGGTAATGTGGTGGCAGGGTTTGGGCATGTAGGAAGGCTTTTAACTTATTTTTTTCCCATGTCAGGTTTCTATTGCACAAAAGGGTACAGGGTTGAATTTTTTACCAGCTGGGAGGTATATTCCTGTGGAATGGGGAAACTCAGTGTGGATCCACATCGAACTTCTCAAACAATCTAATGTGGATGTAAATCCAGGTTTGGGGGTATGATTTTTACATAGCAGTGTCTTTTTTCAGGGTACGTGCTGGTCTTTTTGTATTTTTTTTTCTTTTCTAGCTTCCTGCTTTAAACCTCATCCTTTTTTTCTTAAGCTTGGGGCTAGCTGCCTATTGCATGAGGGATATGTGAATGTTGCACTTGGGGACGGGGTGGTAGAGACAACTCATGAACATCTGCTAATGAAATATGTCACTCAGTATGTGCACAATATCAAGAAGACTGTGTGTCACTTGGCAGATCTTTGAGTGCAAGGCAGCTCCGTCTGGTTTAAGAATTATTTGTGTGTGTGTGGGGGTAGCTGTATGAAGACTGGGGCTTCAGACAGGCATTCCTAGGTTTCTGAGTGATGAATGGGGGGGGGCCACACACCATGCAAAACCTAGCCCTGTGTTAGAGGTTGTCTCAACTTAATGGTAGCTCTGCGCACACAAGTATAAGGGCTTATGTGTATGTGTGTTTACCAGCTCTGTCCCTCCCGCTTTGTGTGATGTATGAATGAAAGAGAATTCATTAGGAGGCACTGGGAAGAAACCCTGTCTTTCAAATTCTTGCCTTTCATTCACATTTATAGCTGAGGGTTTTTAAAATACAGAGGTCTTATTTGTCCATCAAAAGATGATTACCAAAAGAATATTTTCTTTTCTGTTTTTAAAACAAGCTGCTTCCTGGGTGACCAAAATCCACATTGGCGTCTCCCAGCAGGGGCTTGAAACACTGCCCACATGGCCCATGTGCCTCTGGTAGCACCATCCCAGCCTCCGTCTGCTCCCAGGAAGAAAGGGTCAGGCTAAAAGGCTGGGAGACATTGGTTGTTAGGCAGTTGCTTGTAGCTCTGACACCATGAAAGGAACTCCTAGCACTGGATGTGTAAAGTTACCTTTTAGGTTTGCCCAAATGGCACCAGGGCAACCCCAGAGAGGGGCTGAAGAGAACCACCCACTTGGCACTGATCACTTTCCTCATTCCTGCTGCTGCCCATCCTCATTTCCTTCAGGAGCTGGGTTGTCCACCCAGAATGTCTGAAAGATACCCTTGCTCTTGGCCCCCCACCTCCTCAAAACAGTCCAAGGAGGAGGAGGTCTCCTTCCCTCTCTCTGCTGTAGTACAGGGGGAGGCTCCTGCCCGGGCTTCCTACCCTGTGCTCCTTCCAGGTCATGTCTTGAGTGTTTAACAAGCAGTGATTCAGAAACCTGTGGCTTTAGTTTATTTACACTTTCATTCAACTACTTTTTAAGTTCATTCCAAATGATAGATTCTGGAGATACGGCAATGAAGAAGGCACTCTTTTTGCCCTAAGTGAGCTCACACGCTAGTCAAGGTGCCAACAAATAAAAAGGCAGTTATAGTACTATACAGTGAGATAAGATCCAATAGGGGTTAACCCAGGACACTATGGGAGCTTCTAAGAGGGGCACTAGCCCTGTTTTGGGGAGCAGGGAGGTTTATTAGAGGAGCTGATGTCTGATCAGTAATCTAAAGGATGAAGGGGAATTATCTGGGTAAAGGGAGGTAATGGGATGCTTTCCAGCAAGGGGGAGTGAAGTATTTGTTAGAAACATAACTGCTTCACAGGTGAAACCTCATGGCAAATGGTATTCATGAGAGATAAAAAACAAGGGGTTTGGGGGGAAAGAGAGAGAGAGAGATGGAGAAGTACAGGAAGCAAACAAACACGCAGAGGGAGGGAGAGACAGAGACAGATGGGCAGAGAGGAAAAGCTGGATGGTCGGGAGATGGCGAGACAGAGAGAGGACCACAGAATCATGCATTGTTAGGGCCAGAGGGAACCAGAGCAGACATCCACAAGCCCCTCATTTTAAAGATAAGAAAACAGAGGCAAAGAAAGGCTAAATAATTTGCCAGAGTCCCAAAGGTGTTTAGTTGGAATGCTGAGTGAGGAAACTAGATCTCCAGCTTCCAGTGGGTTGGAGAAAGAGGAGACAGAGGGAGACACGTGGGGCGAGAGCAAAGTCAGAGATGGAGGGAAGAAAGCTAGGTAAAAGCATGGTTGGCTGAGATTCACTGGCGTCTCACTGTCAGGATTATGGTGCGGAATGAAAGCAGGGAAAGTTTAGATGACAACTCAGCTGGGTTTCTTTCTTTTCCTTTCCCCTCTACCTTTTCCTCTTTCTCACTTTCCCTTTCCAACCGCATCTTGCCTACAACTAGATGTCAGGGAACTGGTTGCCATGGCTACTAAATAGCATTCGCGCAAGCTGAATTATTAAACCAGGGTCTTTTCTTTGAAGCCCTGGTCCCAGTATGAAGTCCCGTTAGGGGGCGTCATGTGGGGCATAGGTCTGGGCCAGGGTGCTTTCTTGCAGGTCTAGCTGAAAACCGAGAGGACAGGCAGTGCATCTTGGGCACTGGGCTCTTTCCCTTGCTAGATGTATAGAGGTCTGGGGGTGGGGCGAGGTGCACCAGCGTGGGTGGAGGGATGGAGGGAGACAGGCCCTGTGTGCCACTGAGAAGAATTCCTGCATCCCAGCCTGGTTCCCCTACCTCCTCTGTCTAGAGCAGCAGCCACAGCTCATTCAAATGGGACAAGAACCAAAACCAATATTTTTGTTATGTCTGAAAGGACACCATATTGTTCTAAGTAGTTGTTACTTGTGGCCAGGGAAGGAAGAAATAAAATGGCAGGTATGTCTGGGGGGTCATACTTGGGCATCTGGCATTGAGCCCCCTGCATGGATAGGTAAAGGGAATGGGTTGTGGGATCCTCTTGTTGGTGAGCATCCCATGCTCCCAATTGTATGAATGGGTTGTCAGAGACAGTCTTGTTTGTGGGTACAATTGCTGTTTGTTTTGACGGTGGAGAGGAGTGGGTATGGACGCTCTGCTCTTTAGGAGATTCCAAGCCAGGAAAACCATCAGCCGTCTGGTATCCTAGCTCTTTAAACTTTTTCATTAAAAAAAAAAAAAAAAAAAACCCACACATTGCAGAGTGAATGCTCCTGCTACGGGCTGAGGGGAGAAGGCCTGGGTGGCTGGTAACTTGGTAACTGCGCGCTGTGTGTGTGTGTGTGTGTGTGTGTGTGTGTGTGTTGGGGTAGTGGTGGGGGCATGAAGAGTATATTTTAGGGTTCATGGAGTCATTCTCATTCCCCCGATCTCCCCCAGAGTCTGAGGTAATTTCTTAAAGTGGGGAAAATCTCTCCCTCTCCTTCCCCACGTTGTGCTTCTGACCTGGGGGTTTGAATCCTACGGGCAGGCTCTTCTCAAGGGCTCAGGAGAGGCCCCTACTGCACTCTTATGCTTGAACAGAAAAACCAACCAAACAAACCTTTTGATATGGGAAACCAGACCTCCAAGACTGTTCTAAAAATCTGTCAGCCTCTGAAAAACTGAGATGTAGCCCTGATTTTTTTCCTAACGCCCTGCCAGAACATTTTTTTTTTCTTTTTAATGTCAGGCTAAAGCCCAGCTTTTGAAAGTCTGATTCATAGACTAAATTCTTTTCAGGCTTGGTGAGAATTTTCAGGACTTAACCTGGCTCGGGGCCAACGTCCTGGCTCCTCACAGCATGAACCTCTCAAGCAGACCTTCTGGGGGTAAATTGGGAACTAGCCAAGGAGGGTACATAGCCACCCTTTTCCTGCCACAGCTAAGAGGAAAGGTGAGAGGAGCTGTTGGCATGGTGGCTATTTAGTTCCTTTCAGTGCACGTTTCCACTGTGTGCCAGGCTCTGCCCTCAGCCATGGAAACTCACGGCCAAGTAGGAGGGCCAGCTGTCGTCATTCAGCCCTGGCCACCCTCAAGCGAGGCCTTCTGAGGACTTGACGCACCTGGGCCAAGGCTAAGCCGAAGCAATAAGAGTGGAGAGGGAGAGAACGCTCCTCTTTCTCTCCCTCCTCCTTCCCTGTGACTCCCTTCTCTTCTTGTCCCTTCCAATCCCACTGCCTCCTCTTCTCTCTTTTTCTGGAGCCCCTCTCTTCTCTGACTCTGAGCTCCTGGAGGACAGGAGGCAGTTGTTTATAAGCCACCTGCCAAAGCCTCCCTAGGGACCCTGCTGGGACTTGTAAAGATGGATGGGTGGGACGGAAAGTCATTACCTGCAAGGTTCTGGGAGACATTTCTATTATTTTTGAGGGAAAGGTATGCAGACAGCCAGAGACATGGGGGAGAGGATACCCTAGAGGGATTCAGGTCTAGGAAGCCTTGGAAATGCCAGTTTGACTCAGTTTTGGGGCTGTTGATTTTTTGTGCTCCTTAACTGCCCACAGGAAACAGGGTCTCCCTTAGAGCCCTCAGCTAGCCCCTGGAGACCTTCAGAGAGCCTCTGGATCAGTCCATAGGCAGCGAACAGGCTCTGCATCCGGCTGGGGCTTCCCTTGGGAAGCGTCTGGCTCAGGGGCTGGTCCCCCACACCTCTCCTTCCCCCTTAACTTGATCCTTGAAGCCCCCAGTTCTCTTGTTTCTTTTTAGATGTAATCATGCTTTTCGTCTCCCTGCTCAGTAAGGTGAGGTCCAGAGCTGGAGCCCAGGAAGGGGCCATCCCGCCCGCAAACGAGAATCAGGTACTCCAGTGGAAATCGCCCGCGGAAGTTTGAGGTTATTGAACTTTTCCACAGAAACCCTAACCTAAATTTCTTGACCTCAGGCGGTTTACAACACAAATCCCTGCCTAAATGAAGCCCCGCGGCGCCCCCCTCCCCCCGGCCGCCGTCCCCAGCCCCGGGTGTATGCGCGCTCACGCCGGCGTTCAGCTCCCACCCTCCCGCAGCTCCCTCGCCGCCTCGCGCGTGCCGCCCGTGTCTGGACAGCGATTTCTTCTGCTGTTTGGATATAGCTCTCTTCCCTCCTCCTTTGTTAGTCCCCGGTCTGCCGTCTCTGGGGGGGCATGTATGCGAGTTCTTTTTCTGATTGCCAGAAATTTCTTTTCCACTGTGTGAGCAGGAGACAGATTTTTTTAAAATTGTCTCTCTTCTCTTTCATTTATTTTGTTCTCCGTTTGTGGCCCTCACCTCCGCCTGCCTTCCTTCCCCATTCTTTCTGTGGATTCCTCCTTCTTCCCCCTTTAATTTCACCATTTCTCCTCCCCCGTCTTCGCCCTCCCATCCCCACCCCTTTCCTCTTTTAAAATAATTCAGTGATGTCTCGGGAATACTAGCACACCCTCTTCATTCAGCTGAGTGCGGGACTCTGCATTAATTTAAGGTAAGCCCCGGGTGTTTACTGCCGGAGATGTGTCTGTCTTGCGCCCCGCATCCACTGCCCGCGGGGCTGCGCTGCACTCCCCGGCGGCGCCACGGGTCTGGCCCCGGCACTGCTACATGTTGGGGGGATGCATGGACCTTCGAGATACGTAGTTGGCCTTAACCTTCTCGGAATCTCCTCTGCACGCGCTGCCTGTTCCTCCTCTGCAAGCTCTGTCCGTTCCTTTGCAACTTCCGTGGGAATTGTCCTGGCATGGGAAAGCCCCCGCGCTCTTTGGCGCTTAGGGTGTGCGTGTTGCGCTCCTTGCCGCGGTGCTCAGGGCAGCATCCCGCTCGAGGATGCAGGGTTGTCACCAAGCAGTGAGGGGGGCTCACGCGCCGCCGGCGAGCGGAGCCAGGCTCCGAGAAGGGAGCGGACCCGAGCTGCCGGGTTTTCACAAGCCTTGGGGCCTCCAGCCGCCCTTCCATGCCTCCGGGCGCGGGCGGCTCAGCAGGTCCCCGGCTTCGGGAAGTTTTGTGCGCGGATCGCTGGTGGGGAGGGCGCGCGGGCCAGTGGCTGAGCTTGCAGCGAAGTTTCCGTGAAGGACGCTGCGTGTGCCTTTGGAGGCGACTCGGGACTGCTGTAGGGTTGACTGGGCATCTATGGAGTTGCGGGTCAGAGCGATTAGGGTGGGTCCTTTCCTGGGACAGGACTGGGAATTGGGGCTCGAAGTAGGGGAGGAAAGAGCACAGAGGAAGCCAGGCTGCATAGGGTGACTTGCTTTTTGATCCGGCTTGAGTCTCCTTGTGCGAGAGTGGTTGTGCGTCCTTTCCCAGGGATGGAACATCCAGTTTTCCGTGCTTTTTTTGCTTTGTGCCCATGTCCTGGAGAGAATGATAGGAGACACTAACCCACCGACGTCTCCCTTGAGATCGCGGCTTCCTCCTTGCTCAGGGGACTAAGGTCACTTGCTGCAATCCTATCTGTGAGTCTGGCTGCTCAGAGCAGGTGATTCAGGCTGTGGGTGCATGCGGAGATCTGGGACTTGTAATGGTTCACTGTGTTGGAACATTGATTCGTACTTACTCTTGGTTTAGAATCACACTGTGTCATAGAAACATCATCCTCAGAGGAAAGGCTGAGAGTCAGGATAAGCTTAATCCACAGAGCAGGCTGAACTCAGAGAAGTGTTTTCATGCAAGGAAAGGATGTTTCTGATGCTTAAATAGGAGCATTACTTTATCTCCACTGAGGTCAGAACCAGAGGAAAAGGGGCTTTCTCTCCTGGGGTTGGGATTTGGGCTAGATACCAGGAAAAAACTTCCCATTTGCAATTCCAAGATAAATTGCTAATGGGAAAATATAGAACTTTCCCTGTAAATACGTGGGTCTTGTAGGATGGTGCAGCGATTTCTACCATCTAAACTAAGATGACCATTTCCTGTTGTTTGATTCCATTCTACTGTTCTCTCACATGCTAAGTTTCTGACCAGCTAAGAAGCTTTTTACCACTTTGCAGTATAGTGTAATCATATCATTTATGATTGACTGATTGTTCAAGCTGGGACATTTCTGAGAGTGGACAGAGATGTTGGTAATAATTACACATGGCCAACAAATTCTCCCATACAGATAGAGATAAATGATTGCCCTAAGAGTGACTGTATTTATGCTAGGTTAGAGGTAGGGATAATTCAAGAGGCAACATGCTTTGGTTTCATGTCATTTGGATCTTGCATCGTTCTTCCCGACTCAGATTTCTAATGGACTTTATTTCAGTTCCCTCTGAAAATCCAGCTCTCAAATACAAATCTCTTTCCTTTGATGAACACCTTTTTCTCTAATTACATGAGTCCCTTTGAAATGCCCATTCCTGGAGTGGAGCTTCACGCTCTAACTCTGCAGGGATGACAAACTGAGAGTGATTTACATCTATTCCTCTGTCTTCTTGGTTATATTTATGAGTCTGGGACTCCCAGGAGGCTGTCCTTCTGCCAGGAATTGTGAGTGTTGTGTTGATGGTAGCATGATATACAGTGACCCACAGAGTCACATGGTTGAGCTATTGGATCATCGCTGTCACAACTCCTCCACTCCTTGAAGGCTAGGATGTGTGTGTTGAGTGTGAGAGAGAAGGAAGAGGAAAAAAATCCTACACGTCTGGATTTCAAACTGAGAAACTCATGTTCAAGAAGCATCCTATTGTGGAGAAATGTCTGTTTTTTACTTCCTTGCTTGTGTGAGGGAGTGATGAAGATTCTTACGGATGTGTCAGTCACACCTCCATCCCCCTTGCAGCCCATAAATCTGCCAGACAGCTAAGTTCTTGCAGGGCCTCAAAAAATGTAGTTACCACTGATTGATTTCTTATTGCTATATTTTCCAAATATTATACCAACTAGCTTCCAGGCATTTTCATAATTAATTGTTAACCAATCCTATTAAGTATGTATCCCCATTTTATAGATGAGGAAACTGATGCTCAGAAAAGTTAGCTAACTTTCTCAAGTTCACCCAGTTAGTAGGAGGCAGAGCTGGGATTTGAACCCAGGCTAGCTGACTCCCTGCACATGAGGTTGACCCTTTGTGCTGAAGTTGATGGCATCTGACTCACAGAGTTAGTCCCAGCTGCTCAGCCTGGGGGGTGATGGCTGGTTCCAGAGTAGGGTAGATTGGCCAGTCTGCTTGGCCATCCTGACTGGTCCTTAACTCATGTTACCCCTGTTTTTTCTGTCAGCAGTGTCCTTGCTTGGTGTCCGTCTTAGTCCATTTTGCTTTGCCATAAAGGAATACCTGAAGCTGGATAATTTATTAAAAAAAGAGGTTTATTTGGGTTATGGCTCTGCAGGCTGTACAAGAAGCATGGTGCCAACATCTGTTTCTGGTGAAGGCTTCAGGAAGCTTTCACTCTTTGTGGAAAGGTAAGGGGAGCTGATGTGTGCAGATCACATGATGAGAGAGAAGCAAGAGAGAGAGGAGGGAGGCTCTTTCTAACAACCAGATCTTGTGGCAATTAATAGAAAGAGAATGCATTCATTACCTCGAAGATGGTGCCAAGCCATTCATGAGGGATCTGCCCCCATGACCCAAATACCTCTCACTAGGTCCCCAACTCCAACACTGGGGGTCACATGTCAGCATGAGATTTGGAAGGGATGAACAACCAAACTTTGTGTGTCTTCCACCTTTTGCCTGGCAACCTAGATCTCACCACAGGGATCTCACCTCTGGATCCCAGTCCAGTGAGCTCATGAATCCTACCTGGGGTGGTGGAATTGTCTAATGGAAAGGCAGAGCACATGTCACCATCTGATTTTCAGGGTTTGTCTGCACCTTAGTTATTGATGCCTGCTTCTCTCAGGATCATAGTTAGGTGAATCCAGTTGTCTCAGAGACTGACCATGGCCTAGATTGGAAAAGGCCTTCTCACCCCTTCACTTCCCCAGAAGTGGTTCTGTAGACTAGTAGGGGAACCAGACCATCACTAGTTGATAGTGTGTTGGTTAGGTCCCTCAGATCCTCTCTTATTATAAAGGGAAAAATAGAGACTCATGTAGATAATTCTAGGCATTGTCATTCCCACTTACCCTGCAGCACAATAATTTACCAGACCAAGAACAGCATGGCTGGGGGGAAAGGAGGCAGGACGGTGATTGGGTCAGGGTAGGGTAGTTAAAGAGTACTGCGTGGGAGACTTCATTTCTACCCAACTCAGCCTTTCTAAGAAGCCATGTGACCTTGTGCAAATCACTGACTTAGTTGGGCCTCATTTAACTTGCCTGAAAATGAAGGTTGGGATATTTTCTAGCTTCAGCAGTCCCACAATTCAGGGTGGCCTTCTGCTCTGTGCTCTGTAAATCTGAGGCAGAACCACACTTTTTCTCTTCCCCTCTATTGGCAGAGGGTAGGTGGGGCAGATGGGGCTTATGGACAGGAGTTAGATGGAGGGCCATGGAAGAAACCTTCTGGGTGGAGCAGCGACTGCACTTGGTCTCCTGTAGGCAGGCCTCAGCCTAGTTCTGGTCTGGAAAAATTGGGTAGCTCAGCTGGTCAGGGATGAGTAGATCAGATGCTGGCATATATTACTTTGCATCCCCAACAAGTGAGGGAGAATTGGGAAAAGCAGGAAATACAATACTATACTAACAACCATCTACAATATGCCCTGAATGATTATCTGAGCAGTGGGGGAAGAGGGTGGGGGTGAGAGATAGGACAAAGGGAGAAGGAGAGACATGGTCTTTGTCCTCCTGGTGCTGACAGTGTGGGGAGAGCCTGGAACTAGGCCATTGGACCAAGCATACATGTTACAAACTATAAAGCCATTCAGAACCAAAAAGTCCCTTGCAAAACCATTTTTACAAACAGTTGTAACAAATGGTTAGAGTTGTTTATGTGCAAATAAAGTATCTTCCTGGCAGAAGCAAAGATGTGTGGTACCTTTCTCATTGTAACCTGGAAAACTGGTGTTATGAATGTCATCTTCATCCCTGACATGAGGATTCAAGAAGGTTCTATTGTCTGCAATACATGCATGGACTTGGGGGGAACTGCACTGAATGAGGTTATAGAATGGGGCTCCTCCAAGGGAAGGCCTTCCCATTTATGTTCATGTGGTATTGCTTTGGAAGATTCAGTCTCTGAATCACAGGGCCTTTGTAACTATGTGGATGACAGTTGAAAAATAAAATTTCCTCCATGAACACTAGTCTGGGCTTGGGGTGAAGAGAGAGTGCTCTAGATTCTCAGTATAGGATTGGTAGTGACAGCAGCAGCTGAATGGGGCTGAGGGAGGGCACAGCCCCTGGGAGCACCAGGATGAAGGTGTGATGCTGTCTTGGGCACAACAGCGTATGGCACGGGAGTGCATCCGTCCCTGTGAGTTTTCATATAATTTCCAACGTGGGTAAAAAAAATCTAGGGCTGCACTGATGGTCACACCTCTTGTTGATGAAAATATCACTGTAGTTGCAAAAATGCAACTTGGTATCAAAGTAGTTCTCTGTGCCTTGCTGTCTTGCAGAGAGTATCTGTGTGTATGCCTCTCTTAAGTCCCTTTTGGGGTTCCTTCCCCTTTCTCATGAACCAAATGTGTACATGTGCTTTTTCCAGAACGAATGAGAAAATAAAGATGAAAATGACATGCATCATTCTTTCTCTTAAGTGATTGGTTTCTAGCTCCAAGTCCAGTACTTTAATAAAGTATTTCTTCTATCAAATTATATATTCTCTGACACTGGCATAGTGGATATGGTCTTGTTCTAATCCATACTAGCTATATGACCACAAGAAAAGCACTTAAACCTGCTGGGTCTCCACTTATTAATACACAGGCACAGAACTGTCTTTCAGAGGAGGGGAACTGGAGCCAATGGCCACTTGAGGCCCCTTCCCCTGTTAGGATCATTGACTGTCATATGATTCTGACTCCTTTCCCTTCTCTCTCCTTCTATTATTTGTCTCCCCCTCTTACCCTTTACTAGTCATACAATAGGATTTTTTTTTGTTTGCTATATTTACTGAATAGGAATTTTATTCTTTGTTCTTAATTTAAAAAGCTATGAGGAACATTTTACATTTCTGCTTCTAAAAAGAAGGTAAATTGAGTTAGTCTTGACTTATTTAGTCCTTGATTGATGTTTTCTTGAAAGTAATGATCCTAAATACAAAAAAGTTCCACCCTTTCCTTAGTGAGGGGATTCATAATGACAGGTGAACACATATCCAACTTCCACCTTCTTTTTTTGTTGGATCTCAGACTCTGGGTTAATGAGCTGTTCAGTGCTGAAGTCTGAGAGTCCTAGGTTCATCCAGGCGAGGAAAGCCAGCCTTCCAACCTCAGAACCTGAGCCCTGGTCCACAGCGGCTCCCATGATGACTGGAGAGGAAGGAGCCTGGGCTTGGGGGGCAAAGCCCCTGATGTGACCTCAGTTCTGTCACTGGGTGAAAAATCACTTAAGTTCTCCCTGCTTTCCTCTTCCTTTCTTCTACTCTCCTTTCCCCTCTTCCCTCTTTCTGAAAATGTGTCCTGAGGGCCTGTTCTGGGCCAGGCACTGACTTGGATACTGGGAATAGAGCAATGAACAAGACAGCCAAATATCATACTGTTGTGGAATTTATATTCTATTGTAGGAAGAGAGAAAACATACATAGATAAGTAGATTGTAAAAGAAAAAAATCAGACCATAATGAATGGCATTCGGAGAATTAATAGAGGGTGATGTGGCAGTGACAGGGTCACATTTTAGATAGCAACATCAGGGAAGGCTTCTGAGGAGGTGACATTCAAGCTGAAGATCAGAATGATAAAAATGAAATAGGATCTATATCACAGATTCTCTATGGCTATTATGAGGAATAAGTTAAATTGTATGGAAAAGTGTTTGAGACTATGAAATGAATGCAGCACATTTTATATCTCATTGGGCAAAATTCTCTGAGGTTGAGCATTGTGATTAACTAATATTTGCAGTTTTAGTACCTAGCATAGTAGTGAATGTAGGACGAATTATATTATAAATGTAAATCGGGAGTTCAGAGGAAATGTTTAAGAAATAAATTAGATGATGCCTAGGACAGGCCTTTGTGGAAGGAAGATCCTGTTCCTTCTGCTGTTGCCACTACTGGACTTTCCTGGAGGTTTGCATCCATGAAGCCCCAGGAGAGTGGAGGTTCCCTGGGTTTACAGGGTACAGAGGGATGGAGAGGGACAGGCAATACTGAGGGAGTAGTGTTCTTGAGTAAGTTCCAGATTGCTCTTCTTGCTTTTCAGGGTCTCCTTAACCCAGAGCGGACAGAGGTTAGCTTAGCAGGAATTGGGAAGAGATGTCCAGGCCTCTTTCCATCTCCTGCATCTGGGAAGGTGGCTGTTTTTCCCATGTTGCACAGGACGCAGACTTCATAGCCTTTGCCTTCCTCCAGTGCTGCCACAGCTCTCTCTTCTCTCCAGCCCAGGGCGGAGCCCATCATGCTCAGAGGGGCTCTCAGTCCACTCCGCAGACTGCTGACTGAAACTTTGCAGACCTGCTCCCCTTCTTCCTGCTACCTGCCTGCCGGAAGAGTTGAGTCAACCTCCTGCACCCAGAGCTGTGAGTCACAGTTGTTCAAACACGGAGGTGTGAATCACTCAACTTCTAGCCTTTGAGACATCTTGGGTGACAGCTGAGGGAGAAGGCTGTGTGTGTGTCCCTGCCCCTCACTTCCCCTTGGGTTTATCATGCTTCCTGCCCTTAGACCCTAGAGCTCAGACCTCACGGCTCTTCCCCAGGGCCACAAGACCAGTCTGAGGGTACATGGAGTGTTTATTCACTCACACGGGAGGGGTCCTTAGGAAGAACATCCTGTCCCAAGGTGTGGTTCCTGGACCAGCCACATAGCACCCTCGAGAACTTCTTAGGCATTCAAATTCTCATGCCCAGTCCCAGACATCCTGAATCAGAAACTCTAGGGGTGGGGCCAAGCCCTCCAGGGGAGTCTCATGTACTGTTTGGGAACCCCTGTTAGAAGGATAGCTGAGTGTGGAGCATCCGGCATGTGCCAGAAACTAGTTATATTGTATGTACATCTTTTTGAGGTACAGGAATTGTCATTCTTGTTTTATAGATGAGCAGAAAGGCCTGCAGAACCTGAGATCATAGTAGGTGGTAGATCCTGAGTTTGAATCCAGTCTTGACTTTGAAGCCAGAATTATTGTGAGGTTTGGACCCCTAATTAAAAGGCAAATATTTCTGACGACATCTGTTACTAATCAGTAACATCTTAGTGCTCTTAGTGCTAATTTCTGTCCTGGCCAGTCACAATAGACTGCTGAGAGGAGAACGGAACAGCCCTGAGAAGGAGGCCTGGATACCTTATGGTGTCTCACGGGTGCTCCCACTGCTTGGCAGTTTCTCCTGTGGTTAGCTCTGGCTGAGTTCCTCCTCCAGATGGGACTGAGTGACTGATCCTTAAACACAGGTGCTTCCCAGTCCACCCTGGCCCTTTCAGCTATTTATGGTCCACACATCCCTCCCTTTGCCTTGGCCATCGCTCGTATACTGGTGACTTCCAAATTTCTGTTCCAACCTAGGATTCTCTTTTGAGTTTCAGATTCCTATCCAACTGAATACTAGATGTTTATACTTCAACACCTCATAGTGTCTCAAACTCACCTTGTCTAAAACCTAACCCATCTTCATTTCCCAAATCTTGTCCTTCTCTCACATGGCCTCTTTCAGCAAATGGTACCGCCCTCCATCCTGTTGCCCGAGACAGAAATCTGGGAGTCATTTGTGACTCTTATGTTCATCACCTGACCTGCCCTCACCCACCCCATGTGGTCCTGGCTCAGAGTTGCTCATCCTGATTCCTTGATCCCTTTGGGCTGTCCTGGGTTCTTCTCCTTTGCACTCCCTTGGCATCCCATGCTTACCTCTGACACTGTGCTTCTTAGGTAGTGTTATAACTGTCAGCCTCCCCTATGCTGAGATCCTTAATGGCGAGGATTGTGTCTTTTATCTATGTGTCTCCAATGCTTTGCCCTTAGTAGGTGACTGATAAGTTTACTGAATATATAAACAAGTAAAGAAGCTACTCTGGAATCTTTGGCAAATCCTGATTCTCCTTCCCTTTGTTGCAGTACCATCTCCCCTATGATGGGGTCATTGTGCTCACCAACTATGACTTTGACAAGGTCCTTATCACTTAACTTTGAAGTGACAGTGAGTACCCACCAACTCCTCTTAGAGAAAGCAGGGAGTTGACTGAAGGCAGTAATACCATGGAGTGTGTATGTGGTATATATATCTGTGTACAAAGTGTTGCCATGAAGCTGAAGTGGAAGAATCCAGACAGATTTCATATTCCTGCCAACTTTATATCCAACAATTTGTAATTTATAGAAAATCAAAGAAGAGTTTCCTCTGATCTCCCCGACCCCCATCTTTTCCCCCAGGGTGAAGACTGTATTTCAGTTATCACTGTATACCCACAGCTCCTCAATATGTTGTCTAGAACACAGTTAAGTGCTAAATAAATGTTCAGGAAGAGCTTTGGCTAATGGCAAGAACTCTAGGGAAGGTGCTGGGTTGGGAGAATGAGGGCAGGACCTACAAATCCATGATCAGACCAGCTGAGTCCCATGGCTTTGAATATCATCTTTATGCCCCACACTCCTGTAGCGGTTAGCTTTTGCTGCATAATAAATCACCTCTGATCTCAGAGGCCTAAAACAACAGTTAGCATTTCTCACAATTCTGTGGGTTGGCTGGTGGTTCCTTTGTCCTAGGCTGGCCTGGCTGGAGTTGGATGGTCAGGTTTGGCCTTACTGACATCTATGGGTCATCAGCTGAGGCAGGGGCAGGGGGACAGCTGGGATGCTGGAGCCTCTCTCTTCATGGTTTCACATCCTTAGAGAGGCCAGCCCAGGTGTCTTCACATAGTTGCAGAAGGTTTCAGAAGCAAGTGTCTTTGTTTGAGCTGCTGTAACACAACACCATAGGCTGGCTGGCTCATAAATAGCAGAAATTTAATGTTCACAGTTCTGGAGGCTGGGAAGTCTGATATCAAGGCGCTGGCAGATTTAGTCATGGTGAAGGCCTGTTTCCTGGTTCATAGGTGGTGCCTTCTCGCTGTGTTCTCACATGGTGGAAAGGTAAGGAGCTCTCTGGGGCCTCTTTTGTAAGGGCACTAATCCCATTCATGAGGTCTCCACCCTCAAGACCTAATCACCTCCTAAAGGCCCCACCTTCTAATACCAGTACAATGGTGAATAGCTTTCAACGTATGAATTTGGGGAGGATACAAACATTCAGACAATAGCAAGGAGAGAGGGCAAGCCCCAGTGAGCAAGTCTTTTTCAGTTCTCTGCTTCTGTCACATTTCCTATTGTTCCATTGCCTAAAGCAAGTCACATGGCCAAGCTAGACTCAGTACAGGAAGTGACTACCCAAGGCATGGATATAGGAAAATGTGAACAAATTGGGATTTGTGTTAGCTTGGGTCCTCTGAGAAGTAGCGACCAAGATGGGGTGAAATGTACATGGATTTTTATTAGGAGAAAAACTGATGAGAGTAATGGGGAAGGAGTTGGGAAAAGCTAGAAAAGCCATCAAACCACCATGTAAGTCTAACCCTGAGTGACAGATTGAGGGAAGGTAAGTTGAGTTCAAGGGTCCCTGCCTGCTGTGCAATCTGAGGATTGCAAGGCTTTTGGGAAGCCCTCAAGCCAAAGTTGGCTATCAAGGAGTCCTGTGTCTCCTAGAGGTTTTCTAGGCACATTCTCACAGCCACCGTAGTGTCATTACTCAAAAAATTTATCACAACTCCCGATTTATACTTCCAGCTCAGACCTCTCTCCTAAGCTCTAGACCTCTATAGTCAATGGCTTTCTTAATCTTTCCACTGGGTGGTCTCAGAGGCATCTCACGCTGAACTCTTAATCTCTGCCTCCAAATCTGTTTTTCCTCCAGCTTTCTTTGTCTTGGTGAGTGGCGTCTTCATCCACCTGCAAGTCCAGGAGTCATTGTTGATACTTGCACCTCTGTATTCCTGTAGGTGATCCGTCATGAAAGCCTGTCCACCTTATCCTTCAATATGTCTCGACCTTGTCTTCTTCTCTCCAGCTCTGCTGCCATTACCAAGACCAAACCAGCTTCATCTCTCCCTTGGACAACCACAACAGCCTCCTAACCAATCTCTCCACTTCCTCTCTGCTCCCCTTGTGGAGCTCCAAGCTCCACAAGGAAGCCTGCATGATCTTGAAGCATAAACATGATTATACCACTTTCAGCTTGAACTCCAAGATCTTAGCCATGGTCTCTGTGCCCTGCATGCTCCAGCCCCTACCCTACCACAGCTTCAATGCCTACATTGCTCCCTATCACCCACCACCTTCCAGCTACTCTGGCCTCTTTTAAAATATGCCACACTCTTTCTCACTGCAGGCCTTTGCACATGCTGTTCCCTCTCCCCATAATCTCCCATCCTGTCACTCCCCATTCATCTGGTTAGTGCCTATTCATTGTTCAATTCTTGATTTAACTGTCATTTCTTCAGTGAGATCTTCTATCTCACAGACAACTGCCACCCCCCACCCTAGCCCATCTAATTTATGTTCCTCTATGACACTCTCTTATAGCATCCTACAGTTTTATAGCTCCCATCCCAGTTCATGTGTGTATACTTAGTTACTTGTTAGTTTAGCGTCTGTGTCTCCCAAGCAGAAAGTTCCCTAAGGATTAGGACTGTGTTTGTATTGTTCATGGCTGTGTCTCAGAGCCCAGCACAGTGCCTGGTATATAGCAGCATATCAAGCACTGTTGGTTGAATGGATACAGGCCCAAGGGAGTGGAGGGGAGTGGGGGAGAATGGGTCTTGCGGGGATTTGCCCCTCCCAGTCCCTGACTCAGGAGGAACTGAAGCTGCTCTGGTTCTGAGCGTGAGCTGAGACATAGCATTGTTTCTCCCTGCACATTCCTTGCTGCCTTACCGTCCTCATGCTCTCCATGCCCTCATTTTGGGGATATCATCATACTGAAGACCCAGGGTCTCAAAGGAATTGGGCTGATCAGCTGTTCCTGGATTGGACAGAAAAGCTGAGGCCCCTTCCTGAGCTCACCCCGACCTATGAAGGCATCCTGCTCCCTGATTTCGTTCTGATTCCCGCTTCCTCTGGCTTTTGCCACCACCCCTCCCTGCCATGGCCACCTCCCCCCCAGGCCCCTCTCCCCTTCTTCTCTGCCTGCCTCCAGTTTCTTATGGCTGAAACCATAGGCTGAATCACCTCAGAAATGTCAAAACAGGAGTCTCAGTGATGCTGGCTGTGCTGGGCATAAGTGGAGGAGAGTGCCAGAGGGTCAGCCTGGGGAAGGTGCCTGGGGAACGGGGCAAACACAGCCTGAGTTCCATGTGTGGCTGCCACAACTCCGACCCCAGATTCTGTCATGTTCTGTCCCCCTTGGGTGGGGCAAGGCCTGCTGGCACCTGAGAAATCATTGCTGAAATTCTGTTGCTGAAACATAAAGCTGCCCAAGTCCCTGTGACAGAATTTCCTATTGGCAGGTGAGTCCAACGTAGTGACAGAAGAGCAAGAGCTAAGCAGCCAGGGAGTCAGTGCTGCAGGGCAGGGCTTACAGCAGCAAATTTCAGACTGGGTCCTAGCTCTCCCTATTATTAGCTAAGTGGCTCCATACAGTGACATTTTTTCTTTGAGTCTCAGTTTCCTTGATGTATGTAGGAATAGTACTTAACCTCATAGGATTTGTGTAAAGATTGAATCAGTAGAAACAATCAACAAATATTAGCTAGAGATGATCTGGGCTTGTTTGAGAGTAAGGGATTGTACTGAGGTCTTGTGGGAAGGGAAGAGGGCAGGGTGGCAAGCAGAGCTCTAGCTGGAGACCACCTTAGTACCTGTGGCTGGCCCTCTTAATCTGCTGTCTTATGGCATCTCAGAGCCCCAAGCCCAATAAAAGTAGATTAAACAAGCATATAAAATATTTGTGGGAGGCAGATGGTGCAGATTGCCTTGGATCTCATATCCTTTCAGGCATGGCTGTGGTGGGGAAGTGTATTAGTTAGGGTTCCCCAGAGAGAGAATCAATAGGAGATAGATAGATAGATAGATAGATAGATAGATAGATAGACAATATCTTTCTATCTGTCTATTTTAGGGGATTTATTAGGGGAACTGGCTTACATGATTATGGAAGCTGAGAAGTCCCATCACAGGCTATCTGTAAGCTGGGAACCCTGAGATGCCAGTAACATGGCTCAGTCCAAAGGCCTAAGAACCTGGAAGGACGGTGGCTAAAATAAGTCCTGGAATCTAAAGAGTGGAGAGCCCTGAGTTATGATGTCCAAGGAGAGGGGAGGAAGAGTGTATCCCACCTCCAGGAGAGGGTCTTTCCTCTGTTTTTGTTCTATACAAGCCTTCAGCTAATTGGATGGTGCCTGACCTCATTAAGGTACACTTTCCCCACCTATTCCACTCAGACTCACACACCAGTCTCCTTTGGAAACACCGTTAAGACACACCCCAAAATAATGCTTTACCAGTTCTCTACGTATTCCTAAATCCAGTCAAGTTGACACCTAATATTAACCATCACAGCATGTAAAGTTGTGACGGCTTGGGTGATGCTAATTTGTAGAGGTCATTCAAACCATTAAGATAATGAAACAGTTTCAGTTTTCTGCATGTGGCTAGCCAGTTCTCCCAGCACCATTGATTAAATAGGAAATCCTTTCCCAATTGCTAGTTTTTGTCAGGTTTGTTGAAGATCAGATAGTTGTAGGTGTGCAGTCTTATTTCTGGGTTCTCTATTCTGTTCCATTGGTCTATGTGTCTGTTCTTATATCAATACCATAAATGCCCATCAATTATAAACTGGATAAAGAAAATGTGGTACATATACACTATGGAATACTATGCAGCCATAAAAAGGACCAAGAGCATGTCCTTTGCAAGGACATGAATGGAGCTAGAAGCCATTATCCTCAGCAAACTAACATAGGAACAGAAAACCAAATACTACGTGTTCTCACTTATAAGTGGGAGCTGAACGATGAGAACACATGGACACATCGGGGAGAGCAACACACACTGGGGCCTGTCGAAGACTGGGGAGTGGGAGAAGGGAGAGCATCAGGGAGAATAGCTAATGGATGTTGGGCTTAATACCTAGGTGATGGGACAATCTGTGCAGCAAATCACCATGGCACACATTTACCTATGTAACAAACCTGCACATCCTGCACGTGTTCCCCTGAGCTTAAAATAAAAGTTGGACAAAAAAAGAGATAATGAAACATAATTCAATTAAAAGATACAAATTATACCCCATTTTTATTGTTTTTCTCTGTTTTTCTAAGTATTCATGGCTTGTTAAGTATGTATAATGTCAGCGATTACATGGGAACTAGCTCCTGATAAGTTTGCTCTTTTGTTCGGCCTATAAAGGTAGAGGATTCTTGAGATTTGCACTGTTATCAGCCTGCTATTGAATAATTTTAATTCTTATTTTCATTGATCCAGAAAAAGTCTTCTAGTTTGGTGGGTGGAGAGCACATACTGACTTTTGTAGGAGACTTGACAGATGTAATTATATCCCAGACTTGCTCCTAAATCCAGTACATCAAAAAATTATTAAACTTTGAGTGTGGTGATTATTAACCTTTGTAGTCATAGAACCCTTTGAAAATCTGATGAAAGCTATGGACTCAAACTGATAAAATATGCACACTCCAAATGCTCATATGACATCGGGGACCCCAAAGTCTCCTAAAAGTCATTCTACTTGGAGCCTGGGTGGATCACCCTAGATCAAGGCTATCCAGCGTGAGTCAACCAGAAGAGGTCCATGCAGAACACAGAGGACAGAGATAGTAGGTGGAAAGGCAGGCCTAGGGCTTGCCCTCATGGAAACATCTGGTGGTATAGGAGTCATGCAGGTAGGGGTGTTTCCATCCTCTGTGTGCGAACTGGATCTCTCTGAGGATGCTACCTACACCTCGAAGGAGAGGGGCTCCCTTTATCAGCTGTGGGTCCAGACACCACTGAGAAGGCCCACAGGAAGCAATCTACAGTGAGGCAGTGGAGGGTGGACTACATCAGTCCCCAGCCCCTTCTGGCATGAACACACTAGAAGTCTGTGGAAGAGGCTTCCCCTCACGAGCCTCAGCCTTTACTCACTTTATTTCTCCTCCTGACTTGCCCTGCCCTCTCCTCTGTGCCCATCTTCTGGGGTTTCACTTCCTCCAAGCCCACACCCATTACATACATCAGGGTTGGCAACATTTTCTGCAAAGGGCCAGACAGTAAATATTTTAGTCTATGGGCCATGTGGTCTCTGTCTCAACTACTCAGTCCTGCCAATATAGCTCAGAAGCAGCCACAGCCGATAGATAACTCAATGGGCATGGATGAGTTCCAATAAAACTTTATTTATAAAAGCAAGCAGGCCAGATATAGCCCAAGGGCCATAGTTTGCTAACTCCTGCTGAGATCATTTGTTTCATTAGGGGCTTACAAAATGATGCTTTCTAATCCTGTCATTCCTTCTTCATTTCTTTTTCTTTCTTTTTTTTTTGAGACGGAGTCTCGTTCTGTCACCCAGGTTGGAGTGCAATGGCACAATCTCGGCTCGCTGCAGCCTCTGCCTCCCAGGCTCGAGGGATTCTCCTGCCTCAGCCTCCTGAGTAGCTGGGATTACAGGCATGCACCACAACGACCAGCTAATTTTTTGTATTTAGTGGATATGGGGTTTCACCATGTTGGTCAGGCTGGTCTCGAATTCCTGACCTCAGTTGATCCACCCACCTTGGCCTCCCAAAGTGCTGGGATTTACAGGCGTGAGCCACCACGCCCAGCCATTCCTTCTTTATTTCTTAGTTGGAATACATTTATAAAGAGAAACTTTCCTTGCACTATTTGGCTACCTCCATTATTTTTGGACCTTCTTTAATGAGCCTCTCCTCTCGCCTCACTTCACCAAAATTCTTCTTTCCAAGATCATAAATGGCCTTCCCATTGCTAAATCCAGCGGTCAACTCTCAGTTTTCATCTTGAGATACTCGACCCAATGAGTCCTTGACATGGACAGGCACTTCTTCATCTGGCTTTCAGGACACGCCCTCTCCTCGTGTTCATTGCTAACTCCTTCGGGGGCTTTGTTAATTTTCTGTCATCAATCAGCTGTGAGCCTTGGATACCCCAGGGTGCAGTCCTAAGGCCTCTTCTTTATCTATAATCACTTATCCAGGGTCCAGATTTAACATACCACCCAATATAGATGACTTCTAAACATATATCTAGCCTTCCTCCTGAACACTACACATGTCCATCCAATTGTTATGAGAGGTATCCACATGGATGTCTGGGAGGCACCTCAAACTGTGCATATTTAAATATGAATTCTTGATCTTCTTGCTCCTTCTTCGATCTTCCCTATATCAGTTAATGATAACACCATCCTTCTAATACCTCTGGCCAAAAAATCTCAGCATCATTCTTGACACCTCTCTTTCACTCCCCACATCCAATCTGTCAGCAAATCCTGTTGGCTCTGTCTTCAAAATATATCTGCTTCTCACCACCTCCACTGCTACCAGCCTGGTTCAAGCTACTGTCACCCGTCTCCTGGATCACTGTCACAGCCTACTGCTAACTGACACAGGTGGTCATGCTGCCCTACCTGGAGTGTGTTCTCAACCCAGCAGCTCAAAGATCCTTTAGAAGCTGAGTTAAGGTGTCTCACTCCTCTGCCTGAAACCCTCCAGTGTCTTCCCATCTTACTGAGAGTAGAAGTTAGAGCCTTAAAATGGCCTATGGAGCCCTGCAGGGTCTGAGAGCTGCCGCACCGCTTATCTCCCTGGACTGTCCACAGCTCTCCCCATCTCTCTCTATTCCAGTTGCACAGGTTCCTTGCTGTGCCTCACATGTGCTGGGCACACTTCGCCTCTGGCCCTGTAGACTTGCTCTTCCCTCTGGCATGCTCTTCTCCAGGTTTCTGTATGGCTTGCCCCTCACCACCTTCAGGTCTTTGCTCAAATGTCACTGTATCAGTGAGGCCTTCCTGATCACATTGCTATTTCCACCAACCCTGCACTCCAAGAAAGGAAGTCAGGATCTCTAGCAAACAGGATCCACACTGTCTTTCCTCTGAGACCCTCAGGAAAGCTGCCCGGTTGCAGACCATGTAGGGAATATCGCCCTGCCCTTCCTTATCCTTAGCCCTAAGTGGATGCTGCAGTTGAAGTCTTGACTGCACATAATGTCCCAAGACTGAAACGGGAGTCTTGTCTTTCCTTCTGTCTCTGTGCAGGACACTGTCAAACCTCCAAGAAAGAGACCTGTTTTTCTTTTCCTTAAACGCTAAGCTTTCAGACTCTTCTGGTTGCTGGCCCAGCTGTGCTGTCCTGAATCTGGGGAGTGGGATACCCTCTTTGGATTCACAGGTGGCCTTGGGGTATTTTCTTCAGGTTTTCAGCTGTGCATGCTGCTGTAGTTTTAATCCAAGGCCTGCATCCTGGAGCATGCCCTGGCCCAGAAAAAGGCAGTGGTGGCCCTCTCTTTGGGCTTTTTTACCCTTCTGTCTGCCATCCAGGGACCATTGTGCCTTGGTTCATCTCCATTCATCTATGTGGAAATCATGTCTGTAATTTTGAACTCGAACTCACACCTGACATATGGACACTTCGGGTTCCTGCTGGGGGGAATTTGGATGATGTCATGAAGCAGAGATGTCTGTGAGGCTGACACCCTGGAGTCTTTCCCCAGCCAAGCTGCTCATAGTCCAGTCCTTGGCCCCCACCCTAGAGCACCACAGACTGTCTGAGCCATATGGGGCTATAGAGATCTCATAGTCCAACTTCTGAGTTTCTCTGCAGTATGCCTGATAAGTAGTTATCCAGACAACCTCACTACTTTTCAGGATAGTCCCTTCTATTTCAGACAGGTCTAATTAACAGAACATACTTTAGACCTTCAATCTAGTTGAGTCTCCTGTTTTTCCTTGTGATGGGTACTTCTATTGTGACTTTCCAACATTTGGTCATACAGTGAGGGCTTGAGTGAAGATAGAATCAGTTAAGGGCCCATTTACTAAGTGGTGAGGTTCTTAAAGGCAGGAACCCATCCCGTTCATCTCTGTATTCCTAGTACTTGGCAAAATGCCCAGATGTTAGAGGTGCTCAATAACTGCTAATGATAATGACAAATAAGAAAGTACTACTTATCAAGCTCTTATAATGTGCTAGGCATTACTCTAAGCCCTATACGTGCCTCAAAACAACTTAATGCAGTACTATTATTACTGTTTTGTGGATGATGAAACTGAGGCTGAGAAATGTTAAGTACCTTGTCTCAGGTGACTTAGCTATTAAAGGGAGGAGCAAGGATTTAGGCCTAGCACAGCTGACTTTAGAATTCGTACTCTTTGTGTATTATTTATGGTTTCTTTTTTCTCTTTATTTATTTTATTGTGGTAAAATATGTATGATACAAAATTTACCATGTTAGCCATTTTTAAGTGTACAGTTGAGTGGCATTAAGTAATTCACATTGTTGTGCAACTGTAACTGCCTTCCATTTCTAGAACTTTTTCATCTTCCCAAACTAGACTGTATACCCATCAAAGACTAACTTCCCATTCCTCCCTCCCCCAGCCCTTGGCAACCACCAATCTACTTTCTGTCTCTCTGAATTTGACTACTCTGGGTATCTCATATAAGTAACATCATATAGTATTTGTGCTTTTGTGATCAGCTTATTTCATCTAGCATAATGTCTTTTTTTTTTAAAGTAGGAAGTGATTTTGGAATTTAGTTTTCTTTATATTACATCTATATAATGTCTATTATATCTATTATATATAATGTAAAGAAAATTAAAATAAATATAGATAAATATAGATATACATAAATATCTATATTGTATATTTTAATTTTCTTTATATCTATATTTTATATATTTAAGGTGTTACAACATGATGTTTTGATATACACATACATAGTGAAATGATTACTACAGCCAAGCAAATTAACATATTCTTCACCATACATAGTTCCTTTTTTGTGTGGTAGGAGCACCTAGAATCTACTCTTTTTTTTTTTGAAATGGAGTCTCGCTCTGTCGCGCAGGCTGGAGTGCAGTGGCGTGATCTCGGCTCACTGCAAGCTCCTCCTCCCAGGTTCACGCCATTCTCCTGCCTCAGCCTCACGAGTAGCTGGGCCTACAGGCGCCTGCCACCACGCCTGGCTAATTTTTTGTATTTTGTTTTAGTAGAGGCAGGATTTCACTGTGTTAGCCAGGATGGTAGAATCTACCCTTTTAACAAAATTTCAGTGTACTATACAATATTGTTAACTATAACCCTAACCCTGTACATTTAAGATCTGTAGATGTATTCATCCTATATAGCTGCAAGTTTTTACCCTTTGACCTGCTTCTCCACTTTTCTTCCTCTTCCTGCCCCTAACCGCCATTTTACTCTTTGTTTCTACATATTTGACTTTTTAAAGATTCTACATGTAAGTGAGATCATGCAGTATTTTTCTTTCTGTGTTTGGGTTCTTCGTCTACTATAATGTCCTCCAGTTTCATTCATGTTGTCTAAAATGAGAGTATCTCCTTTTTTAAGGCTGAGTAGTATTCCATTCTGTACATACATCACAATTTCTTTATCCACTCATCCATCAGTAGACACTTAAGTTGTTTCCATTGTCTTAACTATTGTGCATAATGCTACAGTGAACATGAAAGTGCAGATATCTCTACAAGGTACTGATTTCATTTCTTTTGGCTATATAACCAGCAGAAGGGTTGCTGGATCATATGGTAGTTCTATTTTTAATTTTTTTGAGGAATATCCATGCTGTTTTCCATAATGATTGTACCAATTTACATTCCTACCAACAATGTACAAGACATTCTTTTTCGCTACACCCTTGCCAACACATGTCTCTTGTCTTTTTGTTAATAGCCATACTAACAGGTATAAGGTTATACCCCATTGTGGGCTTTTTTGTTTGTTTGTTTTTTTGAGATGGAGTCTCGCGCTCTCACCCAGGCTGGAGTGCGGTGGCATGATCTTGGCTCACTGCAACCTCTGCCTCCCAACTTCAAGCGATTCTCCTGCCTCAGCCTACCAAGTAGCTGGGATTACAGGTGTGCACCACCATACCTGGCTAATTTATATATTTTTAGTAGAGATGGGGTTTTGCCATGTTGGCCAGGCTGGTCTTGAACTCCTGCCTCAAGTGATCTGCCCATCTCAGCCTCCCAAAATGCTGGGATTACAGGCGTGAGCCACAGCACCCGGTCCCCTTTGTGGTTTTGATGTGCATTTCCCTGATGATTAGTGATGTTGAGCACCTTTTTATGCGTCTCTTGGCCATCTATATGTCTTCTTTGGAAAAATGTCTATTCAGATCATTTACCCTTTTTTTTTTTTTGCAGCTAAGTTGTGTGGGTTCTTTATATATTTTAAATATTAACTCTTTGTCAGATATGTAGTTTGCAAATATTTTCTACCAATCAGTAGGCTGTCTTTTAATTTTGTTGGATTTTCTTTTGCTGTTCAGAAGCTTTTTAGTTTGATGCAGTACTACTTGTTTATTTTTGCTTTTGTTACTTAAGCTTTTGGTGTGATATTCAAAAAATTATTGCCAAGGCCACTATCAAAGAACTTTTCCCTTGTGTTTTTTTTTTCCCCCAGCACTCTTATGATTTCAGGTCTTATGTTTTGGTCTTTAATCCATTTTGAGATGATTTTTGTGTATAGTGTAAAATAAGGGTCCAGTTTCATTTTTTTTGCCTGTGGATATACAGTTTTTCTAGCACAATTAATTGAAGAGACTGTCCTCTCTCCATTGTGTATTCTTGGTGGCCTTGTCAAAAGTTAGTTGACTGTGCATGCTTCGAATTATTTCTAGGCTCTCTATTCTGTTCCATTGGTCTATGTGTCTGTTTTTTATGCCTATGTGTATGTTTTGATTATTATAATTTTGTAATATAATTTGAAATCAGGAAGTATGATGCTTCCAACTTTGTTTTTCTTTTTCAAGATTGCTTTGGCTATTCAGGATCTTATATGATTCCATACAAATTTTAGAATTGTTTTTTATTTGTGTGAAAAGTACCACTGAAATTTTGATAGGGATTGTGCTGAATCTGTGTATCACGTTGGGTAGTGTGACCATTTTAACAATATTAATTCTTCTAACCCAGAAACATGGGAAATCTTTCCATTCATTTATGCCTTTTTTTCAATTTCTTTAATCAATGTTATATAGATTTTAGTGCACAGATCTTTCACTTCCTTGGTTAAATTTATTCCTGAGTATTTTATTGCTTTTGATACTGTTGTTCACTTAACATAGCGTCTTCAGGCTTCATTCATGTTATATCATGTGTCAGAACTTCCTTCCTTTTTAAGGCTAAATAATATTCTATCGTATTTATATACCACATTTTGTGGTATGAGTTTAAAATTTTGCAATATAGTCCCAAATAACCTTCCAAGGAAATTGTAGAGTTTATTCATCTACTGACAGTACCTATTTCCTTGCCTCCCTACTAATAATATACTGTGTTACCAAATATTTTTGGTTCTTGACTATCTGAGAGATAAAAAATGGTATCTCCTGGTTTCAATATACATTTCTCTTATTGTGAGATTCAATGTCTTTAAAATTATTAAAAACCATTTATATTTCCATTTCTGTGAATTGATTGTTTATATCCTTTGCACAGTTTCCTATTAATTTGTAGACTATTTTGTATATTAAGCAAATTAGACTTTTGTAGTATAAATTCAGAAAATGTTTTCCCAGTTTGTAGTTTGCCTTTTGAAGATGTTTATGTTTTTATGACAGTTTTTACACTTTTATACAGTTGAATGTATCAATCTTTTCATTATTGTGTCTTGGTTTTACATTATTCTTACAAAGGCCTTCACAAACCCAAAAATTATACTTTTTTTTTTTACTTCTAGCACTTTTCATGGCCTTATTTCTTACATTTAAATCTTTGATTCTTTGATAATTTTGGTAGAAGACTTGGGGGAAGGATCCTACATAATTTTTTTTTACATGTCTACTCACTTGTCCCAATACTATTTATTGAATTATTCATCTCTTCCTCAGTGATCTCAAATTTAATATTTCTTATAGGTATATGGGTCTATTTCAGCATTTTCTATTTTATTCTGTTGATTAATTTGTTTATTCATATGCCAGAATACAGGTTTTAATTAATGCGATTTTATAATATGCCTTAATATGTTGTATGGCTAGTCATTTTTGATACATTTCTTTTTCGAATTTTTTGGGATAATATTACTTATTTATTGTTCCACATGATCTTTAAATTAAACTTACCTAGCTCCTCCACAAAATTTATTGGTAATTTTTTTGAGAATAAATTTACATCTTTATGATATAAAATTTCTTTATTCATGAATGTGGTATGATTTTCCACTTGTTCAAGTTCTTCTTTTGTGTCTTTAGATAGTATTTAAATTAAAAGCTTCTTCATCCATCTTGCATATTTTTTATTAAATTCATTCCTACGGTTTTGTTTTCATTTTTTATTATAGGGTTCCACATTGTTAACTAGTAGAGATCTTATTGTGCTGGTAGAAACTTAGTTTCTACCCTCCTGGCCTAGGATGTTATGAGTGTCCCTCAAGGAAAAATCCCCCCAAATCCCACCACTTACTCCAAATTTGGCTGATGATTTACTATCTGCTTTTACTTTCTGAGTAGTGAGTGTGTTTCAGGCCCATCAATATCATCTTACATTTGTCTACAAACTGTTTTATATATGTGATTCCATTGATCCTTACAATTACCTTGAGATGTTGACAAAGAGGGTATCTATTTGTGTCCATTTTGGAGTGGAAGTAATAGACCCTTGGCAGATTAAGAAGCCTGCCTGAGATCACACAGGTAAGGAGGGACCAGGAAGAACTCAGGCCTCTTACCTTCCAGTCCAGATTCTTAAAGTTACTCCCATGTCCTGATGGTGGTCCTCCCCTCCTATTCCACCTCTGAGAGGAGCGCCTTCCTGCCTTGCCTTTTATGATTGCTCCTATTCCAGTCTTCCCTCCCCAAAGCCTTGGCCTTGCTGCTCTGGGTCTGTGCAGGGAAGTGCTTCAAAATGCTTGGAGCACACCCCACAGCCAGGCTGGAAGATATTGAGGTCAGATGCTGGCTTCTGCTGCTCTCTGGATGTTTACTGCAGCAGCAGTGAGGAGAGTTTGTCATTCCTAGAGGTTGCATTGTCAGGTTGACACCCAGATTGTCTCAAGCTGCTGCCTTGATTTCTTAGAGAATAATGAAACACCCCCACCTTCCTCCTCCTTTGTCTAGGTGAGGATTAGAGGCAGCCTCCCTTATTCTCCCACTTTAGCAAGGGTTGGCTGTGCTCTGAAGAGGGTTCAGTGTTCTCTGCCCCCCAGGGAACCTTCTCCTGGGCTCCAGCTCAACCAGCCTGCAAGGGGCACATAGCCCTCTAGCACACCAGAGACCAGCCCTGCATGGGCCCGACATGAAACCCTTGGCCTAGGGCACAGGGCACAGTGTTTCAATCAGTGTTAATCTCCTGCCTCTCTTCCTTCCTTTATTCTTTCTCTGTTGTTCTCAAAAATATTCACTGCTCTCTACTCCCTTCTCCCAACTGCCACTGGATTACTTACATGGCTATTTTTCCTGGGAATTCATTCATCCATCCATCCATCCATCCATCCATTCATTCAAAAAGGTTTTATTGAATGCTCACTCTGTGTCTGACAAGGTTCCAGGTGCTGAGAATACAGCAGTGAACAAGACAAAGGTGGGAGGAGATAAACAACAAGCAAGTAACTAGACAAGTAAATAAGACGCTTCCCACAATGACAAGTTCCTCGAAGGAAACAGGACAAGGGTGTGTGGAAGAGGGAGATTTGGGAGTGTCTTCCAAATGAAGTGGTCAAGGGAGTTGTCTGAGGAAGTGATATTTGACTCGAGACTTGAATGGTAAGAAGGGCCCAACTATGTCAAGACCTGGCAGAAGAGCATTCTAGGCAAAGGGAAGGGCAGGTGCAAAGGCCCAGAGGTTGATGCAGGCGTGGCATGTTCCAGAGGCTGGTGAGGCATTAGTGCTCTGGGCAAGGGGGCAAGGGGAAGAAGAGGAGGTCAGAGGAGGAAGCATAGCCTTATAAAGCATTTGGATTTTCAGTATGATAAGAAGATTTTTGGAGAATTTTAAGCAGAGGAGTGACAGGGTCTGATCTATGTTTAAGACTATTTTGGCACCAAGAGACATATCAAACTGCTTGTAGCAACATTATTCATAATAGTAAAAAAAAAGAAACCCTGGGAGTTACTCAAATGCCCATCAACAGTAGGATGGATAAATAATAGATTGTCATACGACAATAAGAATGAACAAACTATGGCTACACACACGGATGAATTTCCTAAATATCATGCTGAGGGAAAGAAGCCCAACACAACAGAATCCTTGCCGTCTGATTCCATTTGTGGAGACTTCAAGTTCCAGCCAAAACCCAGACTAGAGCTTTTAGGAATGCATGTTTGGGTGCTTTTAGGGATGCATGTTTGGGTGATAAAATATAAGAATAGTCAAAGAAGTGCTTACCTCGAAAGCGTGGATAGTGGTTGTCTTTGGCAGAGAAAGAGGACCTCTGATAGAGAACACAAAGAGGGCTTCAGAGTAGAACTGGTAATGTTCTATTTCTTGACCTTGTGGGTGCTTCCACATGTGCTCACTTTGTATGGTTTTGTTTTGTACAATTTCCTGCTTACATATTCACAACAAAAAGGTATAGAAACCTCACTTTGGCTGCTGTGTGACAAATGGGTGTCAGGGCATCAAGAGCCAGGGGAGAGGACTATCCCTTCGTGGGCTGCCAAAATCACAGGACAGGGGGTGGTATATTGGGAGGTATTTTGGTGGTGACAGCCACAGGACATGCCCACAGATTGGCTGTGGTTGGTGGTGGTGATGAGGGAGGCATCAATTAGGATGCCTCCTGGAACTTGGCTTGAGCGACTGGGTAGATGGGGGTCCATTCACTGACAAGGAGAAGATTGGGGTGGAGGAGGCTGGAGGGAGAGAGAAAGAATGCTGCTTTCGTTCTGTCAAGTTTGAGAGGCTGATATGGGCTGGATGGTGTCCCCTCCAAATTTCATGTTGCCATGTGACCTCTGGTGCTGGAGGTGTGCGTAGGGGGAGATGTTTGGGTCATAAGGATCAATTCCTCATGAACAGCTTAGTGCTGTCCTCATGATAATGAGTGAGTTCTTGCTCTACTAGTTCACGTGAGATCTGGTTGTCCAAGTGACTGTGGCACCTCTCCCCTGCTTGCTCCCTCTCTTGCCGTATGAGGCACTGGCTGCCGCTTTCCCTTCTACCGTGATTGTAAGCTTCCTGGAGCCCTCACCAGAAGCAGATGCTGGCGCTATACCTCAGGTACAGACTGCAGAATCATGAGCCAAATAAACTTCTTTCCTTTTTAAATTACCCTCAGCTGTTTCTTTATAGCAATGCAAAAAATGGACTAACCCAGATGTGTATTATGCATTTAAGTGGAGAAATCAAGTAGGCGACAGCTGTCTGACTGGCTAGTTGGCCTCTAGCCTGGCCCCTTGCATTGCATCCTTGCGTCCTTGGCCCCATGGTTCCCATGGCCTGTCTAAAGAGGAAACCTGGTGATGCCTTGTCTCCTCTCAGAATCGTCCCTATCACCCAAAGGATAGAAAACAAATTCCTCATTGTGGCTCCAAGCCTGTGCCTGGGTGGTCTGCCTCCCCGGCTTCTCCTCTCTCCTCCCTGGCTATATAAAAGGACAACAGGCCCTTCCCTTGTCCCTACCCCCCTCACCTGGCTACTCTTGCTCACCCTTCAAATCAGCTTGCATACCTGTTTCCACAGGAAGTTTTTCCTGCCAAGAAGCCTTTTTCAGCCCCACAGAGTCAGGTACCCTCCTGTGTTCTCTCAAACTTCCTTTTAGTTAGCTCTCCTGTTAGCTAGCAGTCATCTCACTGCTCTGGAAGAATCTCTTCACTTCCATCTTCTCTGTGCAACTGTAAGCTACTTGAGGGCAACAGCTGGGTCCTGTTCACAGCTGGATTCCAAGCAGCTGCATGTACCTGTCCAGGCAAACTCTCTTTCCACTAACACTGCTTGCTAAATTAGTACATCCAACGTACCTCCGTACGCATTCCAGGCACTGCTCTTTCTCTCCACCCAAAACATGCTTGGTCTTCCTACTTCTACAAGGATCCTGTCTTGGGCTGAAAGGCTAAGGCAAACCCTCATCTGGAGAGGACATGGGAAGTTTGGTGCTGTCTCTAAAGTCTCCTGAGATGGCAGATGCTTTCCTGCCTCAGGGTCTTGAAAGGTCACCAAGGAGGAGGCAAAGAAAGAGAAACAACACTCAGCCTTTCTGCCACCCTCAGAGACAAAAATGACTGAATAATTGCCTCAGGGGAAAACAAGGGGTCTGAGCAGCTGGAAATGCTCTTTGCCCTAGAGACACACTTGGCAAGGACAGTGGAATTACACTGTGGCATCATCCCTGCCTAACAGCCCACCTCCACTTGACATGAATGTTGGAGGAGTCCTTAGTGGAAAAGGAACCACCCAGAGTGCAAGATAGAGGGCCCTTTCTTGGCTGATAGCACTGAGGCCCCCGGGCTGGCCATCGGCCTGGGAACCTGAAGTCTTTCTTTTAATTACCTGCTGGCAAAGCCCCAGTTGCCTCTGGTTTACACTGGCTGGATTAGCCCAAGGAGCTAACCAGCTCTGAGGCCATTCTTGTAATTATGCCACATCCCTTCCCCTGCCCCACCATTCCTAGGTGGCCAAGGTATGATACATTGAATTTCATGCCTGTCAGAAAAAGGTGATCCAGGCCAGACCCTGGAGGTAAAGACAGTGAGCAGGGCAGGCAGGACTCTGCAGTCTTAGCCAGCTCCCTGTTACCCACCTCAACAGAAGTACAAGTGCCAGGAGCCCCCTGCCTCAGCTGCAGCCTGGGTGCCTCCTTCAGCAGGGTCTGCACACCTAGCTGGGCTCTGCTCCTTGGAAGGCAAAGCCAGGGAGAAGCAGCTTTGCAGGGTGAGCCGTCATAGGCTGTGCTGATTGATGCTGATTGCACTGGAGTGCTGGTAGCTATTTGCTTGTAAAGCCTCCTAATAAGAGTGCTACAGACCCTGGGGTAAGATAATCTCACAGTCAGTGTGAACTTCGGTGATACGAAACACTGGTGGATGAAGGGCTTCCTGCACATGGAATTGCTGCATTTCTTCTTATGGTTCCATGTGGCCACATGCCGAGTTCCTGAGTTGGGGGGCCAGGGGGCTGCGCCTGGGGCATGAGTGGCTACCATGAAAGCTCTAGGCCTGAAATAACTCCCCAGGGTCTGCTGGCTTTGGGTCTTTCTTGGGCGTGTGGCTGTGTGACTGCAGGGCTGCTGTTAGAATGCCAGGTCAGTCTATTGGCGGAGAGGAGACATAGATGAACACGCTGGCAAGTTTGGGCTTCTCAGCGGAGAGCGGGGCTCATCGAGGACTGGAAGAGGTGTTCGAGATGAGCTATCCAACAATCCTCATTTTATAGATGCACAAACTGTGGCCCAGGAAGGGCAGACGACTTGCTCATTTTCCCGCTTCTTGAGTGGCTGAGCCACGCTTGTGCCTAGCTCTACCTTCTGGCCAAGGACCGTCTGACAGAAGCAGGAGTCGGGGCTCCAGGATCACTGAGTACTGTGGGAGGAGGGGAGAGAGTGGCCACAGGAAGGAGAGGCTGCAGGCACTGAGGGCGAGCTTCAGCTCCCCACAACGTGTCCAGGGTAGTCTCCTCACAGCTCTGTCTCAGGCAGGACCAGGTGTTCCTGAAGGGCAGGCCGTAGACGGCCAACTGGACATGCAAGAGTGAAGGCCGTCACGCTCTGGCAGGATGTGGAATGGAGACCCCTGCACAGCTGAAGGGGCGCAGCAGGACGGCAGGAGTGCTGGGGGGCACTGAAGGTCAGCGAGGGCCGAGGGTTCCCTCTGGAAGGCACCCACACCAGAACTTTTCTCTGTGTGCTTCCTTAGATGTCTCCATAGTTCTGTCCCCAACTCCTTTCAGATCTTTTCTCAAAAGTCATTTTCTCTGGAAGATTTTCCTGGGTCATTCTTTCTCCAATACATTTCTCTGCTGTAGTTTTTCTCTTTAGTCCTTATCACCATGTAAAATGCCATTTGTTGTACTTTAAAAACATTTCCCATATTGTCTGTATCTCCATGAGAATGTAGGCTACAGAAGGATAGGGATTTTGTCTGATTTGTTGCCAGTACAGTGGGCAGCCCCCAGTAGAAGGGAGAGGGCCATCAACGGATGCAGCCTGAATTTATTTTGAGACCTTGTCACTTCCCCATCACTTGTAGGCTACAGTTATAGGTCCCTGTTCTTCCTAATCAATTCAGGTTACTCTACCTTTCCTCAGTCCCTCCTGGCAATTCTCTGGGGCAGGGTTCCATTCCCTTAGGACCCTTCCCTAAGGGGAGTCAGCCAATCTCAGGTGTGTCAACATCTTTACCTTTATTAGCTTTTAACCAAAGGCTCTTGGGCTCACATTCCCTTCATGCAAAGGGCTGGATCTTTAATGATGGGAATTGGAGGCACCATGGCCAGGGACAGGGAGGCACCTGGCATCAAGCCTCCTTGGGTTGCCTCTTAGATACTGGGACGAAGTGGCTGCTGACTCCTGCCCTGGGGCCACTGCTTGGACCATAAGGAAGTCTCTCTATGGAAGCAAACCCCGGGTGGTGTGTTTTGAGGAGAGCGTGCCCTGCACCTGACGTGCAGAGTCCTCTAAAAACTTCCTGAGAGCAGAGCCAGGCACCTAGTAGGTGCTCAGTCACTGACTGACAGTCTTGGGTTAATCACGGAGGACCACGCCTTTTCGTGAAAACATCTCATCTCAGCACTGCCTTCCTGTTAGCACCAAGGAAATCTTCACTCACCATGCTTCCTGCATTCAGATCCTGTGCCATCCCCCATCACTTCGAAGAATGGTCACCACATTACTGTATGCGCACCA
Organism: Hylobates moloch; assembly: GCF_009828535.3. Lineage (NCBI taxonomy): Eukaryota > Metazoa > Chordata > Mammalia > Primates > Hylobatidae > Hylobates > Hylobates moloch. Next base: position 32,162,607 of record NW_026652293.1, on the reverse strand, counting down.
GGATCACAGAAATGCAGCCTCCCACAGGCTTGTCCCACAGATGGTTTGTTTCACTTCTAACCTGATTTCTCTTACAGTTTGTCTAATTTTCTATACAGCATGACTGTTCATGGAGCCAGAAAGTCCCAGGAACCTTCCCAAGCTGAAGAGATACAAAGCAGGCAATGGAGGAATCAAAATCTGTCTGCATATTCTTCCTTCCCTGTCTTTCTTTTCTCCTCCCATCCCCAGATGGCGGTTTGGTGTTTTTGTCTATGAATCAATGTGCAGCTTGTTTTTGCACAGCAAGACAGATACTACTCCAAAAGCTCTTGCCCAAAGAGCATCAGAGCCCCCTCCCTCCATCTCCACCCTGAACTCCAGACCCTGCAGGCTCTGGGATCGCTCATTTGAAAGGCCCATGCCTGCCTCTGCACCCACTCCTGCTCCACCAGTGACTCGGGGTTTGTCGTGACTCAGGCCTTTATTCACGTTGCCTGTTTCAGTCATTTGTGGGGCTTGCGACAGTCTAAACTCAATGACTGTGTCAGCCATTGTAGGTGATGGAATTGGTGACAGCAAGCGGGCCTCAGCCTGCTGGGTGGGATGGGGGATAGCCCCTTCACCACGAGGAGTTTTTCTGAGTGTTGTGCCCTATCAGGTTTCTGGTGAGAAGTGCTCTAAGACAGTAAATATTTCCCCTTTTTATCAAGAAATAACAATATCCCAGTTGAAGGTGTAAAAGGCACTTTGCATAGGTGTTAATTATTGAGGCTGCACAGCAGCTCTCCTCCGGGCACCATCCAGAGGCGGCTCACAGCCAGGAACACAAAGGATCCTCTCTGGGAGTACAGCCAGGGCCAGGCCTTCCACCCAGGCTTGGTTCCTGAAGTGAGCAGTTGGAGCTGAACATCTTGACAACAGACTCAGTCCCATTCCTTGAAGCCGTGCGTCTCATGGAGGGTGGTATTGATGCCAGTTGCAGCTCAGCACTGAGCTATCCTGGGAGCTTCGATGGGGTCTGGGTGGACAGATGGACTTGCAGTGGAGATGAGGGGTCATTTCATTCCAGATGTGGGCACGCTTTGTCATGGGGGTCAGCAGGGCTGGTCAACATGCCCACAGTCAGCATGGGGGAGGGTATCAAACCAGGTCGCATCTAAACTTAGAGCTTCCAAGCCTGAGGTCTCTGTGAGGCTGCATGTCACCTTTCCCTCCCCTTCCCCACATCTAGTGCATCTCCCATTTCACAGTCAAAGAAAGGGTGAGTGATCTGAGGAGCTGACTTAGGGGGTCAGTATGGTTTGCTAATGGCAGTTCTGCTGTTATCATCTTGGTGATGAGCCTTGATACAAGCCACTGAGTCTCCAGATCTCATTAACCATTGCCATGCTCCTGGGAAGCTGTGTGAGGTGGTGATCAACTGTGTATGTGTTGGGTGGGTGTATTGTTGCCTCAGTGGTTTTTGTGCCTTCTAGTATTTACTGCACACTTTCTTCTAGGAGATCCAAGCCAGATGTCCAGGAAAAGGGTGAGTTCTCCTTTCTCCTCTTACATGCCCCAGACTTGAAAGCCATATTCTGCTTTCAGCTGCTCTACTGGGCATCTGTGCCTGGAAACATCGATGTCTACTTACAACTTAGGAGAGCACTGGGCAGTAGAGCCTGTGGGGAGCAGCAGTGAGTTCTCATATGCTCATTTCACAGAGGAATAGCCTTCAGTGAAGGCACAGTGGGATGTGGCCAGGTCCTACAGCCAGACAGTGTTAAGGGCAGGACTGGAAACCAGGACCCAGCATGAAACTCCCTATCCAGTGCTCGTCCCACCAGCCATGCCGTTCTCCTGGGCAGAGATAGAAGAATGGTTGATTAATAGGCAGTCAGGGGGCTCTTCAGGCAGCAGCATCCTTGGGGAGCTCTTGGGGACCCATGGGAAGAGCAGGGAGGGGGCAGGCTTGGGCGGGCTGCTGTTATGGGACAGAGAGAAGGTGCAGAGAAGCATCACAATGTGGAATAAAATTGGCCCTTGGTGGAGTTGATGCCTATTGTCTGTTTGGGTGGGGACAGAAACTTAGGTCCCCTGTGGGGCTTGTCCAAGGCCACAAAGGTCAACTAAACCTGGACTCAAATCTTGGCTTGCCAAGGAGCAGGCAGCGATGGCTCTCACTGTGTACTGGGCCAGGGAGACTTGAGAGGAAGCCTCGGGGAGCCCGTCTTGTTGGGAAGAACAGCCCTGCCTCCAGGGAGACAGGGTACATTTCAGGGCTAAATTGTGTTCTATGAAAACTACCAAGTGCTGGAGGAGTTCAAAGAGGGGAATGAAGCAGTGACATTGAAAGGGAAGACAATAGAGAAGGGAGGCCTTGAACTGAAGCCCAAAGGAAGGTGAAATGAGAGAGACAGTGAGGGGTTGAGGGCTGCCAGGGTGGGAGCGCCTGCGGCAAAGCAAGAGGCGGGGCTGGGCCTGAGTTACTGAGACAGGCCTGTGTAGGAAGTACTCCATGCTGTGTAGGGAGGACTCAGGACTGTGTAGGGAGGAGTCTGGGCTGTGTAGGGAGGATTCCACGCTGTGTAGGGAGGACTCAGGCCCGTGTAGGGAGGACTCAGGCCTGTGTAGGGAGGACTCAGGCCCCTGTAGGGAGGACTCCGGGCTGCATAGGTAGGACTCAGGGCTGTGTAGAGAGGACTCAGGATTGTGTAGGGAGGACTCAGGGCTGTGGGTGTGTATAGGGGTATTGTGGATGAGCCCCCAAGAAACGTGAAATGGAGCAAAGTTGGGAAATTTGAATTCTGGCCTCCACTCTTACCAACAGCTGTGTGACCCCAGGCAAGTCACTGTCTTCTCTGCACTCAGTATCCCGGGGTGTAGTTGGCCTTTCAGACCTGATCCAGCCTCAACTTCGGAGACATTCTGGGTAAAGAACCTCGCCTCCTCAACTTTGCTGTCCCTGAGTGTGGAGAGGAAGGGTGTTGCACCCTGTGACCCCTGCACCCTGGCCAGGAAGCTGCCTTGGAGCTGCTTGTGTTTATTGGGGGAAATTTAGTGGGCTCTTAGGAGCCTGATGCTCTCAGCAAACCAGAGCCTGAATTAATGCTTTAATTATCCAGGCAGCCTTCCCTAAGGCCTCGTTCTCCATTTTAATTTTGGGAAACTCACGCAATTGATATTCTTCTTCTCCTGATCTGTCATCAGTCAGGCTGAAATCACTCCCTTGGAGGCTTGGCGGAGGATGTGTGTCCTGGCATTGAGAGCCCTCTGTCATCCAGAGCTGGGTGGTTCCCGCAGCTGCTCCCCAAGAACAGGGCAAAAAGGAGATCAAGCGGAGCCCTGCTCCTCTGGGGCTTTAAGCACCCCTCCTCTTTTCTCCTGCTCCTTTTCTGCTTCCTCTCCTCTCCTCTCTCCTTTTATAACCAAGGGTGGGAGACCTGGGAGTGTCAGCTGGCTCCACGTCTCCAGTGGAACCTCACAAGGACTTGCAGAGCTCAGCTTGCCCAGGACTGAGACAACGTTAGACAGAATGAGTCCCTTGGCAGCAGTGGTCATGTGCTTGCACTAACCTTGACCCCTGGGGGTCAAAGTAACTCTAGTCAGCACTCCTACAGGAGGCATTTCCACCCAGACTGGGGCTCTGTTTCAACAAAGTCATGGCCCCATGACTCAAACTTGGAAATCATCAGAAATGCCCACCCTGCTTTGCCTCATATTCTCCCAATTTTTTCCCACCTACAACCTTATATAGTTAAGGGATTAATTAGTTAATTGAGCAAGTATTTGTTGGGTGCCCACCATTTACTAGGCACTGTGCTGGTGCTGAGGGCGCAGGGGTGAACAAGACAAATGCAGTCCCTGTGCTTTGGGTGGGAGGAGGCAACTGAAAAAAGCCAAACAGGTAAATGAGCAAATAAGTAAAACAATGATAAATGGTGGTAAGTCCTATGAAGAAAACACACAGAGGCAGAGAAAAACAGGAGGGGACTCTTTTGGAGACTGGGTTAGGAAAAGACCCTTTCAGAGGTGACATTTAGGTTTAGACCAAAAAAGGAGCCAGCCATGTGAAGAGCTGTAGGAGCAGGATTGCAGACAGAGCCAGTGGCTGGGGCTGGGAATACCTTGAGGAGGACGGGTAGGTCTGAGCTCCTCACTCCTGAGCCGTGGTGGGATCCAGGCAGGATAGGTGGCTCACACAAGTGGGGAGTGGATGTGCTGAGTCTCAGCCATCTCAGCATCTAGGGCTGTAGCCCCACGGCTCAAGAAGTGCTCAGAGTCCATGGGTATATCACAGAATATGGGGGGAAGAAGAATGGTCCTACCCTGGACTCTCTGAGGTGGAGGAAGATGGCCACAAGTTCCCCAGAGTGGCAGAACTTTGGTTTTCCGGTATGGAGATAAAGTGATTTGGATGTTGTATTCATTTCCTGTGTCTGCTCTAACAAATTACTACAAACTTCATGGCTGACAGCAACAGAAATTTGTTCTCTCACCGTTCTGGTGGCCAGATGTCTGCAATCAGTATCACTGGGCTGAAGTTAAGGTGTCAGCTGGGCCAAGCTCCCTGTGGGGGCTGTAGAGGAGAATGTGTTCCTTGGCTCTCCCAGGTTCTGGTGGCTGCTGGGCATTCCTTGGCCTGTGACCACATCACTCCCATGTCTGCCTCCACAGTCACATTGCTGTCTCCTCCTCTGTTGTCATATCTCCCTCTGCCTCTCTCATAAGGATATCTGTGATTGCATTTAGGCCCATCCAGATAAATCCAGGATAATCTCTCCATCTCAAGATCCTCAACTCAATGACGCCTGCAAAGTCTCTTTTGCTATATTAGGGTCATTTATGGATTCTGGAGACTGGAATGTGAGCATAGTTGGCCGTTATTCAGCCTGCCACAGATGAGATGATAAAAGGAAGAGGAGGAGGAGGTGAGTGGGGGCAGTGAGGGCAGAGTCCATGCACTTGCAGCATCTGGAGTAGATAGTGTGGACATTCAATATGCTCTGGTAAAATGTTATCAGAGAATCCTGCCATCAGCTGGAGGTGACAGGCCTATACTTGATTATGTCACCAGCTGTGATATTTTAATTTTTCATAACATCTTAATCCTGTCATTCCCAGGAGAGGATTTGATCAGCAGGAAAAAGGGATGAGAAGTTTGGGGTGGCAGAAGCCCCGGGCCTTTCAGTAGCACTGACTCTTATAAAAAGCCTTTTGATGAGGAGTAAAAGGGCGGAGAGCAGTGGGAAATGACGGCATCCAAGTGAGTGGGAGTGAGAGTGGGTGGGGAGGGGTGAGTACTTCCGTTGGCATAACAGGGTCCTTGGCTGGCTTTAGTTCTGAGTTACTTGTTGGTAGATTTTAAGAATTGATAGAGTTAAATAATTATGAGACAAGATCAAGTAAATAAGCAAAGAATATTGTTTTTCTTAGATCTGTCAAAGAAACCATAAGGTCTCCTACCTAGACAGTCTTTCTAGAAATATTGAATTTCTCTTTATTATTTCTGAAGTTAAACAAGAATAAATTTGAATAATTAATTCATTGGTCTCTCTCTTCACCGCCTCCTCTGCCACTTGTTAGTGTCTAGATCATCTTAAGGTGCTGAGAGGAAAGAAATAGATCAGAGAAGTGGCAAGGCAATTTGGAGACATCAACTGAATTGCTTGCCTGGTTTGTGGGTGGAGGTGGTGGTTGTGATTGGAGGGTGCGGGCCCTTGACTGTAAGTGCCTGGGGGACTGTGCCAGTGTCTCTTTGATCTGTCTCAATGCAGGACTCGGGTTGAGGAGACCTTTCAAATAAGATCGACTCCCTGATTGGGCTGGGGAGTAGGGCTTAGTGTGGGCTGCAAGACAGGAGCAGATGGGCCAGCTCCAGGAAGAACTAGTGAACTAGTTCTGACCTGAGGCACGGCAGGTCAGGGATTTGGATTGACCCTCAGTGGGCTTCAGTCATGCTGCCCGGCTTCTGGACAGCTGCTGGTTATTGGCTGTGCTACTATTTGCTGTATCTAACACAGATCGTTGCCCACACATATTGGGAATTAATGGGATGGCTGGTTACCTGGCTTCTGATGAACCAATGACCTCCTCCACTAACCCTGATGGGCCTGCAGGACATCATCTCCCTGAGATCCTTTGAGGGGCCCATTTGTATATCCCACAGCATTTAATAGGGGCCTACTGTGGGTCAGGCTCTGGGGATACCACAAACATGCTTCAGGCTTGGTCCCCAAGTTTGTCCAGTGGGAGAAACAGACAAGTAATAGGCAATCACTACAGAGTGCTTCAGTCCTGAGTGCAGGGGGATCTGAGAACACAAAACCCAGTGTTGACAGTCAAGGGTGGCTTTCTGGAGGAAGTCACATCTGCTCTGAAGTCTGAAAGATAACTTGGGATTAGCCAAATGAAAGGGAAACATTCCAGATAGTAGGAAAAAACACTGACAAGCTCTTGAGAGAGAGAGAGCATGATGTGTTTGGGGAACCATTAGTAGTCTGGCATGAATATGGTGTTGGGTGATGGATGGGGGTGGGAAGAGATGTCAGTGAACCATGCGTGCTAGACACTTTGGATGGGGCATTAAGGAAATGGGTTCTGACAGAGTTTAACACTGTAAATAAACCATTCTTTCCAATGCATCCCATTGGCCAAAGCAGTCACAGATCCACCCACTTAGATTCAAGAGATGAGTGGGAGCATAGATAGATTCTACCTCCTGAAAGAGGGAGTGCTAACAAATCTGTGGCTACCACACTGAGGGAGGGAGGAAGGTGATGGAAGATTGTAAAATGCAAGACTATTCTTACTCACAGACAAGGAATTTGAAGAGAGTCCCTGTCTGTTAGAGTTAATAATTATTTGCTATGTACCTGTATTGCCATACTGGGTTGCTAAAAATAGAAAGGTTTCCACACATTTTAGTAAACAGCCACTTCTCTGAGCCCCTGAGTGTGATCTAATTGCCCTGCTGCCTGACTTGTTTCCTCCCCTGGGACACACAAATTGGAATCTTACTTTATTTATATAGTATTTACATTGAATATCTATCTCTATATCAGACTGGCAGCTGAATAAGGGCAGAGGACATTTTTTTTTTTTTAAAAACCGTCTATTGTAACAGTGCTTGCCACATGGTAGACACTCAATCAGCGTTTGAATAAATGAATGAAACCAATATGTATCACCCAATACAATATGTATCATGAGCCAGGCATATGTATCATGAGCCAGGCACATTCTGGGCCTAGAGCAAGAGAGCATAAGCAAAATAAGTAAAATCTACAGCATGTTAGATGTGGACTCCTGCTATGGAGAAAATCCGGGGCCGAGGACAAGGAGTGGCAGGGAGGACTTGCTCTTTTAAATAGGGTGCTCAGGGATGGCCTGCTGAGAAGGTGACTTGAGTGAACACCTGAAGAAATGAGTGAATGGGTTTACACAGTTGATCGGTGCAGGGGGCACTGTGGAGTCCACCTTGTTAGACTCAATACCTTCTGTGCCAGTTTCCTGTGGTTAGAAGGGTCTTAATTAGAGATTCTTCTCTATGGTTCAGGTTGTTTGCACCTTCCCACAGTGCACATGGCTCCATCCCTTCAGAGGGACACCGAGCTGCAGGTCTTGCTACAGTTCCCACTCGCAGAGTAGTTTTCATGGAGGGAGACAGGGAAAAGGGCAGTAGAGCCTTGGTTCTGGGAAGGTTTTAGGGAGGAGAAGGTTTGGGGGGATAATGGGTGAGGGCAGGGGTGCCAAGTTCCACTGTGGAAAGAGGAAAAGAGAGGGAGACAAAAAAGGAGGATTTTGCCTATGAAGAAACCAAACCAGAAAATTAAAATGGCCCATTCCAAGCCTAGTGAGTTACATGAACCAGTGAAGTTAAGGACCTTAGCAGTACTTGCAGGAACTCAGGCTGTGTTCAATTGTGCAATGAGAGCAAAGAGGGCCAGCACACAGGCAGAGCCTGCTGGTGCCTGCCCCACAAGGAGAGCTGAGCCCCACTGCCAGAAAACCTAGAGAAAGGTGCAAATTTCTCAATATACATAAAACAGACCCTGGGGAAAGAGCCCAGTGGGCTGCCTAAGCCAGGTGGGGCCTGTCTGCTTGCCTGGGTTTGGATCCTTGGATCCTGGCCCCGCCATGAACTGACTGGGAGACCCAAGGCAAACTCTTCATCCTTTCAAGCATCAGTTTCCTCATCAGAAAAATGTGGAAAAATAATGAGACCTCCCTCATAGGGTGGCAATGAGGGTTGCATTAGACAATGAGTACAGGCAGGGCATGGTGGCTCATGTCTGTAATCTCAGCACTTTGGGAGGCCCAGGCAGATGGATCACTTGACGTCAGGAGTTTGAGACCAGCTTGGCCAACATGGTGAAACCCCGTCTCTACTGAAAATACAAAAAATAGCAGCACATGATGGCACGTGCCTGTAATCCCAGGTACTTGGGAGGCTAAGGCAGGAGAATCGCTTGAACCTGGGATGGGGAGGTTGCAGTGAGCCGAGATCATGCCACTGCACTCCAGTCTGGGTGACAGAGTGAGACTCCATCTCAAACAAAACAAAACAAACCAGACAATGAGCACAAAGTACTTAGCCCAGGGCTCATAGATTAAGTGCTCATTTTATTGATAATTTTTAAAAAATATGCGAAAGTCCCCTTTAAAAGAGAGCTTTGCACTGCAATGCTTGTTTACAGAGCAGCAGCTGTGTGACAGTCACTGGAGGACAGAGGATGTTAAAGCTGAATTGATAGGAGGCGATACTGAGAGTGGAGGCATGAGACATGAAAGTGAAGCATCTCAGGGACTGTGCAGCAAACCAATGGGGAATGAAGACCCAATTTGTAAGGCAATTAATTTGCATACTACTTTGTGATCCAAAAGTTCATATAACGTTAAAGTTGTTTTAAGTGTTTCATTTCCTCTTTTCCTTTTTTGCTCATTTTTTTTTGGCTCAAAAAATACTCATATTTTAAAAACATTTTCATCAACACCATAAAGGCACCCCCTCCTAGGATTCACAGCCTGACTCAGGGCCATCACAGTGCCTGGTGCCCTGCGGTAGCAGACATGAAAACTGCTCCATTAGACTAGGCTCACTGGCCAGCAAGTGCTCCTGCAGACAGATTTATTAGGAATATTCTAGATGACTTAGAGGTACTTGGAGCAGAGTTATTTTTCTCTGAATTTTTAGGAAGTGGAGCACGAGGACTCAGGGGAGAAGAAAAGTAGCAGGACTCTCTCCAGCCACTGTATTCCCTGGCTGTTGCCTTCTATTCGTGTGTGTGTGTGTGTGTGTGTGTGTGTGTGTGTGTGTGTGTGTTCAAGCTGATTGTGAGATCCTAGAAGGTAGTCTCTATATCAGCTGTTTGCTCTGCATCTAACCCATACTATTTCCCCTTCCCCTAGTTTAATGTAAGATTTTACGCCTCACACTTGGGACACAAAGATGCAAGAAAGACTCTTGGTTTGACTTGGTCCCTTAGCAGCTGGACCCACTCGTGGCTCTGCTGTCCCCAGAAGAAATGCATGCTCTTGCCTTTGCACAGCCTGCCACCAGGCCTTCAGGGAGAAGAGAGCCAGGTCTGCTCTGAAGGGCACTTAGGCTCTGCAGGCCTCAGCCTTGTTGAAACTTCTCTGCCACCTTGGAGGAAGCTGCGGCGGTGGAGGCTGTTCCAGGCTCTACTGCTGTGCATCTCTTCCTACCAGGGCGGGCTCCTGTGTATCCTGGGAGTTTCCTCGTCCTGGGATGTGAGGTGTGGGGAGGTTAGCTTCTCTACACTCTAGTCCCTTCCTCCCCTGTCTCCTGAGCCCTGGTAGGAGCTTTTAGAGTATTCTTTGGCTTCAGTGGACAAAATAACCTGGTTGCTTGAATGGATTCTAAATATAACCACGGCAGCAAAGAGGCTCAGCTAGAGGGTACGGAGAAGTTGTCCTTGGATAAACGACGGTTCATTTCTGATTATTTTACCACTAATTGGAGCTGCCTTCTCTCGGGCTTCCTCTTCTCCTTTTTAGCAGCAAATGTGATTGCTTCCATTGAATTTGCTCCCTTCCTCCCTCCTGCCTGCTGCTTCCTCCCCCACCCACTGCTGGAAAGGAGCCTTTTCTCTTGTTCTTGTTCTTGCTCTTGGATCAGCCCCAGAGGCTCACTGGTTTGGGGCAGGTCTCTGGAAGGCTGGGTTGTCAGCTTCCTCCCCTCCAGCGGAGGTGGCTCCCACTCCTGTTCTCAGCTCAGACCCCCCAGAATGGGTGTTGCCTCACCATTGCCATGTTTTGAAGTCCTCAGGGGGGCATTTTGGGAATTTTTCAATATTCAAACTATGATTTATTCCCATCTCCATATGAGAAAATAGAAATGGATGCGTTAGTCTGACTCTTCTCACGTCACCTAGTGAACAGGGCTGGACCCTCTGTCCCCTGTTCTGGGCTACCACCCTTTGTAGTGAGCACAGACTCCTGTTCTTGTTTCCCTATTTTTATTTGTTTCTTGTTTTGAGAGAAAGGATGCTGCCAGGCAGCCTCTGTGAGTTCAGGGTTAGTTGACGATGAAAAGTCATAGATAGGATTGCCTGTATGTGACCAAAAGAAAACCTCCTCCTTGCTCTTTGGCGAAATTCAGCCCTGCCTAAACCATCACTGTTCAATTTAGACAAACTAAAGGATATTTGGTTTTTCTTGGGTTTCAAAGCTATATAGATTAACTCCAAACAGCTGGATGACATTTGACATCTAGATGCCATGAGCACCCAGCCCTCTGAGGTACCCTTGGTGCCTACCCTGGTTGGACACCATGCCTAGAATCTCTGCCTCTTAGCATCATGAATGAGGGTGGCAAGGAGGTCACTTCTACTCCAGTGAGGGGTGTTTCTCTGCTGCTCATTTGTGGTGAGTGCAGGAAAGGGAGGATGGAGTCTTTCATGACGTTTGCCGTGAAAAGGAGGTGAGAGGTGGAGCGTTCTGTCTGTCAGAAAGTGGGAGGTTTGGTCCTCTTCTAGTGTCAGGAGAGGCAGTAGGATGGAGACTGAGGAGAGTAGAGGGGTTTGACATCTCCTGCAGGAGAATGGGGAGTGCTGCCTACCCAAACACACCAGGCCATGTCCACAGCTAGCTTGCCACGTGGAAGGGGCCAGGTCATCCTCACTACAATGGCCTAAGCAGTCTTCGCTACTCTAATTTCAGGGGGACCAGGCTAGCAGTAGTCTTTCTGTTGTATGGAGCAGGTGAGTTCTACCCACTACTCCTATTCCTTCATCAGGAACTTTTTCTGGAGACTTAGCCAGGAACCTGGAAGTATGTGAAATCATGCTTAAGATCACACACTCCGTTTTGTTTTGCTGGAAGATGCAACAATGAGATTTGTATTGATTTCTATTCTACTGTATAAAGAGACATTTTAAAGAGTATTTGGTGAAATCTTATTCAATGTGTAATCTTATGAGAATTTACTAGGTTGCAGGAGAGATTTTATATTTTGGATATTATAAAGAGCTTCTTTATTGTGGCTGGTGTTCTGATGAACTGAGGAACTAGGCATGGAGATTTCTTGGAGAAGCCTAGACAGCTGCTGTTTTGGAATGGGCTGAATGTGAATATTCGATTTTGCAGGAGGAGTGTTAGTGAGTGTGGAATCTGGCCATCACAGAGCTGTGTGTTAGCTCTGATTTATTCATAATGAACTATCATTCCCCATCAATGTAAAGCAGGCTTCTATAAACCGTCCTCCCTCAGAAGTACACCCAGCATGCTACATAATGTCCCCGTAACATTTTCCCCCATATGTTTTTCCTCAAATACCAGTCTAATGCATATGCCAGCCATGTTCCTCACTTATGACATTTCCTTACTTTTATCATTTTATCAGCAACTCAGAGAGTGGTTGTGGGACTAACAGGAATTTTGGATGACACCAGAATGTTTATTTGGTGCAGCTTCTGGCCATTCCTTGGAAAGTGCCTTGGATGTGCTGTGTTTGATCAGTGGCTCAGCCACTCACTAACTGTTGGAGTCCTTGATAAATCCTTTACCTTTCTTGGGTTTAGTGCCCTGTTTGTAAAATAGAGGCTTGTCCTGATCATTCACTGAACAGGTATTTATGGAACACTGGGTATGTGCTAAATGCATAGCATGTACAATCATATTGATATAAGACACTGTCCTTTAGCTGGGGGAGGTGCATGGAGTTTGGACAGAAGACAGAGACATATAAACAAATACGTACAAGGCAAAGTGTACAGCATGCTAAGGGAACAGTGGGGAGAGATGGAGTAATTATGCCTGAGAGGGTTTGGAAATGACACACTGAAGGAAGTGACATTTGCACTTGGCCTTAACATATGATCTTTTTAGTGTACAAGGTGAGAAGGCAGAAAAAACAGCACGGGCAAAACCACAGAAGTTTGAACATGGCATGGATATGGGGCTTAGCAAGCAGTCCAGTGTGGCTGAAGGGAGAGGTGATGCTGGGGAGGAAGCTGAAACCAGCTAAATGGGTTCACTAGGCCACTGCAAGCAGTTGGGCTTCTGCTCCCACTAAGAAGCTAGAAGTAGTTCCGATACTCTATGGCTCTGTGCTTACTCTGCTAGTTTGGATATACAGCCAGAAGTGTGGGTGATGGGGGGTTTTAAAATTCCTCCTGAGCTTCCCTGGTCTTTTCTCTGAGACATTTCTAAGATTAAACTGTGTGGTGGGTACTTATCTCTAGTCACAAATTTAGGTGTGTAAGAAATGTAATTTTATTTATTTTTCTATAATTCAACTTATTTCTATAATACATTCCTATTCTGCTAGAGAAGAAACTTAACCTCACTGAATTTGGGATCACCTCCTTTCCTTAGGATTATAGCTAACTTGGAGTGCATCGGGGAGCATTGGTCATGAATTCACATGGGCAGTTGCTGAAATGTCTACATTGCTGCCCAGCCTTACATTTTACTGCTGAGCAGTTTGACTCTCTGTCTCTCAATGCAAGGCTGCTCTAGGTCTGGCTCCCTCTCTTCTGGTGCATGGGAATCATAAGGGTTTTGCTGCTTCCATGACACCTTGGGCCATAGGGGCAGCACCACAGGGCAATCTAAACCCTATCTCTGGTGTAGCCTTTAGTAGAAAAGAGTTAAACATAGGGTTCACCCTAAAAAACATAGGGTTTACCCAATAGTTAAACATAGGGTTACCATATGACCCAGCACTTCCACTCCTAGGCATATACCCCAAAGAACCAATAACATATAACCACACAAAAACTGGTACATGCCTGTTCATAGAAGCATGATTTCTAATAGCCCCAAAATGAAAACAACACAATGCCCATTAGCTGATGAATGGATAAACAAAATGTGTCCTATCCATACAAAGAATTTAGCCATAAAAAGGAAGGAAGTACAGATACATACTATATCATAGATATGAACCTTGAAAACATTATATTAGGTGAAAGGAACCAGACATAATGGCCATATATTTCATGATCCCGTTTGTTTGGAATGTCCAGAAGAGGCAAATCTGTAGAACAGAGACTAGGGGTGGGGGAGAATTGGGAGTGACTACTCATGGGTACAACAGGTATGGGCTTTCTTTTAGAGGGTGAGGAATGGAAATGTTCTGAAATTAGATAGTGGTGATGGTTGTAAAACATTGTGAATATACTAAAAACCACTGAATGGTACACTTTAAGGTGGTGGTGAATTTTATGTTAAGTGAATTATATTTCAATTTTGAGGACTGGAAAAAAACCCTCACAATCTTTCTGGACACCCTTTACAACTATATCTTCTCCAAGATCTTGTTGCCCCCTGGGGTTCTACCTGGGAAAGGGGGCAAGGACCCACAATGCTCTCAGATCTCCTAAACCTGTGGGTAGAGTGACTCTAGTGGCTTTGAGGGGTGGGAGGCAGGGCACAAGGTTCCCCTTTCTTAGGGACCTAGTACATCTTTCCACTCCTTGCTTCACAGGTGGCATATCACCACTCCCACTCACCCTCACCACTCACCACTCCGAGTGCCTTCTTCATGCGGTCTCCTCAGTCTGTGGCCTAGACGCTGAATCCTCTGCTCCTTTCCGAGGGCTGGGCTTTGAAAACCCAAAAGCCAAATCTAACTCTTTCTCTTCCTTTGTAACTCCTCTGTGTCTTCCTTCCCTGAGGCAATGTACTGTCGTAAGCAGACTCAATGAGGGAAGGACAGAGGAGCGTAGGGAAATGTGGAGGTGGGCTTGGAAGTATTTAAAATGGTTAATATTTAAAAATATTGTTCTACTACCATATGCAGCTCAGTCTTCTACTTTGGGCAGGGACCCCTTTCCTGGATGTAGCAGGGAAGGTCTCAGAGGTTTCACAAGGCAGGAGATTTGGCTGCTAGACTCCTTTTCCCATGACTCACTGGGAAAACTCCCAGATTGTCGTTAGAAGAAGATGGAGTGGTTGCTAGAGGACTGGCCCTGGGCAGAGGCAACATGAAAAGGGGCCTTTTCATGCCCCCGTAATCACCTCATTGAGGGAGCTGTTTATTCTCTTCCCACCTCTCCTGCAAGCCTTTCTTCCTCAACCTGTTCCCCTCCTACAGGTGTCTGCCTTGGTGCCCCAAGTTCTGCCTGTGACTGTCACTGCTCTGTTTGTATCTGAGGATGTAACGGGGAAGGGGATTAGACTTGATCTTTAAGTCCCCTGGATGGTTCTGATATCTACAAGCTGAGTAGCTTTGGGCAAATTACTTAACAAGACTCAGTTTCCACATCTATAGATGGTGATATGATTCCTTAGCTTATACAGCCCCTCCAGTCTAGACATTAATGATTATTAGATTTGTCAAGTGTACATACTACTCAGCATAGTATGTGGCACATAGCAGGAGCTCGTTAAATGGCTATCACATTGATTATTATTACTAGGTTGCAGTCTTGAGCTAGTCATTTGCCTTCTCCAAGCTTGTTTCCTCATCTGTAAAATGGGGCTAATATTACCTCCTTCATAGGACTATTTTGAAGCATCTGGCATCTAGTAGGTATTAAATGAACCTTAACGGACCTTTTTCCAGCAACTTCTGATCCAGATGTTTTCTCCAGCAACTTCCAATCCTTCCTCATCAGAGCCCAAAAGGAGAGGTGCTTTGTCCCAATCATGAGCACACAGCTCTGTGTCTGTCAAACTCCTGACTCTTTCTCCCTGGAGGCCCAAAGTCTCTTGTGTTTTCCTAGTAGGTGCAGAAATGGAAGAATGGACTGGTATGTGTGAGTCCTTTCTGCTGTGGATGGCAGCAAGACCTCCTCATTACAGGAATGAGTTCTTGCCTTTGTTGCTGTTTCCCACATGGATACGGACTTCATCTGGCCTTGGCTTTGTCAGTCCATAGGTGTGTAGTCTCCAGTGAGGAACTCAGCTTCTCCAGACCTCAGTTTCCTTGTCTGTAGAATAGAGATGATGATACTGTTTGCTTCACACATCTTACAGGCTTGTTGCTTGAAACTAATGGAATGATGGATGTGAAAATACTGTGAGCTCTGTAAAATGCTGTAAGAGATTATTCTCCTGGGCTACCTGACTACCTAAAGTTTGCCAATGCTTTGGAAACACAAATGTCTCCCAGAGGCAGCTTACTGGGGACCTCATGTCAGTAGGAATTAGAGCGAAGTATGATGGGAATAAGACTTAGAAACAAACATCAAGGAGGGGAAACGGGGGAACCGGAGCAAATATGAAAGAGGAGAGGGGAGAAACGAAAACCAGACTCTTTTCCTGTTTTACATACTTGTTTGCAGTTTTGCCTTGGGCTGATCTGACCCCTAGGCTGTAACCCTCCCTCTGGGAGTCCTCCTTAGGATCTCGTTATGAGTTTACTGAAGACGAGAGGCGTGGGGAGGATGGAGGTATCTGTGAAAGGACATTAATGTCCCATCATAGGTCTGACATCATGCCCCATATAGGCCCTCAAGGGCTCTGTGGACATAGTTCCCCCTGGGGGACCATCTACAGGGGACAAATAGACCTGTATCATTTCTGATTCCATCCCCTAAGTCTTGAGGGCAGATTTTGTGTCTAGTCTGGTGCTGAAACTTATAAAGAAGCCTAAAATCTCATCCCTGCTCTCCTGGGTACTCACAATCTCATTAGGAAGATGAGAAGTAGATATGGGAAAACTATTACACAAACCAAAAACCAGAAACAAACCCGCTTGTGAATACCTGCCAAAATGTGCATGCGGGATGTCTATTACTATAATACCTCAGAGGAGAGAAATAGTCCTAGCCAGCATGGCTAAGGAAGGAAGTAGAGAATCCATGTTTGAAAATAGTGGAAACTAAATTTGGATGGTGTTTTAGGTCATATCCCTAAATGCAGACCTCGAAATAAAGATTGATATGCAAGTGACTTACCAAGGAAGTTCTTCGAGGAGACAGAGGTAAGGGACTAGAGGGGCAGGACAAGGTGAGAAGAACAACAAGTAGGGGTGTAATTTCAGGTGACCTCCCAGCCTCAGCCTGACCCCTCAGGGAGCTCTAGAGCATAAATAGCACAAAACAGTTTGCCAACCACTAGGCAAGGGTGGTTGACATGGTCCCTGTCCATCAGTCATTGGCTACATAGGTTGCTGCAGGGTAGAAAGAGACTCTCCTGGTCTCTGGCTCTCTGCATGATGATGTAGGAAGTAGCCAAGCCCAATAAAGTTGCAGGTGCCAGCCATCAGAAACAAGGCACGCAGAAGCTGTGGTTTGGTGCATGGAAGTGGTGAGAGAGCTCTGGGAAGGGTGGCAACAGACTTCACTACAGATAGGAGAGGTGGGGCCAGAGTATGGGATGTCTTCCTCACCAGAGTTAGAAGTCTGAACTTGGTCCTCTGTTCACCATAAGCCCTTATGAATTCCTGAGGAGGTGACTGGCACATGGAAAACAGAAAGATGAAACCAACAGTGATATTCACGGGGACTGGAGGTGGCGGAGCCTGGAGGCAAGTCAGGCCAGGCATGCCCTTCCCTTTAGGGCCTTTGTACTGGCTGTTCCAGATTGCCTGGAATGTTTATTCCCCGTGACTCTGATTGGCTCCCTCCCTTACCTCCTTCAGATTTTTGCTCAGATTTCACTTTTGCATCAAAGCCTTCCCTGACTCCTCCATTGAACTCTACATTGTGTGTTTTCTTTATTCACCATCCTAAGCTCCTTTGTCCAGCTTTTTCCATAGTGCTGATCAGCTGCCATTGTATATTACACCATACTTGTTTATGATGCCCATTTTTAATTGTCTCTTGTCCTTAGAATGTGAGCTCCATGTGGGCAGGATCTCTGTTTTCCTCACCGATTCATCCTGAGTGGGTCAGGAGTGCCTGGCCCATGGCACTGTACAATGAATCACTGTGATTAGAGGTGGGATGGAGGCTATCCCAGAAGGAGCCAGATTGGAAGGCCAGACCTCAGAGACCCTTATACAGAAGAAATAATAGGGATGGATGGTTCAACACAGGGGTTGAATTGCAGGAAGATACAAGAAAGATTACGAAGATCTGGACAAAGGAAGGTAGAATGATGCTGTGTCCTTGGTGAGTAGCTGTGCCCGGGTAGTTAGTATGGTGGCATGGAGGGGACAGAATTCCGGGTGGAGCAGCATGTAGAAGGGATATACAATACAGTGAGGTTCTGGGGAGCAAATTTTCCCTTGAGGGTGCCGTGGGGTGTGGGGTGTGGGAGGAGAAAGTAGCTGCTTTGGATCCTCTTGGGCCCCAGTCTTCCACCTCTGCAGGGAAAGCCAGGTGCTTTGATAGGAGCGGGCAGGAGGCTTTTTCTGCTCCCCTGCCCATGGCCCCCTTCCTACCAGCAGGGCTGCTGGGAGAATGAGTGGTTTCCTGGCCTTTCCTCTGTACAGGCCTTTACAAGCATTCATTAGCCAAGCCTCCCCTGTCCCATTGAGGGGCCTGGGAGGTCTCATTCACCCTGGACATGGCTGGGTAGCAGCACTGAGCACGTGCTTTGGGAGGTAGTGCTGGTTAACACTCCCAGTGAGTGTGCGTGAGTGTGGATGAAGGTGAGGACAGCCTGTTATCAGGATGGCAATCCTAGCTTTTTTTTTTTTTTAATGAATCAAGGTCTCACTCTGTCACCCAGGTGGGAGTGCAGCGATGCGATCATGGCTCACTGCTGCCTCAACCTCCCAGGCTTAAGTGATCCTCCTGCCTCAGCCTCCCACGTAGGTGAGACTACAGGCATGTACAACCACACCTGGCTAATTTAAAAATTTTTATTTTGTAAAGACAGGGTCCTGCTATGTTGCCCAGGCTGGTCTTGAACTTCAGGCCTCAAGCAATATTCCTGCCTTGGCCTCCCAAATTGCTGGGATTACAGGCATGAGTCACTGCACCTGGCTGATCCTAGCCTTTGAGGGCTACCTGGTGTTCGGAGACAATTGGGTAAATCTGATGACGGGGTCAAGGCAGCTGCAGCCTATTGGCTTGATTTGTTGTTCTACTGAAAAAGTAGCAAGGGGAGGCCTAGGCTGGGGTGGTCAGTTCAGTGGCCGCCTTAGACACTGTTCTCCCTTTCTAACCTGAAGCCAGGATCTGGACAGGGAGGGGCATCCTAGGAAGAAGCTCAAGGAGCTGTATTTGCTTTGTTGGGCACAGGCCTTCTTCTCTGTGGCTGGGGCCATGGACCTGCTCTGGTGTCCTGACATTTAGCAGGAAATGGCACCTAGGCACAGTTGGTAGTCTTTTAAGGCAGACGATGGAAGGGCTGGTAGCTACAGCATCCTCACAGAGAAGTGGACAAGGGGGCTAGGGTAGAGAGGAGGATTAGGGCAGATGTACTGTGCAAACTGGCTGGTGAGCACAAGTGAGTTGTTTCTTGGGTACCTTCTGCTGTAACTGGGGAGATGTTGCAGGGGACCAAAGGCCTGCCAGAGCCTGTGAACTTGAGGTGTTCTGTTACTTTGACTCTACATCTGTGGGCTGGGGAGAGGTGGAGAAAGGCTGATGAATGGAACCTGGGACTGGGGCCTCCAGAGAACAGGACTCCCCTTGGGGACCCGGTTCTCATTTGACTATCCTCTCTGAATGGCTATTCCTATCTGACACCTTCCGTTTTAGGGTTGGAGGACAGTACTGAAACACCTCTCACACATGACCTCTGTGGTGTTGCATCCTTCCTTCTGTCTCTCCTATTCTTGCTACAGGGTTCTCTGATGGCCTTTGGTCCCTGGTATCAGACACTGGCTCAAGGCAATGCACTGTGCTAGAATCTGATTGGATTTACTTGGTTTGCAGGTTGCACGAGACCTGGTTATCTCAAGGCAAGAGTCAATAAGTACATCTTATTAACTGATTTGA
This sequence comes from Hylobates moloch, assembly GCF_009828535.3. NCBI lineage: Eukaryota > Metazoa > Chordata > Mammalia > Primates > Hylobatidae > Hylobates > Hylobates moloch. Next base: position 32,143,339 of record NW_026652293.1, on the reverse strand, counting down.
CCTGGGGCACTTTGAGAGGTCATGTTGTAATCTTGTAGTTTTCCTCTGCTTTTCTCATTTATCCCCCTTTTTTTGCAACTTGAGAAGTAGAATAGCAGCCTACCAAGGTGAGGCCACACTTGCAGGGATAACATTTGAGCCGAGGCTTCATAAGGGCTGCTGCAGGAGGGGAGAGCATCCTGGCACTTTAGTGGGCTACGTGGCAGATTGCAATTGCAAGGATTAGCAGTGTGAGCCCTGGTCCTGCTACCTCTTTGCTGTGTGACCCCAGACAACTTGCTTCACTTCTCTGAACCTGAGACCTGCCTCACAGAAATGAAGAGGAAGCATATATGCCTTTATATTGGGTAACTGAAGAGTGATAGATTCATACTGATAATAGTAGTAGCTATCATCCCTTGAAGACCCTTGTGGTGCTACTTTTATTTCCATTTCATAAGCAAAGGGGCAATGGTGTGGAGGTTTGCATCTGTTGAAACTTGTTCCTCTTTCCATTTTGTGATTCTGTGTCTGTGGTGAAGGAGGCCTTCCCTGCCTAACATGTCCTATTGGCTACTTTGGGAGCTACCAACAGGGGTGGGCCCAGACTGGGCCCTGGACACTTGGCTTCCTGGGACACCTCTGCGTCTCCTACCTCTCCCATCCCTGGAGGTTGCCATTCAAAAGAGTGTTGTGGTTGCACCTTCTGCATTTGGGTGCCCTGTTGCTCATCAGGATCAAGGCAGGTTCTCAGCAAAATTTAGAATTTGTCAAAGATCTTTGGCTTGGTGCCTCATCCAAAGTGCTGTTTAAGAAGCTCTTTTTTTAGTTGAATTGGCACCGTCTCATCTCTCCTTTCAAACTAATTTTTTTTTTTTTCCCGTTTGGGCTCCAGGAATTTTTTTCTCAGCTTTTCCCAGGACCTCCTGGATATTTGTTTTTGCTGTGCAACATAACCTTGCAAAACATTTAGGGATCTCTAGCTTGTCATATCAAAGGGGTATAGAAATTGGAGTTGTAGAAGAAATTAATAAAAATAAAGTTTGAGTCCCTGTTTGCAGATGACATGATTGTATATCTAGAAAACCCCATTGTCTCAGCCCAAAATCTCCTTAAGCTGATAAGCAACTTCAGCAAAGTCTCAGGATACAAAATCAATGTACAAAAATCACAAGCATTCTTGTACACCAATCACAGACAAACAGAGAGCCAAATCATGAGTGAACTCCCATTCACAATTGCTTCAAAGAGAATAAAATACCTAGGAATCCAACTTACAAGGGATGTGAAAGACCTCTTCAAGGAGAACTACAAACCACTGGTCAATGAAATAAAAGAGGATACAAACAAATGGAAGAACATTCCATGCTCATGGGTTGGAAGAATCAATATCGTGAAAATGGCCATACTGCCCAAGGTAATTTATAGATTCAATGCCATCCCCATCAAGCTACCAATGACTTTCTTCACAGAATTGGAAAAAACTACTTTAAAGTTCATATGGAACCAAAAAAGAGCCCGCATCACCAAGTCAATCCTAAGCCAAAAGAACAAAGCTGGAGGCATCACGCTACCTGACTTCAAACTATACTACAAGGCTACAGTAACCAAAACAGCATGGTACTGATACCACAACAGAGACATAGATCAATGGAACAGAACAGAGCCCTCAGAAATGATGCTGCATATCTACAACTATTTGATCTTTGACAAACCTGACAAAAACAAGAAATGGGGAAAGGATTCCCTATTTAATAAATGGTGCTGGGAAAACTGGCTAGCCATATGTAGAAAGCTGAAACTGCATCCCTTCCTTACACCTTATACAAAAATTAATTCAAGATGGATTAAAGACTTACATGTTAGGCCTAAAACCATTAAAATCCTACAAGAAAACCTAGGCAATACCATTCAGGACATAGGTGTGGGCAAGGACTTCATGTCTAAAACACCAAAAGCAATGGCAACAAAAGCCAAAATTGACAAATGGGATCTAATTAAACTAAAGAGCTTCTGCACAGCAAAAGAAACTACCATCAGAGTGAACAGGCAACCTACAGAATGGGAGAAAATTTTTGCAACCTACTCATCTGACAAAGGGCTAATATCCAGAATCTACAATGAACTCAAACAAATTTACAAGAAAAGAACAAACAACCCCATCAAAAAGTGGGCAAAGGACATGAACAGACACTTCTCAAAAGAAGACATTTATGCAGCCAAAAAACACATGAAGAAATGCTCATCATCACTGGCCATCAGAGAAATGCAAATCAAAACCACAGTGAGATACCATCTCACACCAGTTAGAATGGCCATCATTAAAAAATCAGGAAACAACAGGTGCTGGAGAGGATGTGGAGAAATAGGAACACTTTGACACTGTTGGTGGGACTGTAAACTAGTTCAACCATTGTGGAAGTCAGTGTGGCGATTCCTCAGGGATCTAGAACTAGAAATACCATTTGACCCAGCCATCCCATTACTGGGTATATACCCAAAGGACTATAAATCATGCTGCTATAAAGACACATGCACACGTATGTTTATTGTGGCACTATTCACAATAGCAAAGACTTGGAACCAACCCAAATGTCCAACAACGATAGACTGGATTAAGAAAATGTGGCACATATACACCATGGAATACTATGCAGCCATAAAAAATGATGAGTTCATGTCCTTTCTAGGGACATGGATGAAAGTGGGAAACATCATTCTCAGTAAACTATCGCAAGGACAAAAACCAAACACTGCATGTTCTCACTCATAGGTGGGAATTGAACAATGAGAACTCATGGACACAGGAAGGGGAACATCACACTCCAGGGACTGTTGTGGGGTTGGGGGAGAGGGGAGGGACAGCATTAGGAGATATACCTAATGCTAAATGACGAGTTAATGGGTGCAGGAAATCAACATGGCACATGGATACATGTGTAACAAACCTGCACATTGTGCACATGTACCCTAAAACCTAAAGTATAATAATAAAAATAAAGAAAAAAAAATAAAGCTTGAAACTTTCCAGATGAACTTGATTTGAATTAATAATTATTATTAACTAATTATTTATATTTATATAACTATAATATATAATAATATAATATAATACTATAATATAAAATATATAGCTATAATATAATTATATATTATATAATATATAACTATAAAATAATTATATATTATATAATACATAATTATAATATAATTATATATTATATAATATATAACTATAATATAATTATGTATTATATAATATATAACTATAATATAATTATATATTATATAATATATAATTAATCAAATATAACAAATTAATTATTAATAATGAATAACTTCTAATTATAACTTTAATTAGATATTAAAATAGCAGAGAGTAACTAGTTGACTATTTAAAAATGCTTCATAAGAGATGGGTAAGATATGGTAAAGTAGCTTTTATATTTTAATCATTTTCAAATGCAATGAATATAATTCTATTCCAGAGTCATAGAAATATGCCAATTTATTTATAATTTACTTTGCTTTCTTTGAAAATAATGCTTTATTTCTCATATAGTCTTCAGAATAACCTTAACAATGCTTTTGATAGATTGTCTTATGAAGTAGTTGACAAAAAGAAAATTGGCCAGGCATGGTAGCTTGCCCCTGTAATCCCAGCACTTTGGGAGGCCAAGGCAGGCAGATCGCTTGAGGCCAGGAGTTCAAGACCAGCCTGGCCAACATGGTGAAACCCCATCTCTACTAAAAATACAAAAATAAGCTGGGTGTAGTGATGTGCATCTGTAATCCCAGCTATTGATGAGGCTGAGGCATGAAAATCGCTTGAGCCTGGGAGGCAGAGTTTGCGGTGAGCCGAGATCATGCCACTGCACTCCAGCCTGGGTGACAGAGACAGACTCTGTCTAAAAAAAAAAAAAAAAAAGAAAATGCATCATTTAGACAGAGAGAGAGAGAGAGAGACTCTGTCTAAAAAAAAAAAAGAAAAAAGAAAATACATCACAAATCTACCAGAATACCCAGAAAGAAGGTATTTATAACAGGGTGACAAATGAAAACTATTTTCACAGAGAACCTATGTACAAATCTTATTGTTGAAAAGTTTCTAAAAAGTTATCAAAGACAATTGAATTAGAAATGATCAAAGCTGAAAATCACAATTAGCTTGAAATAAGAATATCAATTTATGTGAGAGAAGGTTGAGTTGTGTAACAAATAATTCAGACATCTCTATGGAGCTGTAGTAACAACTGCTTTTCAAAATCTCCATCTGACATTTTCCCTCTTCTGTCTGTGAGGATGGAGAAAAGCAGATGGGGTTGGGAGGCAGGACCAGGGAGCAGCTCATAGTTCACCTGAGCTGCTTTGTATGAGTGGCCATGGAACTGATTTTGAAAAAGTTGTGTAAAGAAAGCCCCTCGCACTCCACAAAAAGATTTTGTTTGGTCTTTATTTATACTGAATTTATTTCTAACTTTCCAATAAAGGAAACAAATGAAATATCTTGGAGGCAGCAGGGTAAATGAGCATGGGTTTTGGAGTCAGATTACTCAGTTCCACATGCCTAGAACGGATCTCAGAATACTGTCCCTATATATTCTTCAGTAAGTAAAGATGATGTATACAAACCACTGGGCCCACGGTAGACTCTCAAAATTGCTGCTAGGATTTGTATGAATGATGTTCTATCAGGAGGATGACTATGCTAGAAGAAGCACAGTCCAGAGGGTTGAAGCACATGCTGTGGAAGAGAGCAGACTCTTTTGTCTAAGTGACTCCACTAGTTCAGGTTAGGACATTCGTCACTTCATGATGCAGGGACTGCAAGTACACCAGTGAATAGTTGCGTGTCAACATTTCAAAGCTAGTTGGCTCCAAGGTATTTCTAGCTTGGAAATTTCCACTAATTGAAGCCTTGCTTTGTACAAAATGCAATGTGGAGGTTGGAAACTGGAGAAATTACCTGGCTTGCTACCAAGTCTTTTTAATGGCCGCAACTTCGGGCTCTGTTTCTTGGTCTGACTTGGCCACAGGAGAAAACAATTGTCTGTGGTGTCATGAGCCTTTCTCTGGCTGTCAGAGCCCCCTGGGAGGGAGGCTAATTTTCTAGACATTAACTAAGGGACTTGTGAAGCTCAAAAGGCCACGTCACAGAGCTTTCTCTCAAGTGAATTTGTGGAATGAAAGCCATCCTGTAGTTTTTATACATAGGCCTCAAAGGTGGGGACTGCATGCCAGGAGATATTTTTTTATCAGCTGGTGCCAGCCTGAAGCATGACATACCAAAGAACCAAGGGGCTCCAGCTGCTCAGGGCCAGGATAGACTAACCATACTGCCCTGGAGACACAGGAAGACCAATGAGTCCCTTCTGTATGCTGTCAAGATGCCCTATGGCCCTTCTGGAACTCAAACACCATTTGATTAGTAGGAGAAGAGGGGATAAACACCCTTGGTAGGAAAGTCGACTTCGTCTTTTTAAAAAATCTTTTATTTTAGGCTCAAGGGTTCATGTTCAGGTTTGTTATATAGGCAAATTGTGTGTCATGGGGGTTTGAGGTACAGATTATTTTGTCATCAAGTAAATAAGCACAGAACCAGATAGGTAGTTTTTCAGTCCTCACCCTCCTCCCACTCTCCACTCTCAAGTAGGCCCTGGTGTCTGTTGTTCCCTTCTTTGTGTCCATATGTACTCAACTTTGTTTATTTTTTTTTCACAGTTGAGAATTTTAATTTTTCAAAATTATTAACTGATGTCAATCAATTTGCAATATTGAAAGACTAGGACATTCAGGGGTGTGGTTAAAAAAAAACAAAATTAAAGTATAATGAACCCTGAAAAGCTGCATTCCAACTTGGACACTGTGTTAGTGTTGCCTTCCTCTTTGTTTCAGAAAATCATCTCGTGTTCCAGGATACTCTAACTATTCACACTTGTACTGTTTCATAGTTTTTTTTTTTTCAACTTTTATTTTAGGTTCAGAGAGTACCTGTGGAGGTTTGTTACATGGGCAAATTGTATGTCACTGGGGTTTGGTGTACAAATGATTTCTTCATGCCCACGTAGTGAGCATAGTACCTGATTAGTAGTTTTTCAACCCTTACCCTCCTCCCACCTTCCTTCGTCAAGTAGGCCCTGGTGTTTGTTGTTCCCCTCTTTATGTCCATGTGTACTCAGTATTTAGCTCCCACTTATAAGTGAGAACATGTAGTATTTGGTTTTCTGTTCCTACATTAATTAGCTTAGGATAATGGACTACAGCTGCATCTATGTTGCTGAAAAGGACATGATTTTGTGGGTTTTTTTATGGCTGTGTAGTATTCCATGGTGTATACGTACCACATTTTCTTTATCCAGTCCGTCATTGGTGGGCATCTAGGTTGATTCCATGTCTTCACTATTGTGACTAACACTGTGATAAACATATGAGTGCATTTCTTTGGTAGAATGATTTATCTTCCTTTGGGTATATGCCCAGTAGTGGGATTGCTGTGTCAAATAATTCTGCTCTAAGTTCTTTGAGAAATTTCCAAACTGCTTTCCACAGTGGCTGAACTAATTTACATTTCTACCATCAGCATGTAAGTATTCCCTTTTCTCCACAACCTCACCAACATGTTATTGTTTGACTTTTTAATAATAACCATTCTGACTGGTGTGAGATGATATCTCATTGTGGTTTTGATTTGCATTTCTCTAATGACTAGTGATGTTGAGCATTTTTTCATATGCTTGTTGGCTGCACGTATGTCTTCTTTTGAGCAGTGTCTGTTCATGTACTTTGCCCATTTTTAAGTGGGGTTGTTTTTCACTTATTGATTTGTTTAAATTCCTTATAGATTCTGAATATTAGACCTTGCTGAATGCATAGTTTATGAATATTTTCTCATTTTGTAGGTCGTCTGTTTATTGATGTCCTCTTTTGCTGTGCAGAAGCTCTTTATTTTATTTTTAAATTTAGTTTATTTTTATTTTTTGCCATTGCCCAAGCTGGAGTGCAGTAGTGTGATCATAGGTCACTGCAGCCTCAATCTTCCAGCATCAAGAAATCCTCCCACCTCAGCATATGGAATAGCTGGGACTATAGGCATGTGCCACTACACCCAGCTGACTATTTATTTATTTATTTTTATTCTTAGTAGAGACAAGGTCTCACTATGTTTCCTAGGCTGTTCTCAAACTCCTGAGCTCAAGCAATCCTGCCTTGGCTTCCCAAAGTGCTGGGATTACAGGCATGAACCACTGCATCCGGCCAGAAGCTCTTTAGTTTAATTAGGTCCTACTTATTTATTTTTGTTTGTGTTGCAATTGCTTTTGGAGACTTCATTATGAAATCTTTGCCAAGGCCTATGTTCAGAATGGTGTTTCCTAGGTTTTCTATTAGGGTTTTTATAGTTTTAGGTTTTACATTTAAGTCTTTAATTTATTTCGAGTTGATTTTTGTATGTGGTGAAAGGAAGGGACCTAGATTCAATCTTCTGCATATGGCTAGCCATTTATCCCAGCACCACTTATTGAATAGGGAGTCCTTCCCCATTGCTTGTTATTGTCAACTTTGTGGAAAATCAGATGGTTGTAGGCATGTGGCTTTATTTCTGGGTTCGTTAACCTGTTCCATTAGTCTATGTATCTGTTTTTGTACCAGTACCATGCTGTTTTGGTTACTGTAGCCTTCTAGTATAGTTTGAAGCTGGGTAATGTGATACCTCAGGTAATGTGATGCCTTTGTTCTTTTTGCTTAGGATTACTTTGGGTATTTGGGCTCCTTTTGGTTCCATATGAATTTTAGAATAGTTTCTTATAATCCTGTGAAAAATGACATTGGTAGTTCAATAGGAATAGCACTGAATTTGTAAATTGCTTTGAGCAGTATGGCCATTATAATGATACTGATTCTTCCTGTACATGAGCATAAAATATTTTTTCCATTTGTTTATGTTGTCTCTGATTTCTTTCAGCAGTGTTGTATAGTTCTCATTGTAGTGATCTTTCACCTCCCTGGTTAGCTTTATTACTAGATATTTTATTCTTTTTGTGGCTATTGTGAGTGGGATTACATTCTTGATTTGGCTCTCAGCTTGGATGTTATTGGTGTATAGAAATAATACTGATTTTTGTACATTGATTTCATATCCTGAAACTTTACTGAAATTGTTTATCAGTTTTAGGACCTTTTAGGCAGAGATTAGGGGGTTTTCTAGGTATAGAATCATATCATCTGCAAAGAGAGATAGTTTGACTTCCTCTCTTCCTATTTGGACGCATTTTATTTCTTTCTCTTGCCCGATTGCTCTGGCTAGGATTTCCAGTACTAAATTGAATAGGAGTGGTAAGAGTGGGCATCCTTATCTTGTTCCAGTTCTCACGGAGAATGTGTCCAGCTTTTGCTCATTCAGTAAGATGCTGGTTTGTCATAGGGGGCTCTCATTATTTTGAAGTATGTTCCTTTGATACCTAGTTTGTTGAGCTACTAGCTCATGAAGGGATGTTGAATATATATATATATATATTTTTTAACTTGAGGGGACATTGAATATTATCAAAAGTCATTTCTGTGTCTATTGAGATGATCATGTGGGTTTTGTTTTTAGTTCTGTTTATATGATGAATCACATTTATTGATTTGCATACGTTGAACCAACCTTGAATCCCAGGAATAAATCCTACTTGATCATGGTGAATTATCTTTTTGATGTGCTGCTGGATTCAGTTTGGCAGCATTTTGTTGAGGATTTTTGTGCCTATGTTCATCAGGGATATTGGCCTGAAGTTTTCTTTTTTCATTGTTTCTCTGACAGATTTTGGTATCAGAATGTATCTTTATTAATATAGCAGTCTATAAACTTTGTTTATTCCTTTACAAAACCAACTTTTGGTTTTGTTTATCATTTGTATAGATTTTTGCATCTCAATTTCATTCAGTTCAGCTCTGATTTTGGTTATTTATTTTCTTCTGCTGGCTTTGGGGTTGGTTTGCTCTTGCTTTTCTAGTTCATCTAGGTATGATGTTAGATTGTTAATTTGAGATCTTTCTAATTTCTAGATGTAGGCATTCAGCACTATAAACTTTCCTCTTAACACTGCTTTAGATGTGTCCCAGAAAGTCTGGTATGTTTTATCTTTGTTTTCATTAGTTTCAAATAATTTTTTGATTTCTGCCTTAATTTATTTCTTTACCCAACGGTCATTGATGAGCAGGTTGTTTAATTTCCATGTAATTGTATGATTTTGAGAGATGTCCTTAATACTGATTTCTATTTTTGTTGCACTGTTGTCCAAGACAGTACTTGGCATTATTTTATGGTTTTTTTTTTTGGGAGGAAATTCAACTTCGAACTGATTCAGTTTTTTCTCTTAAAAAGCTGAGATATCCCAAAAGAAAAAAAAATTTTGTTTTCAGACAGGTTATTGCTGTGTCTCCCAGGCTAGAGTGCAGTGATATGATCATGCCTAACTGTAGCCGTGGATTCCTGGGCTCAAGTGATCCTCCCACCTCAGCCTCCTGAGCAGCTGGGACTGTAGGCATGTACCATCATGCCTGGCTAATTAAAAAAATTTTGTTTTTTAGAGATGGGGTCTTGCTATGTTGCCCAGGCTGGTCTTGAACGCCTGAGCTCAAGTGATCCTCCTACCTCAGCCTCCCAAAATGCTGGTATTGTAAGTGTGAGCAACCGAGCATGGCTGAAAAACTGTTTTAAGTCAGCAGGGTCTTAAGCAACTTTAAATGGCACGTTTAAACGCCCCTTCTCCTACTGCCTAGAGAGATTTAGGGCTCAATAATAAAGCTAAATTTGGCTTTAAAAAAGGTATACATAAAACCTTTTTTTACACATCTGAGCCATACGTATAATTTTTGTATTTCTACATATATCAAATAATAAATATAAAAGATACAAAAGGATTAGGATTAGTAGGGTGAAAACAAATAATACAACATAGTTAAGATGAATCAAAAAGTGGGTACACTATATGCCATAAATGTCTTCTCAGTTATGAAGTGGGCTTCAGTTTTAGCTCTGAACTTCTCTGCAGCTGGAACAAGAAGAGATCACAATTAGTCACAGGTGTCACATTTTTATAAGGTGAAAGAAAAATAGTTGCTCTGAAGAAGATTTCTAGACACTGAAGATGGGGAGACCATGAGGTGCTTAGTGATGCAGTAGACAAATAACATCTGTGGGAAACAACTTGATGGGAATTTGTTAATTTTTTCAAGAAATATTTATAGATTGTGCACATTATGCTTATCATGCAGGTACTGGGGATGTGCAATGGACTGATGTTTATGTCCCCCTGACAGATTCATACGTTGAAATCTAACCCCTAGCTGCAAGGTTTGAGCTGAGACCTCTGGGGATATCTGATAGGGTCTGCCAAGAGGAGAAACTTGAGCTGGTTCCTGGAGGATCAGGGACAACCACGATAACAAAAGCAAACTTTTGTTTGGTGCTTACTTTGTCTATTCTAGGAACTATTCTAAACACTTTACCATCGAATGTGTTGGTTAGCTTATTTTAATATTCACAACAGCTCTGTGAAGGAGGTAGTACTATTATAGCCCCCATTCTACAGATGAGGCAACTGAGACACAGGTAAGTCAGGCATCATGCTGTGGATTGCCTAGCTGGTAAGCAATGGCACGCAATGGAGCCCCCCTTCCCCTCCTCCGTGAGGGATTGACTTCTACTCATCCTTCTAGTCTTCTCTGGGAGACCTTTCCTGATTCCCTTGATGAGGCTGAGTTTTCTGGTTGCGTGTTCTAACAGCATGCTGTACTTGCCCTGCTTAGAACTTACCACATTATATGATTACAAATTTATCTATGTACATTATTCATTCAATCTGTTAAATTATTTATAACTTACTATATAATTAATTATTACATATTGTTATTTACAACATATAAATAAAACTTATTTAATGTCTGTTTCTCCCTGTAGACTGTAATCTCCATTAGGGCAGAAACTATGCCTGCGTTTTCTCATTATTTGATCTCTAGTGCAAGAGTTTGACACACATAAGGCACTCAATAAATATTTTTTAAGTGAATGGAGCCAGGATAGGGCTTGAGCTATAGGAAGAATTCATGGTAGAAACCTAAGGTGGCTGGGAACGAGAGTGGGCATGGGGTTTGGAGATATTTTAGGACAAACCTTCCACAAATCATACCATCTATGTGGATTCCTCCTTTTTTGTTGTTGTTTGCCTTAAAATAAACTCTGACCAGAATTACCCACCCAGGAAGGTAAGCTGTTTGCCTTTCTGGCGCAGAGGCAAGAAAGAAGGAAGGAGAGTTGGAAGAGCTGCTTTTCCTTCTATGACTGCATTGGCCTATTGCATGTTTCCTGAACCAGTATAGCAGTGCAGAATATGCCGGGACACATTTTTATGTCTTAATTTTCTTTTCCTCCCTGAGTCTCTAAGAGATAGAGGCATAGAGGACCTCATGCTGGGAGGCAGCTTGTGTTACATTTTCCTTTGTTCCCTGTTTCCCATTTTTGGAAGGCCCCTCACAGCTTGGGGCAGGAGAGGGTGAGGGGTGGCTCCCACTGTCTGTCTTGCTGCAGGGTTGGCGGGGATGGGAACCGGTTTTAGTTTTTTGACATCATGTCACTCTTCCTCTGTATCCTAAGCTGCTATCTCCTAGTTTTCTATTTCCAGGGGAGGATGGTGGCTGAGTCTATCTTTGATGGGATTTTCTGCTTCTCTTTGTCACATTCGACTCAGTGAAGGGGAGTTAATTAGACACATTAAAGAGTCTGGAAACTGGCAACTGGAGTTTTGTGGCCTTTGCTACTTCTGTACCCCTGAGGCTGTCAGGGATAGTGTGGCTGTTTTCAGCTCAGCTCCTCCTACCATTTGCATGATGAGGAACTTAGCTTCTCCCAGGAAGAAGAACTGGTTAAGGAAAGAGTTTACTGTATGGTCTCCCTTACCTTGAATGCCCCCACTAGTTTTATGAGTCAAATTCATGTATTTGTTCATTGGTAGATGTTTACTGAGTGCCTTCTAGGTGCCTAGGCCTATGACAACAAGCACTTATAAAGAATGTGAAAAGGGGTTACATGAAAATCATGGACAGTTGTTACCAAAGGAGTTGAGAGGACATAGAGATTAAATATTTTTTGAGTAATCAGAATAGACTTTATAAGAGAGGTGGAGTTTTAGTTGGACTCCTAAACATGGATAGGAATTTGATCAGGGGTAGAGTTGGGTGGAAGGGGAGATGCTAGAATTCTGGAATTCTAAGTGGAGGTGATTGTGTGAACAAAGGCCAGAATAAAGACCTATTTGGGGTCTGGCAAATGAATCGATATTACTGTAGCAAAGAGTTCATATGGTATTTGTGGTGGTAGAGAGATGTGTTTAGAGATGAATGCTGGGGTTAAAGAGTAGGAGCACTTTGGAGGTTATGTGGGGCACCATCAAAGGTTTTAGAGCAGGGATGAAATAGGATAAAACTTAAAATTCAGGAAGCATCTTCTAAAATAATTATCTTCTGGAGGATAAATTAAAGGGAGGAGAAGTTGAAAGCAAGGAGACTAGTTCAATTCAAGCCCATAATATTAGCTAACACTTAAATAACGTTTACTGTGTAGCAGGTACTGTTCTATGCACTTCACCTACGTTAAATCATTTAATCTTCACAATAACCTCTGATATTGATACTATAATAATTCCTGTGCTACAGTAAAAAATGAATGCATAAGGTTAAATGACTTGCCCAAGATCCTATAGCCAATGAACAAATACAATGAGCTAGTATTTGTACTCAGGCAGTCTGGCTCCAGCATTCCATGCTCTTAATAATACACTATCCATTCTCTTTGTATTTATTGAACCCTAACAACATGCAGGAGCTGCTAGCAACATATAAACATAAATAAAATGCACACAGTTTTGTCCTTCATCACTTAGTTAATCGGAAATTATTTTGGTAATTCAGATGACCATTAAGATTTTTACTATAGTGATGGTAATAGAAATGGATAAAAAGGGAATAATTGATAGAACTTAGTGCTAGACTTGTTGTGGGGTTTGAGACCACTTACAATTTGGAAGCTTGGGCTGATCCTTCCTTCAATTTACTTATTTGTGATATAGGTGTAATAATAATGACAGAGATCTGGCTTCTGGCCAAGATGGAGCAAAAAGGACCACATTGAACTTCCCACCTGAAATAACCAAAAATCACACACGGTGTATGAGGTAAGAGTTTGCAAGATCTTGAACATCAGGCAAAAATGGACAGTAATCTTTGAGCGACGGCAAGCACATGAGGTGAACTCTATGATTGCCTTACTTTACTGTCTTGAGAGAGATTCCAGGCTGCATTGCAGGGAGTAGAAACCCAGGTAGATTCCAGCAGACTCCCTGAATTAAGGAGACAAAGCTGAGAGCCCAGGGAGCCAAAGAGATTAGAGTTTACAGGACGAAGTGACAGACAGGAGAGACTTGTACACAGAGAGAACTCTAGAGATTTGGAAAGGATTCCTTTTAAGTATTCAGCTGAGTACTTATAAGTGCATGTATGTGAGGAAACTATCCAAGGCTGGGGAAATAACTGCCTGATAGGATTAGAGGTAACAGTGCCCAGAATTCACACAGAGACATAAATAGTGCCTATTCTCAGTAGGCTGACTGGAAACCTCAAGATTCAAGGACATTTGGTAGAGTACACAGAAAAGTCTTCTTCAGTAGTGGGGAAAAAGTATGTCTAGAGCAAACATCACTCTGATTCTGCAAAACAAAATTTAAAAGCAAGACACAAAAGGACTGAAGTGTTTCCAAGTAATTAGATCTCAGAACAAGGCTCACAGATATTTATGGGGAAACAATTTCCAGCATCTAATAAAGTAAAATTCACAATGTCTACCATCTAGTCAAAAATTACTAGGCATGCAAAGAAGCAGGAAAATACACCCATAATGAGGACATAAGTCAATCAGAATTAATGTAAGAATTAGTAGACAAGGACATTAAAATCATTATTATAACTGTATTAAATACATTCAAAAAGTTAAGTAGAGACATGGGAAATAAACAGAGGCCAAGTCCAGCTTCTAAAAATGAAAACTACAATGTGTGAGATGAAAAATACATTGGATGAGATGAATGGTAGATTAGACTCTGCAAAAAGAAAGTTTAGTGAACTTAAAGTCATAGCAATAAAAATATGCAAAGTAAGACAAAGGAAAAATTTAAAAAAGAACAAAGCATTAGTAAGCTGTGGAACAACTTTGGGCAGCCTAGCATATATGCAACTGGAATCCACAAAGGAAGAGACAGAAAGGAGAGAAAAAATATTTGAAGAAACAATGGCTGAGAATTTCCAAATTTAATGAAAACTATAAATCTACAAATTCAAGAAGCTTACAAACCACAAGCAAAAGAAACCTGAAGAAAACTATACCAAGGCACGTCATAATCAAATTGCATAATCGAGGCATATCAAATCAAAACCACCATGTTTTAGTCTGTTTGAGCTGCCTTAATAAGATACCAACTAACTGGGTAGCTTAAAAACAACATTTATTTATTGCAATTTGGTAGGCTGGTAAACCTGAGTTAAAGGCAGATTTGGTGTCTGGTGAGGTCCCACTTTGTGGCTTATAGACAGTGCCCTTTTCACTGTGTCCTCACTTGATGGAAAGGGCTAGCTAGCTCTCTGGGATCTCTTTTATAAGAGGGCTAATCCCAATCATAATGTCTCTACCCTTATGATATAATCACCTCCTAAAGGCCTCACCTTCTAATATCAGATTCATGATTATGTGAATCTGATATTAGGATTCTCTCAAACTTGTGAGGGCATGGCCTCACCCAACTTTTAGCTCAGCCCATTGCTCAGGTGCTCTGCTCCAGCTGATCTGGTCTTATCTTGCTAGTCAGGTGCAGGGAATGGTGGTTCCTGTGTTGTAAAGTGGGACTCATGCAGAAGAGGCGGAGGGTTAGGTGGTGGGATGAAGCTGGAGAAGTGACTCCTCTCCAGAGACTGGCTCTGAGTACACAGCCAGCCATCTTGTCTTAAGACAAGGCCAGGACAGCTGCCTCCTCTTCTGGGGACCTCCTCCCCACATTCCAGCCTGTTCAAATCAGGCTGTGTTCACAGTCCATATTGTAATGTTTTCTCCTTAATGGGATCTTTCTCTGCTTTCCTCCCCTGACCGCATCTCTCATTCCTTTGAACTTCCCCATTGGTATCTATTTTCAGGCATTTATCTCAGCCCAATTGTTATACTTACTTCCAACTTTCCTTGAGGTACTGTGTCTTTCACTTCTTTATTCCCCACAGCCCCACTTGCATGTAGCTCGTGCATATAGCACAGTCCAGTGAAGGCTGTTGAATTGAACTCATTCAAGGTCAGATACATCCTTTGGACATGGTAGGTGCACAGAAAAATTAGAGGGGAGCTAAGATTCCCTGGTGAATGCTGATTCATTTATCTCTACACAGGTATGATGATGAGGCAAGCGGGGGCAGAAAGGAAGCAGAAGTAGTAAACGGAGCAGTTGGGAGTGCTTAGAACTAAGAAAGTATGTGTGTGGCAAATGCCTTTAGAAAACTCTGACTGAGCAGGAGCCTGACCACCATCTTAACTCTTCCTCATTTAAAATTTAAAACGGTCTGTGGGGAGATACTCTCCTTTTAGGATCATCAATCTGATTTTGTTCCAGAACTCAGTTGGGAAATTAGGTTTTTATTTTAGGAATTTGCTAGAATATACTGTGACAGAAACTGGCAAATGCTCACTAAACCCATTTCCTTTTCTTCCTGGGCACACAGCTCAACTACATTTCCCTGCCTCCCTTATGGGGTATGAACATGTGACCAAACTCTGGCTGTGGAGCATAGGCAAAAGGGATGTGTGGCACCTCCAGACCTGACCCACAAAACCTCCTACATCATCATCCAGGCCTTTTCTCTTATTTCCTGCTGGCTGCATGCCAGAGATCTGGCAGAGGGCAGCACTACCCAATAGAACTTCCCATGGTGATGCAACTTTCCATACCTCTGCTGTCCACTATGGTAATCATGTGCTCACTGAGTGCTGGAAATGGAGCGAATGTGACTGAAAAACTGAATTTTTTACTTTATTTAATTTTAATTCCTTTAAACTGCCCTATGTGGGTATGGCTGCCACATTGGGCACCACAGCTTTTGATGCAAGGAGTCTGGTTCCTGGGTGACTGGATGGAGCAGAATATCCTGTTTACCTGCACTGCACAGTGAAGTACATGAGAAATCAGTATGGTGTTAAGACACGGAGATGCAGTATCTATGCCATAAAGTGAGGGATACCTGCTGATTCACCTATACTAAAAATTCATATAGTATACATCTTCAGCTGGATACCAACGTGGCTGGACAAACCCAGTATCTAATGTCAAATCCAATTATCCAGTGTCATTCTTAGAAGGAAAATCTAATCTTTTGCCTCTCTTGAACTCCCAATCTTTCTTCACCCTATTTTATTAGGAAAAAAATGGAGGCCCCCCCCAAGCAAGCACTACTTCCTTTTTCCATGTAAGGTAGCAGAGTGAACTCAGGGTTCTCGTTTCCTCTCCATCATAGCTCACTGTGTGACTCAGGCAAGTTACATTTCTTCTCTGATTATTGGCTTCCTCATCTTTAAAGTTGCGATTTCTGGTTTTGGTTCTTTTTCTAAAATGCTCCTTTCAAATATCTGCTCTCTCTCTGCACCCTTTGTACTTCTCCTCCTATCTTGGAAGGGACGATCTTCACTCCTGGTGTTCCCGGTACAAGCCCCTCCCAGACCCTGCCATGTTCCATTCTGCCCTCTGTCTTTAGCCTTAGAAATCTTTCCTGCTTTCCTGCCTCTTTCCTCTTTACCAATGATTAAGCCCATTCCTGCTATCACTACTGCCTCCCATTTCACTCACCTTCACCCTTTCCAGCCCTGATGTCTCTGCTGAGATGGATTTTGGGAATATCACTGTAAATACCCTCCCTTCAGCTTACAAAGGGTGGGCTCTGGGACAGGGCGAGTCTCTCCTGTCTGAGCAGAGAAAGACACTTAATCCTGTTGCATGGCTCTTCTCCCTTCATCTATAAATTTTAGACTCTTACCTCCTACACTGCCAGGGTGTCATGAGAATTAAAAGTTTGTAAATTGCCTTGAGTTCCTCGGAGATAGCTAGCAAGTGCAAGGAATAAAAATCATTTCATATAAAGCTGTTGAAATAAGGCAGTGAATTGGTTCACAGTCTCCCTCATTGGGTTATGATTATGAACGTCTCCGATGGAATATCACATTACAGCGAGACAGGTGATGCCTGTGTTCAGCTGCTAATTGTAATAAAGAGCTTAATTTACACTTCTATCTATTTTTCATTTCACTGGGTTGGGGAGTGGAGGTGACAGGGATGGGGATATTCAAGGAAGCTGTATAAGCCCATCCTTGAATGGATGATTGTTCTAGCACTGTAAATAGCCAAAGCTAGACGGCTTGCTGCCATGAACTCTCCAGCTATTCTGTTACTTAATTACTATTGTTTTTCCTGTTTCCTAAGGCAGAGACTTTGAATCCATCATTTCTGCACCTACCCCTTCCTTCCTTTTGTTTTCCTTCCTTTTATTTCCTTCCCTACTCCACTTCCTTCCTTTCCTTCCTATTTCCTCCTCTCCTCTCTTACCTCTCTCCCTCCTTCCTTCCCTCCCTCCCTCCGTTTCTCCCTTCTTTCCTTCCTTTGTTCCTTTCCTCCTCTCTTTACCTTCCTTTCTTTCCTCTCTCCCTCTGTCTCTTCCTCCCTTCCTTCATTTATTTTACTCTTATTCCTCATACTTTTGATCATCTACCATATATATACTGAAGAGAGTAAAGTAGCGAATGAGATAAATAAGATTTTTGTTCTCATGTAATTTGCAAACTATGATGGTTGACAACCAACAACACAAGGAATTCTAACAAAGTGTTATTTGTTCATTCATTCTTTCATTTGTAAATCATTAAGGAGAGCTTACTATGAGCCAAGCAGTGTTCTAGGCACTTGGGAGACATCAGTGAACAACTGATAGTGGGGCTTTGATGGTCTAAGTACAGACTTCTCTGAGAATGCAGAGCAAGAGACCTCTTCTTATCCAAGGGGTCAGGAGGGACCCCAGGGAAGGGATACTTTGACGGTGAGAAGTTAGCCTGGCAACAAAAGGGGCAGGGGAAGTGTTCCAGCTAGCTGCTGAAGGGAGCAGCTTGTGGAAGGTCAGGAAGAAGCTCACTCAGTGTGGCTGGCACACATTACGTGTAAGGTCAGAATGGCAAAAATGAGTCCTGAGAGCAAGGCAGGGGCTGATCCCCAAGGACTGTCTGAGCCACAGTAGGCAGTTTGAGGTTTATTCTAGGTCATCTGAAGGACACTGAAGGGGGTGAGGACAATCAGGATCAGAGCCGTCCAATAAAACTTTCTGCAGTGATGGAAATTGGTCTCTGGCCAACATGGCAGCAGCTAGCCATGGAAACTATTTATTGCACACTTGAATTGTGACTAGTATAACTGAGGAACTGAGTTTTAAATTTTATTTTATTGAAATGTAAATAGCTCCACGTGGCTAGTAGCTAGCATAATGGACAGTACGAATCAGTATAGTCTGCTCATCATATCCAGAATACAATCAAATTCCTCCTGCACCCCCACGTAGGCCCTTCTGCAACTCTTAAGCCTTCCCCAAACACTGAAGCCTCTTGTACTGATTGAATCTCTCGGTTAATTGGGTAACTATGTGTGTTCCCATTTCTCCTCAATGAGTCTGCATACGCTTTGAGTGGGGACTGCTTTTGGGCTTTTGTTTTTGCCTCACGGCAGGCCACATAGCCTGAGTTCATTGAATAACTTTTGTTCGATTGATTGACTCCTGATTTCCTTCTTGAGCTGATGGGTAGAAAGTGCAAGGATACAGATACCAGTGTTGCAGATGGGCTGCCCGTGAGGTCTGTGTGCTCCAGCCCTCTGAGAGTACACAGGGGACGTCTGTCCATGAGAAGCCAAGCCGCGTGACCTCTGGGAGCCCTTCCAGAGTCTCATTTGCCCAGCCCTTGGGTGTTTCTGTGCTGTGAGTGGGGTGAGGTGGAGGGAGTTCTCAGCTTTCCTGCAGAAAGGCAGGCACCCGTCACCACCCTTAACACTTCGGCTGCTCCTTTGGGTGCTTTACAGTGACAGGGAGCTTGCTTTCCATTCCTGTATTTTCTCTGGACAGTCAAATCACTTTTCCACTGAGGCTTCTAGTTTTAAAATGATTTAAAAAAGGGCCTATTTCCATGCTTATGTTTTAGGCTCAGCTTGAGGCATAAAAGGAAATGTCCTCATAGTAATTGCTCTGAATGGATTTGGGGGTAATAGATGATCTGCCTCTTCCCCAGCTCCCCTCAGCCACTGGAACCAAAGGTGTATGAAGCTCCTGCCCCAAGGGAGAGCCGCTCCTCCGTGCGTTCTTTTGTGTGGCAGCAGAAGGCCCACAACACGGTGCCCAGGGCTAGTTCTCTCTAAGTGGAAGTGCAGATGGTGTTGCCCCATTTTCAGAGTACACGGAGACTGGAGACGTAGTAATTTTAGTGTTGGAACAGGGATCCTGCCCTGGCAGAGTCTTGGTTCCTACTTGGGGAACGTATTTTCATAGAATAACAGACTTTCAAATGTAATTTAGTCAGTGCTTGCATTTTTTGTGTCCCTTTCTGGTGGTTGTCACTTGCAGTGATGTGGACTACATTACCGTATGAGGCTGCCCTCCTGACCTCAGGACCTCTAACTATTGCAACACACTTCCCTAGGTTGAGCTAAAATCTGCCCTTTGTAGTGTTCACTCCTGGGTCCCAACCTTCCCCCTTGGGACCCTATAAAGCAAGCCTGATCATCCCTCCTTCATATGAACTGGTATTTGATGATAGCTAAGAGTTCCTTCAGCAGTTTCTCTGAGGATAAAGTCTCTCAATTCCTGCGATCACCTTGGCCGATAGACATTTGTTTCTCTCCAGAGAGTGGAGCACCCAGCGGTGGTCTTAGCAGAGCAGCCAGAGCACGGCCATCACTGGAACATCATTCTAGATGTTCCACTCCTTTGACACAGCCTAAGAGAACCGTGGGAGACTACAGAGCTCCAGTTAGTCAACGCTCCTTATCTGCAGCAACGTTCTAGAAGGTCGCTGTGAGCCCTCAATTAGCCAATGCTGAGCCATTGCTTCTAGACAAAGAGGAAATACAGTCATGTGTCAGTTAATGACAGGGATACATTCTGAGAAAGGCATTGCTAGGTGATTTTGTCATTGTGTGAACATCACAGATACACAAACATAAATGATATAGCCTATTACACACCCAGGCTATATGGTATAGCCTATTGCTCCTAGGCTACAAACCTGTATGGCATGTTACTGCACTGAATACTGTAGGCCCTTGTAACACAATGGTAAGTATTTGTGTATCTAATAAACATATATAAGCATAGAAAAGGTACAATAAAAATACGGTATTATAGGCTGGGTGTGGTGACTCACGCTTGTAATCCCAGAACTTTGGGAGGCCGAGGCCAGCGGATCACCTGAGGTCGGGAGTTTGAGACCAGCCTGACCAACATGGAGAAACCCCGTCTTTACCAAAAAAATATAAAATTAGCTGGATGTGGTGGTGCATGCCTGTAATCCCAGCTACTTGGGAGGCTGAGGCAGGAGAACCGCTTGAACCTGGGATGCGGAGGTTGCAGTGAGCCGAGATGGCGCCATTGCACTCCAGCCTGGGCAACAAGAGTGAAACTCTATCTCAAAAAAAAAATGGCATAATGATCTTATGGGAGCATCGTTGTATATGCTGTCTGACATTGATGGAAACATTGTTTTGTGGTGCATGACTGTATAGGGTTAGGTTTCTGTGAGCCTCTGCTTACAACATTTTCATCAAATGATCAATCCATAAGCTTGTTTCATATATGTTTTTGTTTAAAGACATCTTCTTTAATATACATTGTTGATTCATTAGCATTGAACTCTCAGCCAACAGCCCTGTAGGGCATGCCTGAGCCAAGCTTATGTAACATGTATGTTTTCTCCGTGAGGCACATTGCAGCTTTCTTGCACTTAGGAACACTAGACAGCACTCAGTACTATGTTTGGGGCCATTTTAACAGCACCATCATCAACAGAAAGAGCAAAAATGCAAAAATCATGGCACTAAATAGACCACAAAAGGGACCCTTGTGTATAGCATGAGAGCTGAAACAAGGAGACAGTGTGTTACCTGTCTGAATTCAACTGAGAAAGAGTGTGTTGGTGACTGATTTTTTCATACCCTGCATAGGTCCACAGATGAGCTGTGAGTGTTGGTCTTGGGGTTACAAATCAATGTTAGTGACTCGACTAATTCCCAAGTATGGCATCTGCAATTAATGAGGATGGACTGTACCATGACCCTAAGGAAGTAGAAAAATGGTGGTTGGCTTCATGCAGGATGTGGAGAATAGTGCCATAGCAAAAATTTCATGCATGCATGTGTCGCAGGGAGGTCCCAAGTAGTGGCTTGTGTCTGTGTGTGTTTTACTTTTGGTCCCGTGTCCTCAGATGAACTCTCAGCTCCAGCAGGACAAGCCTCTCATTTCCATCAGCCGTGTCTGGCACAGTGTTTCACCCAGAGTGGCACTTGCAAATCTTTGTTACTGGGGCTGCTGAGGAGGATATCAGTGCTGATTTAGAGCAGAAGGAGCTGAGGGAGAGAATGAAATGCGACAAGAGATGTGCATAGGTCCTAAGAGATACTTCAAGTGAAGACACAGAGATTTAGGTTAATTCAGAAAATCAATGAAGAGGCAGTGGAAGGAAGTGAAGGAGGAGACTGACGTGGTTGCAGCCACAATAAAGATGATTTTAGAGGAGGCTGACTGTGCATTGGCATGGGACTGGTGAGAAGCTTGTTTACCTTTTCCCAGGAAGGACTTTCCTTCCTGAGAGCACGAGGACTTCGCTGCCGTGTGATTGATCGCTGCTCTTCATGACAGTGCCCCTGAGCCTAGGCAGGGCTATGTGTCCACTGTTAAGATGAGCAAAGTGGGAGGGGGCTTAAGCCACCTTCCCAAGGGAACAGGATCAGTGATGACGCCAGGGTTCCCACTGTTGCTAACCTGACGGCCTTAGGAGGGGCTTCTGCTGAATGCAGTGATCACCCAGGAGAGGAGAGGAGACACCTTTTTTTTTAAAAATTATTATTTATTTATTTTTTTTTTATGAGAAGTTAGGAAAGTGAAAGAATTTGAGAGAACCTATAAAAGGAGAGTGTTGTTTTTGTTGCTTGGTCATGACAGCTTGATTCAGTTCAATAGACATTTGTTGAGCTACTGCGTGTCCTTCCTGCCACAAAGGATGGAATCATGGGCTGGACAGAGAAGAATTCTGGGCATGGAGGTCAGTGACAGCTGCCCGTAAGTAGGAGAGTGGGTTTAATCCATGAGTCAGGGAAGCACATCAAGGACTGGTAGCGAGGGCTCAGAGTGGTTGCTGAAAGCCGTATGCTTTTGTGTAGTACGAGGCTTGAGCCTGAAATCTGTTGCCTAGAGATGATTCTGTTCTGTTAGGCTGCCAGCTCGGTGCTTTTTCCCTGTGGCTCAGCATCCTAGAACCATAAGTGCTGTGGAGGTCAGAGAGTTGGAGATACAGTGAGCTCTAACACATGGCACTCTAGCAGGGGAAAAAGTCAAATGGACATGTAACTATGTAATTATAGTGTGTCTCCAGTGTTGTGTGATTACAAAGGAGGGAGAAATTGCTTCCTATTGGAAGGTTGCCCGAGGCTTCATGAAGGAGGAGATGATTGATGTGCTGATTGGCCGCCAAACTGCCCCTGCTGTTACCTTTCCATCTGTGTAATTTCCACCCAGTTACTTAAGCCAAAAATCTACAGGAGTCATCACCAATTCTCTCCTTTTCTTGATCTTCCCCACATCCAATCTATCACTAAATTGCTTAGCTTCTGTCTTAACAATAGAGCTCAACGCTCTCAATTTTACTCTTTATTCATTGCCACCACTGGAGCCCTGGGCACATCACCTGTGGCTGAGACTACTGAAAAAGCCTCACCTAAGGGTGGTTTAAAATTCTACTCATTTTCGTCTTTTATCAGCAGTTTTTGCAGCAGCCAGAGTAATCTTCCAAAAAATAATCCAAGATCCTGCCACTCCCCTGCTTAAAAACCTTTGTAGATTTCTGTATTAGTCAGGATCCAGCTGTGAAACAACTTTGGGTATTTCAAGCAGGGAATATTAATACAAAGATTTGGTTGCATAGGTACAAGTAGAGATGGAAGGCAACCCAGGGCAGGCAGCCGTTACCACGTTTACACTGGAGGCACCCAAGCCCTGGAACCCAGAACCTACTCAACTATGGTGAGTCCTGCCTGGGAGTAGCTGGGAATTCAGAGGGAGGGGCTGTCTGGGGGGAAGCTGCAGTGGCAAAGGCCAACGAATGCCAGCTAGAGCCAAGAGGGAGAGGGGAATACTCGGGCTCCTCTTTTCTTTCTTTCTTCTAGTCTTCCCCTGGGGCCTCCCAGTGGTCAAACCTTGCTAGAGCCAGTTCTCTAGGGAGTCTGGGGAATGCTGAAGGGTGGAAACAGATGTGACAGGAGTGTGGTGTAGTAAATTTCAGGCACTGGCTGAACTATTTATGCAGACTGGGTTTGGCTCGTAGGTGGAATAGAAGGCTGTTGGATTTGTCTGTCAGAAAGTACCATAGCACAGGAATCTGGTCTGCCACTCCAGATCTTCTCTCTGTCTCTGTCTCTCTCTCTCTCTCTGTGTGTGTGTGTGTGTGTGTTTAGTGGAAGGACAGAACTCTTTTGGGCCAGGGATTGGTGAATGAGGAAGAGCTTCTTTTGGCCTCCTGTTGAGCCTGGGAGGATAAGCACAGAATACTCTTGAGAGGTCTGTGGTAGATCGGCACAGAAAGTGTAAGGAATAGGCAGTTTGGTACCTCCAGAATACAATCCCAGTGTCTTTTAATCTGGCATTAAAGCCTTTTAGGATCTCATCCAATCTTACCTTCCATGTTTCTCTAACTGGAATTTTTTTCCTGATGCTCAACTCAAGACTTACTAATTTCACCCTCCATGCCTTTGCATGTAAGATTTCCTTCATTCAATTCCTATCATTCTTCAAGAATGGTTCAAACCTCACCTCTTCCAGGAAGCCTTCCTGGTTTCCTCCAGCACTCAGGGATCTTGCTTTCCTTTTCAGAGCTACTAAAAGGGTTAAGGTTGCTTTTACTACTTGGTAAGATCATAGTTTTGCCAAAGAAGGATAGTTTACCTCTCCAAAAATATTTCAGCCTCTTCCATGGCCAGGGCAGGGAGTCATTAAGTCTTTGTATTCACCAGAGATGTCATCACTGTGTGCAGGAACACAGTGGATGGCTGATCAACATCTGTGGAATGGTAATGTATTCAGTCCTAAAGATCAAATAGTCAGTGTTCAATAAAACAAAGGAGAAGAAACTGAGCAGGTAGAAATGTGTGATCAGTGATCTCAGAACCCCAAAAAGGTGCTTTAGAAATAAGACAGAGCAATACAGTCGTTAGAACCAATGTGAGACTGTGACTCATGAAGAGAAGGGAGGCTGCCCCTAATTAACAGGAAGCTGGAAAAAAAGACAGTGGCAAGAGAGAGGATGAGATGGGGAGCAGGCTGAGGAAGCTTAGCATGGAGGTATTGTGTGATGTTGGCAATTTTGAAATGTTATGTTTAGCAATGAGTAATACATAACTGATCTAGTGGAAAATGTAGGGCTGGTTCTTCAGGGAGGTAAGAATGAGATCTGTGAAATGATAAGGAGTTAATTGCAGATATCTGTGTTGGAAGTTATAATGTCAGTTTGCCAATGCAGGCATTGCCATGAGTATGAATGGATTTTCTTTGTGGAGCGCTGGAGGCATAAACAGCTGCAGGTGTTGTTTACATGTTCCACATGCTTTCATGCTGAAATGTGCTTATCAGCCAAATGCATGCTGTGGGGGAAGGCTGCCAGGGTTCAAATACTGGCTCTACCAATTACCAGTTATGGGATTTTAGGAAAGTTGATAAACCTGTGCCTCAGTTTTCCTCATCTGTAAGATGGGGTTAATAATAGTACCTTCCTTACCATAGGATTAAACAAGATGTAAAGGATTCAAGAGTGTCTAGCTTATTGTAAAAGCTGATAGGACGTTAGTTATTATTACCATTAGCTGTCTTTTATGTTGTCTTCAAGGCTTTGAGGATGGAACTGATGGAGGGGTAGGTGATCTTTTCTTTTCTTTTTTTTCTGAAACAGGGTCTCTATCTGTCACCCAGGCTCGAGTGCAGTGGTGTGATCTTGGCTCACTGCAACCTCTGCCTTCCAGGCTCAAGCGATCCTCCCACCTCGCCTCCTGAGTAGCTGGGACCACAGGCACGTGCCACCAGGTCTAGCTAATTTCTTGTATTTTTGGTAGAGACAGAGTTTTGCAATATTGCCTAGGCTAGTCTCGAACTCCTGAGCTCAGGTGATCTACCTGCCTCAGCCTCCCAAAGTGCTGGGATTACCGGTGTGTGCCACCATGCCTGGCCAAGAAGGACTGGTGATCTTTTCTGATGGGGGCAGTGAGTACTCATTTGGACTCAAGACCTTAAAAACCATTACATTTCAAGTATTTGGAAAAAATGTTTGCAACTTTCAGCAAGCAGGTACCAAGAACCTTTTCCTGGGTTTGTGCGTTTGAAGAGCAGCTCGGGTTATGTTGTGTGACTGTCAGCCACCGTGGGACTGAGTGGGACTGAGTGGGACTGAGTGCCTGAACCTGGGGATAGGAAGAAAAGTAGGGATTGGCTCCTAGTCTCTAGACAGGGCCTGTAAGGGACCCTGCAAGAGTGTGCCGTGGTGACTTCAGTTGGCCAAAGGTGGCTTCTCAGGGGACGGTTGATTGCTGACTCAGTCCAGGTGTGTGGAAGGTGCTTGATACAAGAATGGGAAGAGTGGTGGGGGAGTTTACTGTATCTCCAGCCCGACCTGGGTTCAAATCAGAGTTTGCCTTCTCACCACTTATGTGACTTTTGGAAACCACTTAGCTTCTCTAAGCCTTGTAAAATGGGAGGTTTAAATAAGATAGCATAGTTAAAGTGTCTGGCACATAGTAAGACTGATAAATGTGAATTCCCTTTTCTCAGTTTCTTCATCTGTAAAATGTGGATAATACAGAATATTTTGTGAGGCTTTTGTAACAATTTCAGATAATTTATTCATTAACTAAAATATTTTTTAGTGTTGATTACATGCCAAAAATCCTTAAGGGCTTGGGGTATCTCATCAAATCAAACAGACACAGATACCGGCCCTTTTGTAATTTAGATTTTAGCAGGGAAAGACAGACAATACACTAACATAAACAAATGCAGCTTCTAATGTGTTGAAAGATGATAAGTGCTATGGAGGAAAAGGGGAAAATAGGATAAGGGGGATCGGGATTGCTGAGGGTGGGGTAGTGTGCAGGATTCTACAGGATGGCTAAGACCGGCCATCACTGTTAAGGTGATATTTGAGCAAATATGTGAAGAAGATGACGGACTTAGCCAGAATGATATTTAGGGGAAGAGCATTCCAGACAGAAGAAACAGTGAGTGCAAATGCTGTGGGAGTGAGCCTGGCATGTTCCGAGAACAACACGGAGGCCAGTGTGGCTGGAGCAGAGGAAAGAGAGACTAGAAGGAGATGGAGTCTGGGAAGTAACAGGAAGCCAGATGGTGCAGGGCCTTGCTGACCACTGGGAGGCCAGCTGTGGCTGTTACTCTAAGTGAAGGGAGGGTACATTGCAGGATGCTATGCAGAGAGGGATGATGTGCTCTGCCTATTTAAGAGGCTCACACTGCACATTGGTTACTGTGTTCAGAATAGTAAGGGTGGAAATAGGGAGACCATTTAGAAGGTTGTTGCTGTGTCCAGATGAGAGATGATGGTGGCTTGTACCAGGATGGTAGCAGTGGATGGTGAGAAGTGACTCGATCTTTTTATATATCTTGTAGGTAGATTCAATAGCATTCACTGATGATTGGATATGGGGAATGAGAAGTATAGGAGTCAAGGACAGCTTGAGCAACCAGAAGGATAGAGCTGCCATCAATTCAGAAGGAGATTGTGAAGCAGGCTTGGATGGGAAAAGTTAGGAGTTCACACTTGAGCATGTTGAATTTGAGTTGTACGTTAAATATCGAAGTAGAGAAGTCATGGAGGCACCTGGTTATATGAGTCATAAATTTGGGAGAAAGATCTGAGCTGAGATATAAATTTTGGAGTTGACAACGTATATGGTAATTCAAACCACACGACTGGATGAGGTCACCATCTTTTCTGATGGGGGCAGTGAGTACTCATTTGGACTTAGGACCTTAAAAACCATTACATTTCAAGTATTTGGAAAAAATGTTTGCAACTTTCAACAAGCAGGTACCAAGAACCTCTTCCTGGGTTTGTGCGTTTGAAGAGCAGCTGGGGTTAAGAGCAGCATGAGGGCCTCCAGCCTAAAGAATCGTGACAGAAGAAGAAGAGCCAGCAAAGGAAGTTGAGAAGTGATCCATGAGGTCGAAGGAAAACCAGGAGAGTGTGATGTCATGGAAGCCAGATGAAGAAAGTGTTTCAAGGGGGCAAGAGTGATCAATTGTGTCAAATAATGTGATGAGTCAAGTGTATTAGCTATCTATCATTGTGTAACAAATCACTCAAAAACTTAGCAGCTTAAAACAACAAAAATGTATTATCTCACAAAATTTCCAAGACTCGGGAATATAGGAGTTGATAAGGTGGCTAGTCCTGACTCAAGATCTCTTGCAGGTTGAAATTAAGTTGTTAGCTGTGGCCGCAGTCATCTCTAGGGTCAACTGGGGCTGGAGAATCCCATTCCAAACTCACTCTTGCAGCTCTTGGCACCCCATTTCCTGGCCATGTAGGCCATCTGAGTAGCCTCATGACATAGCATCTGGCTTCCCCCACAGCAAGTGGCCCAAGAGGAAGACAGACTGTAGGAGAGCACCCCAGATGAAAGCCACAGTCTTTTGTACCTAACTGTGGAAGTGTCATGCCATCACCTCTGAATGTTCTTGGTTACACAGACCAACCCTGGTACAGTGTGGGAGGGGACCACACAAAGGTGAGCATCCCAGGAGGTGGGGTCATCTTGGAAGCTGGTTACCACATCAAGCATGACAAGAACAATTGGTCATTGGGTTTAGCAATGTGGAGGGCATTGATAATCTTAACAAAAGCAGT
The DNA here is from genome assembly GCF_009828535.3 of Hylobates moloch. Classification (NCBI taxonomy): domain Eukaryota; kingdom Metazoa; phylum Chordata; class Mammalia; order Primates; family Hylobatidae; genus Hylobates; species Hylobates moloch. The sequence goes on along the minus strand of NW_026652293.1, from coordinate 32,115,099 downwards.
GGGGAGAAAAGTTTGATTAAAGTTGGTGTAAGAAGGGATGGGAGGAGGAGAACTGAGACAGTGAATAGAGATGACTCTTTTGAAGAGTTTGTCACAAAGGAGAACAAAGAAATCAGGTAATAGCTGGTGAAGGAAGTGGTTTTTCTAAGATGAGAGAAACTACAGTATGTTTGCACATTGATGGGAGTAATCCAACGAGCGAAAAATTGATGACACAGAAGAGAAAGGTAATTGCTGGAGCATAGTCCTGAGTGGAACAATGTGGAATAACATAGAAACAGAGATTCACTCAACCCAGAATAAATAGTTTACGCTAAAACAGATAAAATTACCCACTACGTTCTTATATAGACAAGAGGTATCAGATCTCAAGAGTTTAAGGAAAAGAAATTACAGGAGAGAAATCTTAACATTGGAGAAATTATTTCCATTAACTATTTTTTCTTCTGGGACTTGGGTAAAGACTGGAGCTACTTTATTTTAGGAGTAGAACACATCTGTCCAGCCTGCAGAAGATGCCTGGTTTGAACACCTCTGCAGCAAACCTGGCCAATGGAACAGTTGGGACTCCCTTGCAAGCTGCAGACCTGCTTTGTAGGGTAGTTCCAAGCCCTGAAGATAGGTGGGTTTTCCGCCACCAGATGAGGGAATTCTAGAGGCAACCAAACAGACCTTCGCAGTAAAAAAGGGCAGAGGTCTACAGGAGCTCTCAGAATGTCTCTGGGAGGGTCAAGAGCATCAGTCCCCACTGATGCCTCCCATGCTCCCAGCAGGCCTCACATTATAGAATTCTCTTCTATTACTATGTCTCACCACAATAATGGTGGATGGGAACTCTGTCCTGGACCCTTAGGAAACCCAGGCCCCTGCCTGGGTGAGTTTGTTTGTTTTTGTTTGTTTCCAGGCTGGAGTGCAATGGCACGATCTTGGCTCACTGCAACCTCCACCTATCGGGTTCAAGTGATTCTCCTGCGTCAACCTTCCAAGTAGCTGGGATTACAGGCATGCATCACCACACCAGGCTAATTTTTGTGTTTTTAGTAGAGACGGGGTTTCACCATGTTGGCCAGGCTGGTCTCGAACTGACCTCAAGTGATCCGCCTGCCTCGGCCTCCCAAAGTGTTGGGATTACAGGCGTGAGCCGCCGTGCCTGGCCAGGGTGGGGTGTTTTAGCCTCTCATCAAGTCACTAGGAAGACTCCAGGAAAAAGGAGGAAAGTGAGAAAAACTTTTGAATGGGCTACATCGGTGATGCTTAGAATCCAGCTCCGGGACCTGGTGTCCCTCCCCCTCATCCCGTCTTGTCCTTCCCTCTCCCTGCTGAGCTCCCCAGCCCTGGGGCTTCCACATGTAGCCCTTACCCTTCTTGTACTCCAGTCAGTTCTCATTGGCATTCTCCTGGTTCTCAAAATGCTTTGACCCTATTGGCTAGGGCAAAAAATGACCTGAGAGATCCTGGACACTCTCCTAGCAACTGTGCCAGAGCTGGTGGCCATCGCCTTTTTGCAGAGACAGATGCTCCTGTTACAGGAACAAATCAATTAGCCAGCCTGCTGCTAATGTGCAAATGTCACCTTATTAAGCTAGTGTCTGCCTGGGGAAGCCGCCTCTTTCTCCTGTCCCCACTCTGAAGCTCAGCCCTCTGCTGTTTCTTCAATCTCTGTCTCTTCTGAGGTCAATTGTAAAATGAAACTGCTGCCATCTGAATATCTATGAAAGCCACAGGCTCTACCCAGATGCCTTGGCTGAGGGGAGGGGCAGTTTAATTTCCCTTCCTTCTCCGAAGAGTCTTGACGTGCAAGGACCAGCTCTCCCTTTATCACCATTTCCAGGAAAACAGAAACAAGGCAAAACAAAATAAAAACAAAACTTTGGCACCTATTTTTGGTGCCAAAACCTTAAATTAGATTAAGATCACATCAATTTCTTCCATAAGCTTTGTAGCTTAGGAAGTGCATGCTCACACTTTATCTTATTTAACCCTCATAATAAATCTATTGGAGGAAAGGACAATTGTCTCCATATTACAGATGAGAAAACTGAGGCCCAGAGAGGTTGGCTGACTTGCTCAGGGATATTAAGCCAGTAAATCGCAAAGCCAGGGCTGGAAGAAGGGCAAGAAGGGCCAGAAAAGCTGATTCAAAGTGCAGGAACTCTGGAGGCACCTCCTGGCAGCTGGAGCAGGGCGTGCCGAGTGCCCTCCCTCCATGAGCTAAAGGAGCACTGGCTTCCATGAAGCACCCGCATTGCTCTGTCACCCCCACCCAACCTGGTCACCTTTCACTATGACCACTTTCCATCCTGTCTCACTTTCAGGAACGAGGTCTGAGCAGTGCAGCTGGACCTACTATAGTCGTAGTTTCCACAAGCGAAAACCAATACCCCTTTGAAATCTGTAGCCCCATCCCTAAAATCAGCCTTTCAGCTTGAATCAAAAGGCAAAAGGCAGTGGAGATCCAACTGGCAACAGAGCTCCCTTCCTCCCTTTCAGGCAATGCTGCTGTGTAGAAGGTCACTTCGGAAATTCTGTCTACACTATGAGGACGTAAATATTAGGGAGAATCTCCTCTGCCTCACATGAACCTGGGTCTTTCAGTGAGTCCCCCCACCACATCCCCTCAATCCTTTGATTCTTCCCAGTACTGTGACCTTTCTGTCCTTCCTCTGAAGTTGTAGGAGTTGATTCTTCCCAAAATAACCTGAGTAATGGCTTGCAGGAAAGTTACAATTAGCTTTTCACAGGGAAGAAAGCTTAGAGAGTTTTTTTTTTTTTTTTTTTTTTAAAGGAAAAGAGGTAGAAGGGAAAAAAAAGCAAATGAAAGATCTTGTGGTCTTCTAAGTCAACTGAGAAAACACTGAGTTATTTCCGTAGAGCTATTCTGACAGGAGATACATTGATTTTTGGCCTCTCTTCATTGTTTTTGTTGCTGATTACATCCTCTTTTTTCTAGATTGTCCCAGGTGGCCACAGGTGAATGAATTGTGTTTCCTTACAGACCATTGATTTCTGTGTTGACACACATTGATTTCGGCTCAGAATAAGAAAGATCATCCTAATAGAGCTATCCAAAGTTGGAATAGTTGCTTGGGTGGTGGGGGAAGGAGGGTGGTAATGAAATAGTGAAATCTCTGTCAACGGAGGTGTTCAAAGACTGAATGACTGTGGAGGGAATGTGATCGAGCTGACTCTAGCAGGACTGGGAAGATAGCTCAGGGGGATCTTTAATGTTCTCACCTCATGTTCAGCATTAACACCTGAGATGGCTATTTAATATTATGTAGATACTACGTGCCAGTCAGGACAGTGTTTCCCAAAGTGTGACTTGTTAGATGTTTCCCACAGGGTGGTATGCTTGATGATTTTCTTTGGTAAGGAATTTACTGTTAAAATAGTAAAAATACAATTAGTACAACAAATGACAATTTCATGGATATCATTGCCTGGGATGAAGCTAACAAAACCCATGCCATAGTAATGGACATTTAGACTGTAAAAATTACAGGTGAGGCCCTAAGTGGTAACCTTGAACATTTAAGACCTTCATTGTTGAATTTTAGCCTTAACTGTTTTGAAGGATGAATAGTACAGGTGACCCAGATAAATAATAGGGAATCTGATCTACTGTAGTTCTATGCTATATCTCAGCGTTCCCCCCCACCAGGGGTACATTGTGAAGCAGATTTGAATTTGCTTCACAAAACTCAGGTTATAAAAATCTAGCATTCGTTATTTCCAGAACCTTGCTAGATTTCTGAGTTTCCAGCCACTTTAGTGGAAAACAACTTGATCTTTTAAAATTTATGTTTTACCTTATTTCTAGTCAGAGATTTTCTAGTTAACTGATGATTTATCATTCTTTTGATTATATACGTCATTCCTTTGATGTATATACAGTCAGCTGCCTGCTACCCCTCCTTTCCTGAAGCTTATGTGGCCTGACGTTGGGGTGGGGCATCTGGGCTGCAGACCCTCTGGGGAGGCTGCAGACTGGCTGTGGCTGCAGGGAAGAGGGCCCTCCTTGTCTGTGGGCATTGACACCTCTCCCCCACCACATCAGCTGCTGAAGCATCCACATGCCCTACCAAGCCTCTTGTCTGCTGATACGTAACCCTGTCTCCGCCTTGCCCAAGCCTTGAGACCCCTTTAGGACCATTGGCAAGATCCCCGTGCCCCTCTTTGGCTCAAGGTTGTGTGCTGAAGACAGGAAATCTTCAGATAGCCTCCTGCACCACTCAGGAGACACAGGAGCTTTAGGGATAGGGAGAGGCCATCACAGGCCCTCTCTCTCTGCCTCATCCCAGTGCTGATGGCCTGCGTTTTCCCTTGGGGTACATTGAGCTCCTATTGATCAGGCACTTTGCAAAGCTGTCTCTGTCCGGGGTTTGAGAGGGTCACGCTTTGCTGCATTATGACTGCAATGGCTTCCAACTGGTCTCCCTGCTTCTTCCCCTGCTCTCCCACAGTCTGTCCTCACCAGCAGCTACACAGGAGTGTCATGCCTGCTTAAAACCCTCCAAAGGCAAAGGCCCTCTGTGATCTGACCCCCAACATTACATCGCTGATATCATCTGCTGCTACTCCTGTTCTATCCACATTGGCCTCCTTGCTGCTCCTAGCGAGGAACATTCTAGGCATGCTCCCTCATTAGGCCTTTGTGCAGCTTTTTCTGTCTTCCCTATGTCAGAATGCCACTTCCTCACTTATTTCAAGTATGCTGAAATGTCACCTTCTCGGTGAGGCCTACTCTGACCACACTGTTTCAGTTGCAGTCCACCCTAACTCCCATCCTTCCTGCCTTGCTGACCCTGACATGATGCACAGTTCTTAGCGTAAACACCCTGTCCTCCAGACAGCCTCCCCAACTCCCCAAGACCCTCTATAGCCTCCCAGAGAACCTTATTTGTTTTTTCCACTTGAGCACAAATCAAGGTTCATGTTAGAATCTGTTTACTTTTCTGTTTTAAGCTCTGGTGACTGGCACAATGTTGGGCATGTAACAGGTGCTTATTGTCAATGTATTGAATAAGTAAATGGTTGGATGAATGAGTGAATGACTCAGTTCACTTTAAAAAAAGCTTAAAGATTGTTGAGGAGATTGGCTAGTAAGGCTTGTAAAACCTCCAGTATGGTGCTTGGCTGAAAAAAAGGAAGTTTATATTTATAATTCATATGATAAAGGAGGGCTTCTTGTCACAGAGCTTCTGTATTGTCTGTGATTCAACTAGTTTCAGTGAAAATTGCACTGATTTTTATGTAGGAAACATCAGGCTAAAATGCTTGAAAGATGTGTGGCAGGAGGAAGTGGCAGCCCTGCACTTTGCAGCATTGGGTCTTTCTTATGCCTGCTAGCAGAGGCCCCTCTTCTTGACTCCTCTTGGAATTACTGCCTGGCTGTTAAGTGGTCCGGCTCTGACACCTTAGAGGGGGCCTATTTATGTCAGCGATTTTCATCTCCAATGAAGAGCCTGGCCCTGGGGCACTTGTGTTTGGTCTGAGAAGAAGTAGAAGAAAGGTAGAATGGGCCACTTTGGAGCTTGTGTGTGATGATTGATGGCCCAGATATTCTCACACTCCCGTTTTGTATCATTATATATTTTCAAAGAAGGTGATCTGCTAACACAACTAAATGTATACTAATTTTTATAACCAGATGAGATATTTCTTATATATAAATTTGCGAATCAGAAAAAATATTCTTTTCAGACCAGTTGTCTTCCTTTTTGGATTGAAGAGTAGTGTTGCCATAATCATGGGGGATTTTGTAGAATATTATGGTGAAGACAGGAATTTGGCAACAGCTAGAGGGTGGTGTAAAGACCCTAGCAGCTGGGGACAGAGGTATAAGGTGGTGAGAGAGAGCCCAGGGGCCGGGGAAAGAGGTGGGAAGAGTCCCAAGACTCATTTTTCGCATTCTTCCTAGTTTCCTCCCAGAGCAGAGCCATCACTTCATTCCCATCAGGCAATCACAAGATTACAAAGGATGATCCACCTCTTCTTTCCGTTACCTCTTGGGGCAGTCTGAGAGCTTGCTCTGTGATGATGCTGCTTGGAGGGGCCCAGGACTGCTGTGCCAAGCCAGAGCGTACTCCGTCCCCATGCAGTACTCTGCTTAGTTAGAAAGTGCTGCTGACAATAGCTCTGCTTCCTCTACATGGACCTGCATAAAGACAAGGAGCCAGGCCTGGGGGATGGGTCAGGTGGAACCTGGCACAAACATGTATGAACTTATTACCCGCCTGCACACACGTGTACATATGTACATGCCATCACTGAAACACACAGTCTTATACCCAAGGGACAGGACTATTTGAGGGCCCATCTACTTTCAAAGTACAGCCTATACTATCCTTATTTCAACTTCCAGGGAGACATTAGGTAAGGAATCAGATTTTGAATTCTAGGTACAGTGTTACTAGCTATGTGACCTTGGTTAAGTTTCTGTGCCCTGTTTTCTTATTTACTTAATGGGAAAGATAAAAGTACTTACCCAACAGGTTGGTTAATAAACATGAATTTCAGGTCTTGAGTTCAAGAAATGGAACTAATACCATTATTAGAGCCAGCACAGTGCAGTAGATGATGGCATGGCATTTGGAGTCAGTCAGATCTGGATAAGAGGCTCTTCCATTTAATGACTGTGTGATCCTAACCTTGGGAAAATTATTTAATCCTTTTAAGTCTCAGTTTCTTCATTTGTAAAATTGAGTTCACAGTAATAGTTATTTCATAAGATTTTTTCGAGAATTAAGTAAAAATTTAAAGGATTTGTTGCATAAAAGCCCCTTATAGTATCTAGTATAAAATTAAAAACCCAATAAATATTAACCATTATTTTTATTGATGATGGTGGTGGAGGTGGTGTCTAGTATGATCCCTCATCCTCATTCTACCCTACTTAATTGCAGAAAGGCCTTTTACATATAACCCAATTGCACTGTTTACTTCCCCACCTCAAACTTACTGCTTCCCAATTGAACTTAACTTTACTCAGTTTAGATTGAGTCATTTTTCCATTATTCTGAGGATTGTTAGAATACTGATCAAGAATTTTATGCAAAAGTCAAGTCCCAGTGTCCATTTATAGAGGATGAACTACAACCAAAAACCATAGAGAGGGATAAGAAGACTCCCCGCTGCTGTGATCAGAACAATTAAATGGCTTTGTAGGCTGTGGAGTATTTAAAATCTTATAATTTTGCAGGTGAATATGGGAACTCCCTCAACTAATGTGCTTTGGGGTGTAAGTAACAGAAAACCTGACTCAGATGGGCTTTGGCCAGTAGGAGCTGTATTGGCTCATATTGCTGGTGGTCTAAGGTGGGGTGGCTTCCGGGCTGATTGAATCTGGGGCTCCTTCTCCATTTCTTGTGATTTTCTTGGCCTTCCTCTCCTCCATGTGGCAGGCTTATCCTCAGCTGGCAGTGATGTGGTGGCAGCGGTTTCACAGTATGCATCTGTGCAGCACACTGTCCAGAGGCAGAGAGGGGCCACTTCTTTTTCTAGCCTTCCCTTAAAAGATGGGAGATTTTCCCTCCAAAACCCTAGTAAATGTTACCTTATACTTCATTGGCTTTAAATGAGTCACATGCCCTTTCCTTAACTAATCACTGGCAAAGGGATGTGGTTACCTTAACTGGATTAGTCTAATTAGAACCTGCCATGGAGCTGGAGCCCATCCCCCAAACTGTACGGACGGTGCACAAGGTTGGGGGATGGAACGATCTTGAAGAGGTAAACATAATGCCTACTACAGTTTTCCTTTTTAGATCATTGGAGAGATGTGGGCACTTTCAATTGGATTGTTAATTGTTGGTCTAATCTTACAAGTGCCTTGTGTCTTATTGCAGAACGTCAGGGAACACCTGTCTGAGTTGTGCACTTGGAATTGCCAACATTGTGCTCAGTATGCATTTATTGAGCTACAAATCCTTCAGGCCACGTTATCTCTAGAAATGTGAATTTTGTTCTCAATGAATTCTTTGGCTTAAAAAACAGGTTAATTATAACATAATTGTTGGTAATCATGTCGTAAAATATGTAATACATGACCAGAAAGAAAAAGCACAAAACAGAAGTCAGAGGGCACAGAGAAGAGAGTGGAATGAAGAAAAGATCCTAAAAGCTTTCAGAGATCAGACATGTTTTGGAGGCATAGGTATGCCCTTCTTCCATTTCCATCAGCTCCTGAGTATCCAGATCCTAACCCAAGATCTTCCCACTCATTGTCAAGCTTCTTTGAACTTCCCACGTGTTTGATCACAGCTGAGGTGTGCACAAAGGCTGGGTTCTGAGATAGGTCAGATGGAATCTGACCAGAAGGGGCCAGGCCTGGCAGCCAGATGGGGAAGAGCTCAGGCCACCAGCACAGGGGTTCACAACTGGCCAACATGTGAGGCACTCGAAGTCTGTGAAGTGTCCTCCATGAAGACCACATTGTAGGCCCCATATGGCCAGCTTTGGGCTTTGTTCTTGTTTCCCTAGGTGGCAACTCAGACTGGCTCTCCCAGTCCAAACCGTGTTCCCTACTTAGAGCTGCAGCATGAGGGGATGCCCCTGGGCTAGTACTTTTGAAAGCCTGTGCTGCTGTTATGACCCTGCTCAGAGAGGAGATTTAATCTGCCAGCACAAACAGTGCTGTCCATAACTTTACTGCAGTAGCAATGTACTCCCTTTAAAAGACAATCACCTCCAAGAAAATCACTTCAAATGATCTTGGTCTGAGTGGGTGGGAGGGATATTACAAGGCTTTAATTGGAGATCCTCAGTGCTACTGGGATTGATACTTGAGAAATGTTTTGATAGAAAAGAGGCTATTGGAGAAGATTTTGCAGCATTGTAGATGCCATTGTCTGAGCCTGATGCTGCAGTGGTTTGGACAAACACCCTTCAGGGACTATACAGAGGCTTCTGGAAGTTAGCCCCTAGCCCTTCTCTATCCTAGTCTAGATAACTGTGGAACTTCAATTTGTTTCTGTCCAAGGGGTTGTAGCATTTTGTTTTCTTTCCAGTTAACTATTACTGACTCCTAGTGACTTTTCCTTCCAGAGACTATCCAAGGAGTAGTTTTCTGTCCTTAGTTTTCTACCTCCCTTAAGTTCCTTAAAAAAGTATGGGGAACTGCAAAATATCTTCTTTCCTCCGTACCTGTTTACCTTCCTCCCTCTCTCCTCCCCTCACTCCTTCCTTTTATAAGCAGTTACTGAATGCTTACAATTACTACATTTCTGCTCTCCGGTGGTTAAGCAGGGCCAGGTGACTGAATTCTGGCTAATGGAATGTGGAGAGTTGATATACACCACTTCTAGGCCTTGCCTGTAAGCCTCATGCAAAATCTTTCAAGTGCTTTGTTTTTTTCTTTGTCTCCCAGCTGGAGAAAAAGAGTTTAGGAAGACTCTGAGGCCCAAGGTTTGGGTGTTAGCAGGACCAGGTGCCTGTTTTTGTAAATAAAAAATTTTATTGAAATACAGCCGTATCCATTTGTTTATATATTGTCTATGCTGCTTTCACACTGAAAAGGCAGAGTTGTATAGTTGCAGCTAAGATCTTTATGGCCTGCAATGCCTAAAATATTCACTATCTAACCCTTTAAGAAAAAAATTTGCTTAACCCTTCCCCAGGGGATGGCAGAGCCACCGAATGAAAGGAACCTGGTTCCCTGAATGACTATGTAGAGCAGAGTCTCTCTTTCCCATCTTCCAGGCCAACTTGCATCATTAGACAGTGATATTGGAGAGAAATAAGTTTTTATTTTATTAAGCTACAGATATTTTGAGGTTGTTTAATACAAACATAAGTTATTTTACATAATAAAAATGGTAGCTAATATTTATTGGGCATTTTTTATGGCCAGGTGCTGTTCTATGAGCTTCTGTATTTAATTCTCACAACTTTATGATGTATCTACCTTTTTTGTTTCTTTTTTTGAGATGGAGTCTCATTCTGTCTCCCATGCTGGAGTGCAGTGGTGTGATCTCGGCTTGCTATAACCTCTACCTCCTGGGTTCAAGAAATTCTCTGCCTCAGCCTCCGGATTAGCTGGGATTACAGGCACCTGCCAGCACGCCCGGTTAATTTTGTTGTATTTTTAGTGGAGACAGAGTTTCACCATCTTGGCGAGGCTGGTCTCAAACTCCTGACCTTTTGATCCACCCGCCTCAGCCTCCCAAAGTGGATGTATCTACTTTACATGTATCTACTTAATCTGTAAAATGATATATGATCATTTTACAGATTAAGATATGCAAGGCTATGTAATTTGCCAAGGGATTCAGTTGGTGAGAGTGGAGCTGGGATTCATACCCAGCTCCAGAGTGCAGGCTCCTAACTTCTATTTTTTTGCCCCATATTTACCTAACTTACAGTTCCAAGTTCCTCCCCAGATACTATGTTGATTCTTATCGCAGGCTTCTGTAGGGTAGGTTATATTATTATCCTCATTGTTTATGTGAGAAAACTGACCTAGAGAAGTCAAGCTAAAGGTTGCTTGACTAGCAAGTGGCAGAAATGTAACCTGAACCCAGAGCTTCGAATACCAGAATACGGACTCTTTCAACTCCTCCGCAGAGACTCAGGCTGACTTAGTGCACACTCCATATTTGAAGCCGAGTGTTTTCCTTGAGTCTTGGTTTACATTCAGAATGCACCAGCCTGTTAAATTGCTGTTGGACATTAGCCCATCCTTGAACAGTCACCATAACAACATAGGCACATGGAGAGGAATGTGGGGTAGGCAAAAACTGATGCCAGTCCAGGGGAGAATAGAGTTTTGCAGGGAGTGGGGGTGGGTCAGGGAACACTTCCTGGGTGTGTTTTGCTATGTTCTTTTCATGATATAGGCTGGAAATGGTTGAGAACGACACTGTTCTAGCGGCTTTTAGCAATCTGACTCATCCAGGACAATACCTTTCACCAACTTAGCACAACCTCTCAGGCTGACACACTGCTTTTAGGACAGTGTTTGAAGACATGATTCCTAGGGCAAAAGGGTGTCTATTAACAATGTAGGTTCCTGAACCCACCCAAGATCTACTGCATGAGAATCTCTGGAGAGACATCCAGGAATCTGCATTTTTAACCAGCAATGTAGATGGTTCTGATGTACACTAGAGATTGAGAAGCATGGTCTTAGGAAGTCATGGCAAATGAAAATCATGCCCAGCTTTTACTCCTCCTTTTGCAGTCAGGTAGCAGGCTGGCTCAGCTAAGAAAAATCCCTAGATGAATATTTATTTCTGCACAGGGAATGTTTCCTCTCAGAGTAGGTGGGTGAGTATGCTGAGTAGGTCATTCCCTGCCATTCCTATTGCCGGGCAGGAAACCCATTTTACTATATCAGTTCTCTCTCAAGAGAATCATTTTTAGAATTAACTCAACATGATATATAAGTTGTAGAGTATCATATCTCAAAATTTGTTTCCATCTTACAACTTTTAATTTCTAACAGGTGGGAATTAGGACATCTTTGCCCTCATCCAGCCTATGGCAGACAGAGGGTACAGAGCCAAGATAGCTTAGGGCCAGCTTGGGGACACTTGTATGCCTACCACTCACCTCATAGTGCTCATCAGTTCCATTTCTGTCCACTATCTCTTAGCCAATGTGCTTGGTGGTGTATGCAGTGGAGACTTCTTTGCTGAACTCAGAAGTTTCAGGGTATGAAGATAGTAGACTTAGAAAAGCATGAGTTTCATTGACTTCCTGGTGTATCCACTTCTCACAAGGTAAGTTGGAGGATGCACATGTTCTGGAGGAATCAGAAAGAGAGTGGTGGAGGGGTGGGAATAGGATGGGCACACACCCAGGGAGAGGAAGATGAATGTCCTCAATGTGACAGACTCATATTTAAGGGTCTGAGAGGCACAGATAAGCCAAAGCGGTGCATGGACCATTATTTCTAACGCAGTCAAAAATAGATGAATTAAAAAGTAAAACTCTTGATAGGGTATAAAGGGAAAGATGGTGCAAAGGACATAATATTTCTTCATGGACAAAGATCTTGACTTTGACTCTGGAAGGGTGACAGGGAAGACAATTTCAGAAGTAGACTATGAGCTCAAGTGTTTTTTGGCAGTGCAGGGTGCTTGTGTGGGGGTGGAGGAAGGGAGCCCTTATTCTGCCATTCCACTGTGCCCTGACAAGCAAGGGAAGGGTTTTTCTGGGGCTGCTGGATTACACTAAACCCTCTTCCTCCCCAGGATCCCCATAATTTAAAATCACACCCTCTGCTCATTAACCAAACTTAGCAATGAAGAATAAGAGAAGTAGGTAGAAAGCAAGGGTTAGAGTCAGACCAGTGCCCTCAAAGCTTTCATTAGCTCGTTCTTGGGCAAGTTTTGTAGAGTTCATCTTAGAACTTTTAATTTCTAAGCAGGCCCTCTTCTCCTTCCCTACAGGCATGTTGAGCGTGAGCCACAGGACAGCAACTTTGCTCTCAGGAAGCTGCTCACCTGGGTCCACCCCTCATTCTCTTTTGTAGATCTCCATTTCCTATTTCTGCCTGGTTCTCTGTAGAACCTGCTTCCATGGGCGTAGGCTGAATGACAATAATGGAGTCCAAGAGATGCAGATGAAAGACCAAAGTTTACAGGACTTTATAAATAAAGTTTTATCAGAACACAGTCATGCCCACTCATTTACATGTTCTCTGGCTGCTTTCATGCTACAACAGCAGCGTTTAAATAGTTGCAACAGAGATTGTATGGCATGCAAAGCTCAAAATATTTATTTTCTGGTCCTTTGCAACAGAGATTATATGGCGTGCAAAGCTTGAAATATTTATTTTCTGGCCCTTTGCAGTGTTTGCCAATCCTTGCTCTAGAGAGTTTTGTACTGGCATTTAAATGCTAGCCTTAAGTAACATATATCACTTCCACTCACAACTCACTGGCTAAAATGGTCACATGGCCCCACTCAACCATAGAGGGTCAGGAAGTACATCCTACCATGTGCCCAAGAGGGGGATAATCAGAATATTTGGCAAACAGCACTAATGGTCACCATAAGCACCTACTATGAGTTGAACTCAGTACTAGGTGCTGGGTATAGAAAGATGAACAAGACAAAATTGTTGATCTCAAGGAATTTAAGGAATGCCAGAATTTGGGGATTGGAGGGGGAAGGCTAAGCACAGATTCGAGTGTCCTTTCCTAGAAGATATAGACTGGCTTGTCTACATTGCTTGAGATCTCAGCTTGGTGCTAGCCAGAACTGGGGACTGGCCAGCTTGGCAAGCAGTGGGGGTGACAGACCCTCCTGATGAACATTTGTATCAATAATAGAAGGGTTGTTTAACAGAAATTCTTAAAGGAAAGATGAGATAATTTCATGTTTTGATATTCCTAACATAAAGCTGGAGCTCTGCAGTGCATATTATTGCTGTTGTAATTTTGGCAAAGATGTGATTCAAATTGGCAAAGTGTCTGGGAAGAGGAAATCATGTAAGGAGAGAGGGTGGGATGCGTCAGGAAACAGAGGTGGGGAGCCAGGTACTGGTGGCCTGGTGACAGCTGGGAGGGTGGCCCAGGAGCCTTTGTCACAGACAGACACGAGGGAAAGGAGGCTGCAGCCAGCAGAGCCTGAGAATTCTTGGAGTTGCTGGAGATGCTAAGGCCTGGGGAGGGAGTGGGAGCAGCAGGGGAGGGGTGTGCGCGTGCATGTGGTGAGGGAGAGACATTTAAACATCGTAGGAATGAAGGATAAATTTAAAATCCCTCAAGGGGAGTTGAGACAGAATGACAACGTGAGGAACATGAATCACTCTTTCTAGGGACCCACCCAGCTGTTGGCATGATTTTGAATACATTTTCTCCTCATTACCAAGCTCATTCTGGACTCTTTATCTTCCTTCTCCCTGATCCCTTGATCTGGCCTTGGTGGCCAAGTACCTAGTGCTGGCTACCATGTCCTGGGAGCTTCAAGCTCAAAAGCATTGAGGCCTTAGGGTGTGGTGCTGGTAGGGTGAGGAAGACCAGTCCAGATGCTGGAGATGGAGAAGGGGACAAATAGAGAAGGTATCTTAGGGCTCCAGGGGTGTCCGAGTCTACTGAATGTTCCCATCAGGCTTTATCACGTATGCGCTAAGATCATCCTCTCATCCAGCCTTTTTGTTTCTATTTGTTATCTTAGCATAATGAGGAGGGGGGCTGGGAGAGGCATTTATGGATTCTGCTTCGTGTGGTAGAGACACTGTGATCAATATAGTGGAGAAAACCATAAGCTAGGACTTGAAATCTGAGTTCTCTCCCAGCTCTGCTTTTTATCGGCAGTGTGATCCTTGGCAGGGCTGTCTACCTTTGTGGACTTCAGCATCCATAAAATGATATGGTTAGATCATTAAGATTCCTAACCATCGAAATAGTCTTTGTTTTTGTGACTTGCAATTTGACTTGCAGTCCAACCCAGGGAAGGCGGGGTGGGAGATTGTGTCCGGAGGGCAGTGTTCTGGGAGGATGCCACCCTGGGGGCCCAGCACAGCTCCCAACACGTAGTGGGTGCTCAACCATCCAACACTGGTTGAATGACCTGGAGGCCAGGGTTCCTCTGAGCATGTAGAGCACGGGACACTTCTTAGATGCCACTTGTGGTCACTGAGACGTGTGGTTGGGAGGAATTTTGGTTTTGGACTCCTGGCTAGGAGGGAGGCAATAAGCAGGTATCTTGAAAAGGTAGTAAGTTCAGGCCCTCTCAAGCCACAAGGACTCCCCCCAGTACTTAGACCTGCTATGGGGACTAGCAATGTGTGAGTAACTTTTATGTCTCTCATCAAATTAAACCTTTGCTAATTGGAGCATGTCAAGATCTAGTACCAGCCACCCACCTGGAGTGCTGCTTTCACTTGGGCAGGTCCATGAGGCGTAAAACAGGGAAAACACCTCAATGGCTTTGGACTCAACCTTTAGGAGTATAGTAGTGGAGGAGCAGCACACAAAGGAGGAGAGAGGAGTGACCAGGGAGGCAGGAAGCATCCTTTGGTTTCCCTAAATCCTCTCTCATGCACATGCTCTTCCTTTTGCCTGTTTTCCTCTCCTGTTCCTCAACCGGCAAACTCTGTTTAACCCGGCTCCAGGGTCCTTTCTTCACAAAGCCCTCCTGACCACCCCCAGCTGGGCTAGGTGCCCCTCTTTTTTTTCTTTTTTTTGGGATGGAGTCTCGTTCTGTCACCCAGGCTGGAGTGCAATGGTGTGGTTTCAGCTCACTGCAACCTCTGCCCACCGGGCTTAAGTGATTCTCCTGTCTCAGCCTCCCAAGTAGCTGGGATTACAGGCACATGCCACCACACCCGGCTAATTTTTGTATTTTTAGTAGAGACGAGGTTTCACCATGTTGGCCAGGCTGGTCTCAAACTCCTGACCTCAAGTGACCCGCTCGCCTTGATCTCCCAAAGTGCTGGGATTATAGGTGTGAGCTGCTGCGCCCAGCCAGGTGTGCCTCTCATGCGCTCCTCTAGCAATCAGGCCTACGCCAATCATAGCACATTCTGTTATGTGGTCACAATCGATGTTCTTCCTGTCTCTCCCATGAGGATGATGTGGACTAAGTCCAGCTCATGTTGTTGTGCCTAGTGCCTGGCACAGTGCCTTGCACATGGTAAGTTCTCAGTCAACGCTGATTGAATACGTACATCTTTCAGAGGCCAATCTGGCCATATCCTCCTTGGCATGGAAAAGGAGAATGATGCCAAGGGGAGCAGCAGGGGCATCTGAGTCACACATGGCCCCAGGTCCTGAGGCAGGCACAGGCATTAAGAAAGGAGGAAGGAACCTGCATACAGGACCCAGTTCTCAAGAATTGAGTCCTCCTTAGGCTGGGCTCAGAGGCTCATGCCTGTAATCCTAGCACTTTGGGAGGCTGAGTCAGGAGGATCGCTTGAGCCCAGGAGTTGAGACTAGTCTAAGCAACACAGGGAAACGTCATCTCTACAAAAAATAAAAAAATTTGCTGGATGTGGTGGTGTGTGCCTGTGGTCCCAGTTACTCAGGAGGCTGAGACGGGAGGATCACCTGACCCTGGGAGGTTGATGCTGCAGTGAGCCGTGATTGCACCATTGCACTCCAGCCTGGGTGACAGATCCTATCTCAAAAAAAAAAAAAAAAAAAAAAAAAGGAGAGACCACCTTGTGGCTTGGTCCCCCCAGTCGCACGCTTGGGAGGCAGGGCAGCAGGTGGTGGTGGCAATCACCCCAGAGTGGGCCCTGGGGAAGGGGTTAGAGGGATTCTTCCACCAAAAATGGGAGGGAACAGCCAGCTAGCTGTCCGAGGTGGGGCTGAGATGTGCGGCTCTCGGAGTTCTCTCCTTATTGCAGCACCTCGAAACCTTATCAACGGGGCACATCATTATTTCTTTAACCTCTGTCTTCTGCAGTAGACTGTAAGTTTATGAGGGCAAGAATCCAGTCCACTCTGTTAAATTCTGGACACCTGGCGCCCGGCCTGGTCCACCGCGGATGCTCCTAATTTCAACATCATTTATTGAGCTCCACTGTGTGCCGGTTTGTGGGTCAGGCCTGGGATGCAGCACTGAGCAAGCCAGAAGCCTTGGCCTGGAAGGCAATGCCGTTAACCACTTTCTTTCTCTTCTCTATTTCCCTGTGACCTTGGCCCCATTCTTCCTCCCTCCCTCCGTTCCCCACTCCTTGTCTCTGCTCTCCCCCTCCCACAGAGCAATGTTCTGTGATGGTGCCCGAGATGCGTGGACTGAGCCCAGATCGCAGGCTGCCCGAGCCCGCCCCATGCCTGGCTGCTGGGAGCCCTGAGCCCGGGTCCGCGGGCCGCCGCCCACGCCACGTCCTGGCCCTGCCGGAGGAAGAGGCATGGCGGCCCCAGCAGTGCGCTCTGCTCGAGGCCGACGCCTCGGACGAGGTGGGCATGCTGCCGGCTTCCCCGCGCGCCGCCTCCGGCTTCGACAACTTCTTCCCGGTGCAGGAGGGCGAGGGCCCAGGCTGGGAGGGCGCCATGGCACTGGAGGCGGGCTCCAGCCCTTTCCTCCCGGTGAGCCCCGAGGTCATGAAGCGGCGGCGCGGGGGCCTCATCGAGCAGCGCGACATCATCAAGGCCCACGAGGCGCACAAGATGCAGAGCACCCCGCAGGCCCGGCGCAAGGAATGGGAGTGAGTATGGCAGGGACGCCGGGGCAGGCGTGGCTGGCAGGGCCTGAAGTCGGGGTGGGGTCCTGGAGCGGATGGGCCAGGTGAGGCCGCCCTGGAGGGTCGGGAGATGCTTTCGCTGTGCTGCGACTAACGAGAGGCTGGACCCTCTGGATGAGGTCCTCGTGGTCAGCCCCTGATCTCACCACCCGGCTGTAGCCTCGTCCAGCCTCATTGAGGCCTTCAGCTGTCAGATGCGGGTGAATCAGGCTTGCCCCCAAGGCTCACTTGTTTTACTAAGAGCCTGTGGAGAAAGAACTGGGGTCTGTTTCATTCTCTGAGCTTTCCTGAAAGCCAGGGAGAATCCTTCACAACGTGGATCATCTATGTCATCTTTACTTCAGGAACTGCAGCTAACCCTGCCTTTTTAAGATCCTCCTTGGATGAATGATTACATTTTGGGCACATCTCCAGTGGATGGAGGAAAATGACCAAGATCTGTGTGGCCACTCCTGGCTTTATTTCTGCTCTATTTGTGTAGGGCAAAAGGCCAACTTTAATTCACACCTGTTGGGAATTTTGGCTTTTTCTTCTTAGGAGTCCTAAATTAAAGGAAGATGGTATTTCACTTAATTCTCGGTTGCCCCAGGTTTATGCTCCATAGAAGGACTTTGTTTTGTCCTGTGGATGCCGGAGTTTACTCGGCATGCTGGCATGCCCTGTGGTCTGTATGTCTTTATCTCTTCTTGCTTTAGATAGTTGACTTGCTAGATGTCATCAAGTACAAAGAGATTAGTCACAGATGTATTTTGATGGTGGTGGTCATGGTGGGATTTACCTACTTGGTTTCAGTGAATGTTCTGGATGATACAAGTAGGGGTAGATGAGCTGATCTCTGTTTCATAAGGATGTTAATGTTTGTTAGTTCGCTCATTCATTCATTCAGTGAGTCCGAATGTATGCCGGGCTCCTGGGATTCAGAGAGGAGTTGGGCACAGCTAGCATTCAACAAATCTCTTGGTTGTTCATCTCTCAGCACTATTAGTATTTAGAGCCTTGCATACCTGTCTTTAAGTGCCAGGCAACATTCCAAGCACCTTACATATATCCACTCATGTTAATCTTCACCATAAGTATGAGGTAGGTACAGTTATTAGCCACATGTAACCAATGAGGCACAGAGAAGTTAAGTGACTTTCTCAAGGTCATGTGGATAACAACCGCATTGTTACTGTGATTTGATATTAATTAGTGATTTGATCCCTGGCGGTCTGGTTGTGGAATCCATGCCTTTAACCATGATGGCACAGTGCCTTTCATTCTAACTCTCAAAGTACTTCTCTCAACAACCTATTGAGATGCCATGGTAAGAGCACTGGTGTGGGGGTTTGGAGACTTGGGTCTAATTCCCAGGGTGACCTAATTAGTGGTGTGACCTTGAGTAAGTCACCTCATCATGACTTTGAAAAACAAGTGGGAGGGAGTAGACTTCCTTTAAATACAATGCGGCTCTGATAGCTGGCCTTTCTTCATGTTTAGAAGTACTATTTTTTAATGCACCTCCATCTTATCTTTCTAAGAGGACCCTGAACAACTTGAGGGCTGAGACTGTCATACAAATTGTTCATGTCACTCAACGCCTATCATCTGGCCTAACCCAAAATATCCCACAATACTCAATGAAAAACTAGCTTTACCATGACTAGAAATGTGGAAATAACTTTTATGTCTTTCACTAAGTTAAACTTTTACTAATTGGAGGATTTCAAGATCTAATACCAGCCACCTACCTGGGGTGCTGGCGGGGATGATTGGAAGACTGTTTTCACTTGGGCAGGTCCATGAAGAGGTGAACCAGGGAACACACATCAATGGCCTTGGGGAATGTCAGCCTTTAGGGGTGTGGCAGTGGAGGAAGAGCACATGAAGGAGGTGAGAAGGAGTGGAAGGAGGTGGGAGGGTAACCAGAGGGTATAGGGACAAAGAAGTGAGAAAAATGGTGTGTTCAGAAGGAAGGTCATCATCTCCATAGAATGTTGCTGAGAGGTCAAATAAAATGAAGATAGAGAAGGAAACACTGGCTTTGGCAACACAGAGATGACCTGAATGGGAGTAGTTTCCACAAGGCGATGGGGTCAGTAGCCCAGTTGGAGTGGGTTGAAGAGAAAATGGGAAGTGATAGAGACAGTGATGTTGCCCCATCCTTCTCTGCTCCCCAACACTCACAGCCTCATCATGGCTTTTCCCCTTACCACCCAAATTCCTTAGCCTCATGGCTCTGTACGTGCCTTTATTTGATCTTCTCCACACCCCTCCCCAGTTCTCCGAACCCTAATGTTACTGAGCAAAGACAGCTTGATGCTCGGGGCACTAGAAGCCAATACTATAGCACTGGGTTTTTCAGAAGAGAAGCTTTTTATTGCATGCCGATTCACAAAGAGATGGGTTGTCAAGCCCAAATCTGTCTCTCTGTCCCCGCTTCAAGGGAGATTTTCATTAGAAAAAGTTCAAGGGATTAGTAGGTGATTGGTGGAAGGAAAGGGGAGGTCTGGAAAGTCCTTGGACATGCTCAGTTATCTCTTCATGCTACCTCACAGGTCGCATGTGAACATTCTTGAGGACTTATTATGAAACACGTCGTGGAAGTTCAGGCTGTGGCGTCAGCAAGCTTGTTGTGCACAGACTCCAGTAGGCCAGGCCATCTTGGTTCCAACCGATGTCAGCCAGTTTTTTCTTGATCTCACATTGCGAGGAATTTCAGCATTTCTGCAAGTTGTTTCTTTTCTTATCTGCCATTCTGCAAGCTCAAGAATATCTGTTAGTCATTGGTTTCTTACTCTTTGTGGCACAGTTTCAGCTTCAGCTTTTCAGCACGTTGTTTCTTTTCTTATCTGCTATCCTGTAAGCCCAAGAATGTAGTCATTGGCCTCTTTAACTATTTGGGGCATGATTTCACTAATACACTGTCTGGCACTCATGTTCCATCATCAGCAAAATCCTGTTCATCCTCCTCGCCTTCTCTGGAAGTCCCCTTCACTCTCTTATTTCTGCTGGAGCATCCCCCCAGGAATGCGGCTTGCTCTGCAGCTGCCTCATGTGACAGCTGCTTTCCCTTCCACGCTGCCTTGGACTCTGGAGTCTGGAGAAGAGTTTGCTCCTCACTGTTGCTTCCAGACCATTACTCCCCTCTCCTGTCCTAAAAATGCCAGCTGTGGAGCGCATGCCATCAGGTAATACCACCTACTACCCCTCATTGCCACCATCTACATACTCCCAAGTCACTTGCTTCATTCCAGGAAGAAAGGGTTAGTCCTGGGTTTACTGCCTCTCTTCCCCATGTCTTCAGCTGCCAGCAGTTCTTGGTGATTTCAGTGTCCATGTAGATGACCCTTCCTGTACCCTGACCTCTTGGTTCCTTAGCCCCTTCTGTTTGGTGACTTTGCCTTCTTGCTTCCTGCTGACAGCTCACCTCCATGGTCTGCCTGGACCTTGTCATAACTGCATTGCTCCATAATCTTGGTTTCAAGCATCCCACTGCATGATCACCCCCTCTTTTCTCTCCACTTCACTCCCTCTAGTGCTCAGTTCCCAAGATTCTTTAATCTCACGGCATCCACAAGACATTGATCCTATTACCTTTTCACTATCCTCTTCCCCAGTCATGTTACCGTTTCCCATCTTATCAAACTGAATTCCATTGTAAGCACCAAACATATTTTCCAGATAAAATAGTGACCTTTCACTTGAAGTCTTCTCCTACCCTCTCAAGCTCTTTCTTCTACCAACTTCTAAGATAGAATGAATCATCCACAAAGGGCAAGAATGCTGGAGCTCAAGTTGGTTTCTAGTGTACTTCATGCTTCGCCATCACTGTAATCTCCTTATTTTCACCCTCAACTTTGTTGTCCCTCTGTTGCTTTGTTATACCTTGTCTGGCAAAACTTCAGTCCTGCTAAATCCCACTTGCCGCTATTCTTCATGCACATGTGGGCAGGTGACCATAGATATAGAAAAAGTCACAACCATGCCGATTGACCTCACTGTGAATTGATGACTGCCACCTCCAGTTGGCCCTTAGTCCTGCCCAGAAATCTTACTACTTTTCCCTTTTCTATTCACTCGCACACTCCTCTAGAGATTATTTCACATGCTTTTCCCTTAACTCTCAAATCCCATCATTTCCTGCCAGCTCACTCCTAGCTCATGACTACAATTGCCTTCCTACTTCACTGGGCAAATAGCAGCAATCAGGAGAGGCATGTACAGGCTCCATCCACTGCACTGACCGCCTGCTGCATCTGGGCCCTGGTACCAGGCCTTTACCTTCTGTTACTGTGGAGTGACCACCCCTCAAGTTCCATGTGGAGTCTGTTGCCCATGTAGAGCAAAATGTGCCCCTTTGTTTATTCTGTCTCCATTTTTTTTTCTTACAATTTTCTCTGGAACCCATTCCAATCAGGTCTTTGTCCCAGGCAAACAAACAGCTGTTGACGTGGTGACATTGGCCTCCCCAAGGCAGAATCCAATGGGTGTTCCTTCGTGTCCATCTTCCTTGACCTAGCAGCAACATTTGATCACTTCCTCTTTCTTGAAACTCTTTTGTCCTTATTTTTTATATATTTTTAGAGACAGGACTTTGCCATGTTGCCCAGACTGATCTCAAACTCTTGGCCTCAAGTAATCCTCCTGCCTCAGCCTCCTGAGCTAGGAGTACAGGTGAAAGTGTTTTGTCACATGGCTTTTACAATACCCACTCTTGGTTTTCCTCCTATGTTGCTGGTTGCTCCTCAATCTCTTGCTAGTTTCCACTTCCTTTTCCCAATCCTTACTAAACACTGGATGTCCCAGGGCTCAGTCCTTGGCCTGTTCTCTTCTCACCAGTGCTTACTTCCTAGTGCTCTTGTTCAGTCCCAGACCTTTGGTTAGCATCATATACTGCTGACCTCTAAATTTGTGTCTGTACTCAGGACCTCTTCCCTGAATTTTAGATACCACCCACTTATTCACCATCTTTACTTGTACATCCATCAGCATCTCAAGCTGGACATGTCTAACATCAGAATATTGATTTCTCTCCAAACCTGCTTCTCTTGTAGTTTTCTCTTTCATTAAACCCACATTTTTTCTGTTGCTGGGGCCAGAAATGTTGAAGTCATTTTGATTCTCACATTGACACTCAATTCTTGCCAATCCCCAGTGTCTCCCCCTTCAAAATGTATCAGATCACCATTCACCACCTCTGCTGCTGTCTCCCTGGTCCCAGAACCTTTTATTATTTTTATTCCACACACACATATATGATACTAGATGCCCAGCACTATTCTAGGTACTTTACAAATATTAATTAATTTATCCATGTAATAATTGATTGAAGCTGGTACCATTATTACCATTATTGTCCCCATTTTTGCACTTGGGGGATAGACAGTTTAAGTAACTTGCCCAAGATCATAATGTCAACCACCTCTTAATGAGCCTGCCTGCCTCTGCCCCTCCCTGCTAGACTCTGTTTCCCCAACTGCAGCTAAAGATCCTTACTTTTTCTTTTTTGATTTACAAAGGATTTAGAAAGGTAGAACAAGAAGTTTCTGTCCAAGAGTCTTAAGAAATGTTTCATGTCAGTCCTTAGCTCAGTACATGATTTCCATCTTCTCCCTCTTCCTCCTGCCCAGCCAGCCTCCTAAAGATGCATGGATGTCTTTGGTTTGATTTCTTCATCTTTCCCCTTAGCTCATTCTGCTCTGGCTACACTGGTCCCTTGTTATGCCTTGAATGTACTCAGACCTCCCACATCAGGCCTCTGCCTTTTGCTGGTCCCTTTGCCTAGAATGCTTTCCCCATTTACCAGGATGGCTGCTCTCTCATTTCATTTAGGTTTCTGCTCAGAGAGAACTTCCTGATCACCCTATTTAAGTAGCACTCCCCCATTGTCACTCTCTTTCCCTCTTTGCTTTGCTTTATTTTTCATCATAGCTCTTATTGTTTCCCCGACGGACACACAAACACACATGTGTACATACAAGCACAGATATTTTGCACTGGAGTGCAAGCTTCTTGAAAGCAGGGCCTTCGTCTTACCTTCAGGGTCCAGAACAGTGCCTAGTGTGCAGTTGACTCACAATAAGTGTTTGCTGAAAGAATGATGAAATAAACATATTGAGGGGAATTGCTATCCATTCTAATCAGCTAAGTTCCAGGGAAGGAGGCAGCAGAGTTCCCTGTGTCAACTGTGTGGTTGTACAGGTTGCTGACTGCAGAGTCCTCCAGTTGAACAGTCAGCAGTGGAAGTGGGGAGTCTGTTCTCTGCCCTACTTCAGGGCTGCCCAGGATCTGCATGCACTTTGTAGAGATGGAAGTTTTTCCTCCCTTCTGTCTCCTGCCTTTCAGCTTCTCCTGACTTATGTTCTTCAGACAGGATCCCCTTGGCTGTAGGACAGGGGCAGCCTGGTCCTTTCCCAGGGCTTGGATTTGCTACAGTGGGAAATCAGGCAGGGTTCTCTGTGGGCAGCCCTGACGGCATCTTGCTCCTCCCAAGGCCCTGTCCACTGCTTATACAGCTGAAAGCCCGGGACACATAACACCAGCTTTACAAAGCCTGTCTCCTAGACACTGAGTCAGGACGCTGGTGATAGTGAAACAGACTAGAAACCAACCTGGGAGGTCTCCTGCATTTTTTTTTTTTTTTGTCTTCGGCTGGGTAAGCCAAATGCTGATGGGAGAAGGAGTACTTTAGGTGATTTCAGATGAAGCAGATTTTCTTGTACAGAATGTTGTTTTCCTAAGAATCTATTTAAAGGTTTCCTCAGGCCCACTTTTCAGGTGATGAGGACCTCTTGGTTAACACCAAGTGTTTATTTTGTACTAAGTTTTATAACTTTAGCAAGTGGGCATGTCACAATGTTTTACTAATACTTTAATATAGTTCGCTCCAGCTTAAAACATTTTTCATATACATGATCTCATCTGAGCCTCACAATGACCTCATGGATTAGCTGTTATTATTTCTAATTTACAGAAGAGAAAAACGAGCTCCAAAGTTAGAGGTAGTACTAGGTCAAAAACCTATGTCTTGATAGTGACTGCCACCATTTATTGAGCACTGGCTATATGGTAGGTGATTTGCATGTATTATTTATTCTAACGGAAATAATAGGTACCATGATGAAGAATGGAAACATTTTGTATGGCACTATTATTGCATACGGGTCTGGAAGAAAGGAAATTATGTGTAACTTTAAAGTTTGCGTAGGTTGGTATGACTTACTCTATAAAGAGGGAGGGGGTATTTCCATAATCATAGTACTTAGCACACTACATTGTAATTGCCTGTTTACGTGTCTGTGTCCCCCACTAGACTGTAAGCAGAGAAGTCTGTCTGCTCCCTATTGTGTCTCCTTTACTTAGTACTGTGTTGGGCACATAATGGGCACTCAGTATACATTTGCAAGATGAAAAACAACAACAACAACAACAACAACAATGTGATTTTTCATATTGGGAAACTGAGGCTTGATAAGGTTAAGTTACCTGCCCAGTATCACAGAGCCAGTGAGGATTCACTCCAGGTTCTCTAATTCCAAAGCCCATGTTTGTTCTAGTGAGCCATCCTACTCACTGGTGTCCCTATAGTAACTGGCACAGCACTGGGTAAATGACGGGAACTCAGTTCATGCTTGAATTCTTGCAATGCTGCTTGTAAATTGTGGGCTTGGGCACTTTGTAACCTCTGCATTTTTTGAGTAGAGGTGAGAAATAATACCTACCTTGCAGGCCTGTTGTAAATTTTCACCACATTTATTAGATCATATAGTCTGGTTGGGGGTCCTCAAAATGTTGATGAGCACCAGGGTTATTCTGGGCCTCCTCTCTGCCTGCAGTCTCCCTGGGTGACCTCACCAGGTCCACATATCTGTAGATGAATCTCAAATGTAAATTTCCAAAGAACCCTTGACTCTTGAAGCCAAGTGCTTGTCTGGCATCTCCGCACTGTTGTCTATCTAATCAGCTTCTAAAACATAATGTGGCTAGAACAAAACTTCTGATCCTCTTCTGATCCTGTCTGGCCCCTCATTTTTCCTTATCTCAGTAAATGGCACCACTATTTCTCCAGTTGTCCGAGCCAATTATTCTCATTATCTTTTATTTCTCTCCATTTTTCCTCACTTCTGATCAGTGGTAAGCCCTGTCAACAACATCTCCCAAACATATCCCAAGTCGAAACACTTCTCCATCCCCACTGCTACCAATCTCTTCCAAGCCGCTATCCTTTGGACCGTTGCAATGGCCTCCTAACCTGTCTTTGCATCTTTGTTTCCCTAGAATAAGAGAATGCGTCTATTGACACAACAGGCAGGGACAATCTGAACTCTTTTTGCTGGCTCATAAAGCCCTTCCCTACCTGAGCTTTGCTTAACTCCTGGCCTTATCTACTCTCTCCCACGTTCCCTGTGCTCCTGCCCACTTGCCTTTTATTTAGGCTCTGCCTGTTTGTGTCTCTACCCTGGCTCCTGCCTTTGCCTGGAATATTTATCCAGATCTCAACAGGGTTGGTTCATTCTTGCCATTTGGACCTTAGCTCAGATGTTACTTCCTCAGAGAGGCTGTCCTTCATCACACACTCTAAAATAGACACCTGGTCACTGTGCCATATCACCTATGCAGTTGACCACCTACCCCCACAAGAATGTTGGTGCCATGAGATCAGTGATTTGACTGCCTCGTTCACTCCGTATCCCCAGTGCTGAGGGCAATGCTGACACATAGGCCCTCAGTAATTATTTGTGAATGAATATTTATGAATGCTCCGTAACAGTGGCTATGGTTATAGTTATGATCTATGTGTTCACCTGGCATCTGATAGCCCTAGCCATACCGAACGGTCTAGTCCAGGAAGCTCAGGACACCAGGGGGTCTAGGTCTAGACCAGGGCCAGCCAGCCCCTGGGGTGTGGAGGTTCATGAGCTGTAAAACACAGGTTGGTTCGCTTGCAGGTTGTTTGAGAGCTGTCCTCCTTCAAGCTATTGTTTGATCACCACAGAGCCATGTCTTATGTGACTTTGGGTAAAATATCCAACCTTTCTGAGCCTCATTTTGCTCTTTTGCTAGATTGTGGATGAGTATAGCAACCTTTTTGAATTGTTATGAAGGAAAAATAGCATGTAAAGTACTTAGTCCAATGCTTGGTTGTTTTTCTCCTTGATGTCTGGTTCCTCACCTTCAGGAGCCTGTCACTTGCTATCATAGTTTAACCAAAACATTAGATTGTGAATCTAACAATAGAAGCCTGCAACTTCTTGTCTACCGAGAAAGTATACAAGAACTGCTAACTCATGCCCCCATGCCTAGCAACATGGCTTTCTCAGCTTTGAAAGGATTAGAGTCATCCGTTGATCTTAGGAACCAAAAACATTGACGCAACTCCATATAAAAGTAGCAAACATGTATTTTTCCACTACTATAATAACCCTAATCCCCTCAATCTTACCAATCATTACTACCTTAGCCAACCCCTATAAAAAAGGTTCATACCCAAATTACGTAAAAACATCTATCGCATGTGCCTTCATCATCAACCTCATCCCTACAACAGTGTTTATATGTACAGACCAAGAAGTCATTATCTCAAACTGACAGGCATCAGAGGTTTGCTGAAGCCCATGGTGCAGAGGTTGTAGTTAGGCTTGGGATCAGCTGTATACATCAATGGACCACAGCAGCATGTGGGAGACTACAGGAGGGGATGCACAGTGCCTGGCACAAGGTCAACAGTCAGTGCATATGAGCCATTATTATGATCATTATTATTCATCTGGTCTAGCTGCCTCATTTACAGGTGAGGAAGCTGGGGTCCTGAGAGCCTGGGTGACTGCTGGTGCTTTATGTGAAGGTCAGTGGACTGTGGTGAGTGACAAGGTAGGAGGAACCAGTCCTGGAAGTCCCACCCACTTCTGTCTCATGTGCCCTGCAGCTATGCTGACTTAGTAGGGGTGATCCCATTCAAACAACAGTCTCGCCAGCATTCACACCGCATTCAGCATCGGCAACATATTCTGTAAGGCAACACCTGTCTCAACCTTGAAGCTTTATGGGTGAATTTAAGGGCCATTGGGCCAATTTTTTTTTTTTTTTGCTGGCCTTTTGAAAGGCAGCCAGCCTCCTGCAAATCTAGTGAGACTAAGTGGAGACCTCAATCCACATGCTGCCACCTGCTGCCAGCATCAGACATCACTTGGGTTGTTAGAATACAGGAATCTGTGGAACCGCTATTGCCAAAAGGGTGCGTGGCAGAATTTGTTCTTATATATGAGTGCTTTGTTGAATTATCAGATATTTTAATTTTATTTATATGTGTATGTTTTTAGAGGGGGCAGGAAGTCTCCAGGTCACTGTATTCCCCGCCATTCCTTACTGCCTTAAGGCTATTAGAGGACTGACTTGGTCCTGAAGACACCTGAGTTTGCAGGTCTGCAAAATCCAACCTTCTTACTCGGAGACGAGGCATTTCAGGATCCTAGGGCTGTAGTATAACAGGGTTAAAGAAACCAGAACATATGCCAGTGGAACACAGAAATCATGAGCCTTCAACACACTGGGTTATCACTAACCAACAGCAAGTTTGAAAACCACCAGCCAAGAAGAGACCTGGAGCATATGCCCTGCTTTCTTGGAATTCTGAGCAGAGCAGGAAGGCACAGAGAATCCAGAGAATTGGGCTTCCCTTGGGAACTGACACATTTGGGTGATTTCTAGAGATTTGCTTTAGGATGATCCTTTGGGGAACTTCAGCACACACCCTTGAATTTTCCTTACCTGTCCTCCCGGGATTAGAAAAAAGAGGCTGTTTCTAGATCTGGTCTCTGGTGACTCTGGGAAGGTTTCCCTTCAACCTTCCACAGTTCTAGAAATGCTTCCCTAGAGAACTGGGTTTGAGGATAAACAAGGTGGTGCGTGAACAGTGCGGTTTTCTGTGCTTGCGGTGGAGACCGCCTCTGACAAGGAGGGTCCTGTACTGGGAAGGAGGGGGACTGGCCCCCTGCTAAGTGCCTGGCGACTCTCATCTCTTTCAGAGAACGAATACATAAGCTCTCTGCCACTCCCTTTCTCTTTCTGAAGCCACTGGATGCCCTGAGAGAAAGCAGAGGGTTTCCATCTTTTCCAGAGCACAGTGCTGGGAGCAAGGGCTGAGGGAGATCTGCTGTCCCAGTTCTTCCTTTCTAAGGCAGGCCTTGGGGGAGGACTCTCCCTCAAAACTCTGCAGCCTGGTGCTCAAGCCGGATCGGCCCGTTCTGTGCTTCCTTTTGTGGCAACATCAGAGTCTCCTCTCTGTTTGGAGCCTCAGGTGAATCAGTCCCCTCTCTCCCACCCTGCCCTTGCGCTGGGCTGCCTCCACTCTGCTCCCATGGCCGTATCTGCAGAAGGAGGCTCTTCAGTCTTCTGAACATGTCAAGATGCGGAGATTCTGCCCCCAGCCACCTTTTTGAAGAAAACGGGAAAAGCGGCGCCCTCTAGCGCCAGCTGCTTAATTTGTTTTCTCTCTTTTTCAGAAGAGATATTTTTTCCTCTTTTATGGTGCTCCCAAGTGGTTATTTCTGTGTATTGCAGTCGCAGTCTCACTGGGATGCTTTCCGTTGTGTAGCTGGAGGGGCTGGGGCAGCCTGGTGGTCAGCACTCACATCACAAGAAAGGAAAGCGAAGCCAGGAGGAGAAGGGCCTTACCAGGGCATGGTGAGCGCCCTGAGACTCCTACCGCAGTCCAGGGCCTTCCCCCTCCCTGACCACTGGCAACCCCTTGCCATCTTTAAGGGCTTGCCTGGACCCATGGCTGCAAATGAGCCAAAGGCGTTTTCCTCTTGGATGTGAAGGGATTACTGAAGACACATGCAGAAAAGGAAGTGCTCATTGTGGAGGAGATGAACATAATTGAAGGAATTCGCTTTGGCCTTTTTGGCTGAAAAAAATTTTATGGAATTGCTGAACACCCCTGCCCCCCCAACCCAAGCAGAGTTAGACACCTGTAGAATTCCAGGCACCGATGAAAAGACCTTTAAAATTAATTCACATAACTTCTCATTGAAGGTGCAGGTGAGAAAGCTGAGGCGCAGAGAAGGAGGTGGGCATGGGGCACCCTTCTGAGGACCCCACCTCAGCCGCTCATACCCCAGCCACACTGTCCTCCTCTTCTCTTCCGCTTTTAGCTCCTTTAACCATCTTTCTCTTCCTCTTTTTCTCTCGAAGCCCATAGCAGGGAGGGAATGAAGGCATGCAGGGTTGGCGTGTGAGTGAGGAAGAGGGCTCATCCTCCTTTCCCCTCTGTCCCTGCCCCCACCTCTCCTGGGGACCTCCTTGCAGACCCTCTGCAGCTGTGCTCACATCCCACTACTCAGCCTCACTGCTGTTCTAAAAAGGCAGCATCACTGCCTGCTGATCAGGTGATTAGGAACCTGCAGCCCTTCCCGAATTTATAAAGAAAACACAGAGGAGTTCAGTAAATTCTCTTTCTGCTCTTGGAGTAGGACAGACTAGTGATCAGCTCTGGGGACAGTGCTCCTGGTGTGGAGACAGTGTTGGCTGGACACACCCGGCTTGGGTGCACTGGGGTCAGGTGGTCAGGTCTAACTTCATCCCCCTCATGTCACTCCATCTCAGCCATTCCCCAACCCAATCCTACCCCATCTCAACCCTTCCCCAACCCAACCCCTCTCCATCTCAAGGCCTCCCCATTTCAGCCACTATCCATCTCAAGCCCTTCCTATGTCAACCCTTATCAATTAAACTCCTCCTCATCTGAACACTTCCCTAACTCAACCCAACTCATCTCAACCCCCTCCCATCTCACCCCCTTCATAACTTAACCCCTTCACAACTCAACCCCTTCCCATCCCAATCCCTTCCCAACTCAGCCCCTTCCCATCCCAACCCCTTGCCATCTTTACCCCTTTACAATTCAACCCCTTCACAACTCAACCCCTTCCCATCTCAATCCCATTAACCTTTCACATCAAACCATTCCACTCCAACCTTCCATCCAAACCTTCCCATTCAACCCTTAACAATTACTTTCCATCTCAACCCTTCACAATAAACCTTAAAATCAACCCTTCCACTCAACCTCCACAATAAACCCTTAACAATCAGCCCTTCCCATTTAACCCTTCCAATCGCCCTTCCATTTTCCCTTTACAACACCCTTCACAATCAACTTTCCCATTCCACCTTCACAATCAACCCTTCCATTCAGCCCCTTCACCAACGCCTTCCAAACCTTCCATCAAAGCCAGCCTTTCCACTCAACCTTAACATCAACCTTCCACATCTCAATCTTCCCATCTCAACCCTTCACAACTCAACCCCTTCACATCTCAACCCCTTCACAACTCAACCCCTTCCCAACTCAACCCCTTCCCATCTCAACCCCTTCACAACTCAACCCCTCTCCATCTCAATGTCTCCCCAACTTGACCCTTCAACATCTCAACCACATTCATCTCAACGCCTCCCTATTTCACCCTCTCCCCATCTCAAACCTACCTCATCTGAACTCTACTCATCTCACCACACCCATCTCAACCCCTGCCGCATCTCAACCTCACTCATCTCAACTCCTTCCCTATCTCTACCCCTGCCCATTCCAACCCCTCCCATCTCAATTCCACCGCCATCTCAACTCCTCCCCAATCTTAACCCCTCCTCACCTCACTCCACCTCAATTCTCCTCTTCTCATCTTTCCTCTCTAACCCTCCCACCTCAACCTCATCTCAACTGCCCTCCACCTCAACTCCTCCTCCATCTCAACCCCTCCCCAACTTCAACCCCACCCCCACCTCAACTTCTCTCCCATTGCAACTCCTCCCCATCTCAACTCCTCGTCCATCTCAACCCCTCCCCCACCTCAACCTCTCCCCATCTCAACTCCTTTCCCATCTCAGCCCCTCCCCCAGCTGCCATCTGTTGTGGTTGCTTCTTTCCCCTGTGTTTATACTTAAGCTGGGAAAAATTCCCCTCCCTTCTTCCCTCCTCCCCTTCCCTCTTTCTATGATGAACATGAAATTATATTACACATATAGGTCTTTGTTTTGCTCTTATTCTTTTAGTTTTAAAAAATTAACAGTATATGGTGTGCATCTTTCTTTGGCCATTTCTGGAAAGATGTCCATAACATCTCTTACATGCTGCAGAATATTCCTCAGCATGGCTGAACTGCAGTTTATTCCAGCAGTCCCTATCAATGGATGTGCCCAGTTGCTTTGCAGTTACCAGCTGTGCAGTAGTAAGCCTCCCCTATGTGCCTTTAGGATAGTCCTAGAAGTGGAACTGTGGACAAGTCTTTCTCATGCTATGCCCTCACTCCCTGGAGGACTGGCACTTCTCTCAACACCCCTTCTCAGCATCTCAGCCTCAAATTGAAATGTGAACTTTCACAGTCTGTGTTATCTCTCTGGCCCCACTGGAGAGGCCTGGTGAATTAATAATATGCCAGCGGGAAACAGAGAGATGGAGTTATTAATTGTCAGTCCATGAGCCCATCCTCTCAAGGTCCTAATTAGCATGCTGACAGCTTCAGTTTTATCCAGAGCCAGGGCAAGGCTCCGGGGACACTGTGGCTCAGCTAGGGGCATCTGGCACAGAGTGGAGGGCCCCGGTGCCTTTCTGGGTGGGGTGGAGGGGTGCTTGCAAGAGGCTCGTGAATTCAGAAGTTCCTTCAGGGATCCCTTTGTGCCTGCTGCGGGGTGGGGGAGAGAAACAGGCTGGGAGTGGGGGCAGGAATGGGAGTTTTAGTGTCCAGGTTGGTGTGTGCTGCTCTTGGGCCCAAGTGGTGGGTTTGTGATTCTGGTTCTGCTGCAGGACAGTGACACTCGCCAAGCTGTGTTGGGTGTAGTTGTCTCAAGGAGGTGCCTGCTTTCAAACCGAAGTTCCCTTGATAGGGAGGACTGACCCCAGGAAGACTGCTTGCATATCAATGTGACTCTAACCCATGGCCCTCTTTCATAACACGCACACTCCTGGAAAGGATATCATTAAATCTGGCATTGGTGCATGGCCAGGCTTACATAGGGTTGCTCAAGAAATGTTTCTGTGAAGGAGGCTGGGTGCGGTGGCTCATGCCTGTAATCCCAGCACTTTGGGAGGCTGAAGTGGGTGGATCATTTGAGGTCAGGAGTTCAAGACCAGCCTGTCCAGTATGGTGAAACCCCATCTCTACTAAAAATACAAAAATTAGCTGGGCATGGTGGCACACATCTGTAATCCCAGCTATCTGGGAGGCTGAGGCAAGAGAATCGCTTGAACCTGGGAAGCAGAAGTTACAGTGAACCAAGATCACAACACTGCACTCCAGCCTGGGCAACAGAGTGAGATTCCATCTTAAAAAAAACAGTAAAGAAATGTTTCTGTAAAGGAAACTACCTATAGGAAGCTGCGTGACCTTGGCCAAGCCTCTTCACCTCTCTGGGCCCTTTTTAATGTGGATTGGAGGTGGCCCTTATTTTGGTTTGCTCCATACTGTGCAGCCAGAACCATCCAGAACACCAGCCAGGACTTGCTCCCCAAGGGTGCTCCTCTGTTGCGGTGCCTGCCTCTCTGCCCAATCTCTCTCCACATAGTGGAGGCTCTGAGTCTTTCCTACTTTGAGCCCTCATCTCCCCCAGCATCTATGCGTAGCTCTGCCGTCTCAGGCGCCTCTCAAGAAGTTTCAGGCAGCAGACAGAGTTGGTGGAAGCTGAAAAGTCATTTGAATTAGGGTGCCTGGGCCTATTGCTCAGGAGGCTGGGCACATCTCTTAACCTTTCTGGGGCTGAGGACACCAGCATTTAGGGTTGTGTGTGAGGTGCTTAGCATGGTTATTACTCAAGTTTGTTATTAGGCTCTGTCCTGCTTCCCCCAGGCTGTGGCCAGGAAGACAGAACAGCCATTTACACAGTAAGCTGCCCAGTGACCCTGCCTTGCCCATTCCCAGTCTGCTTTTAAAAATATGGGTGCCTAGATCCCAACCCTCAAAGATTCAGATCAGTTCATCTTAGGTGAAGTTTTACCAGGAAGATGTATATGTTTTACAAGCTCTTCAGGTGATTGATTAGTTTAAGAACCATTGACTGAGACCCATGGCAACTGGACAGGCAGGTACCTTGTGCTCATGGGGCCTGCCCAGCCGGATACAGTCTTTTTCAGGAGCAAATCCCCCTATCTCCCTTTTGGGACACAGCAGACTGTCTGAGATCATCTGTTGACCTCTACATACTCTTTTCTGGGGCTAAGCTGCCTTTCTGGATCAGTTAGAAGGCAACTGGAACATCTCTGAGAGGTTCTGGATCTCTGTACATGTACAGTAAGGGGACAGAGCTCATTCTGTGACAGTCTTACCAATGCACCACAATGTAGCAGTCTCTTGTTGTAAGGCATCACCCAGAGTTCTCTGTTTCATGACCAAAAAAATTAAGGAGTGTGGACAAAGGGTGAGGTTAGAACAAAAGTTTAATGAGCAAAAGAAGAAAGTCCTCTGCCACAGAGGGGACCTGAAAGAGGGTTGCCTTTTTACAGTTGGATTCAAAAGCTTTTATAAGAAACTCCCCTCATCTCTGTAGCTGTTTGTGTAACTCCCCTTACCTGTGCAGCTGCGGGCATGTCCTTAGGCAAGCACAAAGCACGGCTTCTCTTGTTTGTGTAACTGTGGTTATGTTTTGGGTAAGTCCCCCACCCCCTGTGCAAGTTCCCATGGAGCCCACCGTGTACATGCCCGAAAAGGGGAGGAAACCTTTTTGTGGGAGCCCACTGATTACACCAAGAACAAAGGCTGCTATGTTGGGCCTTGCTTGCTTATCTGTGCAGCTGCAGCCTGAGTTTTCCCCAGGCTGCTCTATTTGTGCCTGTAGCTTGATTTTTCAGGCTGTCTTTCATTTTAAAAGAATTTTACCAAAGACAAGCTTTAGCTGTCTGCCCAACTAGTTTTTCCTTTTCTCTTCCCTCAACTGGATCATAACTTATGACTCTGAGGCTGAGTCCTGGGATAGTTGGATGTAGAGGGGGCATTATCTGGATTTGAACTCAGCAATTCTTAGCTGTCTGATATTATATAAGTTACTTAGCCTCCCTGAACCTCACTTTCACCATCTATAGGACAATATGTGCTTTGCAATAATAACATTAGATTTCTAGAAACACACACACATGCATACCACCAGGAACAAATTTGCCTATAACTTATTTTATTGATTTCTTTTACATATATGAAATAGAAAAATGATATTCCAAAGAATTATACCTCTCAATTTTTTTTTAGGAAAAATGTTTAAAAAATAAAAAAAAATAAAAAAGTTCAAATTGTGCAAGCAAAACAAAAGGTAAATTGGAATTCTGCTTTAAAGTAAATTTCAATAGAAGATTGTTGTTGTTTTCCCTGAGTAAGAAGCTGAAATTGCGGAGTGAGTTTTGATGTGGCAGTGTGTACGCTGTCTTTGTTATCCAGCTGTTTTGACTCGGTTTTGATGGCAACATATACTGACCATGAAACTCAGAGGTAAGTAATTTCACCAGTTTGAAGACACCCACAGCTCTTGACATTTTCAAAAGGTGGTTCCCAAAATAGGAGTTCTTTTGAGATGGCATTGGTGTATTCTAAGGTGATGGATGCCAGAGATTGGCTGGGTGGCTTGATCATGGTTGCAGACAGTTAAAAGTTAAAGAAAAGTGGGGTAGCTTCTACTTCCTTCATGACCTGGTCCAGGATATGAACAGACATGCCAGTGCACCTGGTGCTTGATGTTACTTAACACAGGTATCATTTCTGCTTTTTCCCTCTGCTCCAAGCCACAGGGAAACTCAGCCATTTCCAGGGCCCTTGGCTTCAGGAAGGTCTCTGCAGTTGCATGGAGCCTGCTTTGCCTGGCATTCTGCAGGATTCTTTAGTACAAGGATTTTGACTGGGGCAAATCAGAGATTTGGGCAAATTCCTGCATTTTAAAATAGTCTTCTCCTAAAACCCTTTCATTCTATGTGATGGACAGATAAGAGATACAGGGCTCCTGTATCAGAAATTTTATTTGACTTTTGGAGTAGAGTGACCTGAAGAACAAATTGCAGTTTTATTTTTCTCATTACAGCAAGTCAGCAGGAGGCAGCCTGGGCCTGGTGGGGCACTTCTCTGAAGTCAACAGGATCTGCCCACCCTGCCATCTTTAGTGTGGCTTCCTGCCTCACCGATTGACCAAGTGGCAGATCTGAGGGCAAAAGGAAGCCTGATATTGGAGTCAGCCCCCTTTGGAAGAACTTTCCCTACAGCCCACCTAGTAACTTCTGATGATATCTCCTTGGCCTGATTTAATCCAATGCACCAAAAATATTATCATTTCAACCAAAACCAATACAAACAAAGAATATGCCCCTAAATGAAATGGTGGGATCTAGTTTAATTTTTATCAATGGGAGACTTCCAGACCTCATTCCATGGTGATGGTTACATAGAACATCACACACCACCCTACACAGGCTTGGGTTGAAACGATACATAAATGAAAACATTACATTTTTTCATTCGTGTATCGTTTCAACCCAAGCACATGTACCCTAAAACTTAAAGTATAATAAAAATAAATAAATAAATAAATAAAATAAAATAACCAAAAAAACTGTTTTCACAAAGACAGTTTTCAAAGTAACAAAGGACTTTGGGAAAAAAAAAATCCTTTGGTTGTTCCAAGTGTACAGAACATCAGATAACAATAATGTCAATTTTCCACAGAGAAACCAAGTATGTCATTTAAATGCTTCCAGAATTAAACATTTGATGTGTATGTTGGATGAGGGGGCGAGAGGATTGGATAGGGTGGTGGGAAGTCTGAGTTTTGGTCTCCCTTCTCTCACTAACTAGCTGTGTGGCTTTCACTAAGCAACTCCAGCCCCTTAACCTCGCTAGCTCAGTTTTATCATCGGTAAAATGAAAGGATTGGTCTCGATCAGTGCTGTCCAATAAAAATATTATCTGAGCCACCTGTATAATTTTAAGATTTTTAGTAGCCATGTTAAAAAAGCAGAAGGAAACAAGTAAGATCAATATATTTTATTTAATCCAATGCACCAAAAAATTATCATTTCAACACAAAACAAATAAAATTATTGAGAAAGTATTTTACATTTTTTTGCACTAAGTCTTTGAATGCTGTGTATAATTGACCCTTCCAGCACATCTCAGATTGGACTGGCACAGTGTCAGGTGCTCAGCAGCTGCACACCTCTCCTGGCTACTGTTTTGAATGGTGCTGCCCTCCAGAGCTCCAAGGTTTCTTCCAGTCCTGACCCTTGAGGATTGTCAACTTTTTTTCTTGACTCAGCTTTGAGTGTCTTGGCTTCTTTTTCCATCCCCCAACCTGGGGCTTACTTCTCTTCAGGCACGGGGTGAAGAGATCAAAACCCTGAGGGACACCCCCACCCCATCATTTCTTTCTGCACTGTCTGCTCTCTGTCCTGTGCTTTCTTGATTTGGAATCAGTTCCCTCGCTTTTTCTCAGGCTGAGATCCCTCCCAGCTTGCCTTATCTCTGCCTGGTCCCTGAGGTAATGCATTTGCAGCCTCCCGTTCCTGCTTTGTCTAGGCCGTTTCATGTTCTCTTAATTTTGCATTCCATTGCCTTTAAAATCTTCAACCACTTAAAAATGTAATAATCTACATTTTTTTCTTTCATTACAAAAGACGTGCTCATTGTGAAACAATTGGGAAATATAGGAGCTTATAAAGAATAATATAAAAATCACTCATAATCCACTCACTCCAACCCAACCACTGCTAATGTTTTGATGTGCTTATCTCTGGTCTTTTTATAAGCATTACATATACATGTAAATGTTTTAAATTTCTTTTTCTGGAGATTTTACAGAATACCTAGTTTTCAATTCTATTTCTTTCACTTTTCATTATACTGTGAGCATTATAACAATATCATTAAGTATTGTTTGAAAACATGATTTGTAATTGCTAATGGCTGAGGTTCAGGGAGAGATTTTGATGCTATTATGTCACCGTTAAGCTAGGGACTTAGATAAAGTTAGTATCTGCCCTGCTTCTCATTCCTCCTTATGGAAGAGCTCTTGACCAATGTAAAGAGCAATAGCCAAGTGTGAAATAAAGAACTACCTTGTTAACAGCTCAGCAAGCACTGGAGACCGGCACATTTGCATTTCCACGCTCATTGGTCTAGGTGAGGCTTCCTGGGCCCCATCCCTGGAATCTAAGATGAGCTGGGCTTGTGGAGAAACCTTGGGTTTGACTTTTCTACTTGGCTCGGACTGGCTTTGGCAAATTAATTAACCGCTCTGGGTATGTCCTTATCTGTAAAGTGGTAATTATAATAGTGCTTACCTCGTAGGTCTGTTGTGCAAATTAAATGAGAGAGACATATAAAGTGCTTATCATAGTTCCTGGCAGATAGTAAAGGATCCATAAATGTTAGTTTTACCATTTTCCTATTTTTGGACACTTAAGTGGTTTAATTTTTTTTTACTATTATAAATTAATTTATCAGTAACAAATGTTTATTGAGTAGTTACTACTGGCCAAATTTTTTTTTTAAATACTAGAAATTACAGCGGTAACCAAGACCAGACAGGTGTCTGATCTCGTGGAATTTAAATTTTAATGGGGAGACATGATCAATAAGCAGGGTAAGTTTGGATATGGAAAATGCTATCAATCACATACAAGATGATGCCCTGAGCTTCAGGTAGGGTGGGCAGCGAGGAGCTTTCTGAGTTAGGTGATGTGTGGAAGTGTGAGCAGACATCTGAATGACGAGGGGGAGATCTGGGGAAGAGCAAGTTAAAGACCTTGAAGTGGAAGTGAACTTGAGGAGTTCAATCAAAATTCAGAAGCAGGGAGTGCAGGGGAGATGGTGTGGTGGGAGGAGCTACGGGAGGTGGGCAGGAGCCACCTGGTCAGGGAACACTTTGGAGCTCAGGGTGAGGACTGTGGACTTCATTGCAAGGTATGATAGACATGCACTGGAGGCTTCTGTGCAGCGGAGGGATGCTGACTCAGTGGTGTGCTGGAGCGGGCTCATGGGGGCTTCTGAGAGCCTCTTGGCACGTCTCTTCCCACCTCCTTATTCAGTGAAATCATGTTGATAAGTGGCTTGATCTGGGTTGCAGACAGTTACAGATTCTTGATTTATCAGGACACAATCTGATCAACCCATTGTAAGTGAAAAATATCATCAGTCAAAACTGCATTTAACACCCTCATAAACCCATCCTAAAGTCAAAAGATCATAAGTCGAACCATAATAAGCCCAGGACTGTCTATATTTGTAACACAGGAGTTTATAGCAGATGCTACTCTTCCCCTAGAGAGCCGGTTGTTAAATGTTTACCAGCACACCACTGGAACAAACTAATCTAGGTTTTAAAAAATTCTCTTTGCCTGTGCTTTGTGAAGAATGAATTACAGGGAGGCAATATGCAGTTTTGACTGTAGTTTTGAGAATTTCCTTACGATAAATTATTGGAAGTGGAATTACTACAGAAAATTATCTAATTCCTCCCACTACTGAAAATATTCATCAGTTTATACCTCCACTAGCAGCAAGGTACCATTTCCTTGTACTCTTGCTCAAACTTAGGTTTAGCCACCCCCATAGAATGTTCCTTCTGTCTAGAACTTTGCATTCTGTTCTCTATGTGTAGCTGATTATTTATTTATTTATTTTTTAATCCTTCAGGTCTGGTCTCACATCTCTCTTCTCAGAGGACTTTCCTGACCACTCTATTTCATTGTAATTATTTATTTGCCAGAACCATGGCCATTTATTTATGTCTAGGACAGGGTCTGCCACATAGTAGGCTCCCAATATATATTATTGAATGAATGAATGCATCTGGCTAGCTTTCTGCATTCTCAAATTGATACTAATACAGTCAAAGGAGTTCCTTTGCTTGGAATGTCTAGGATTGGCTTTTTTCAGCTTAATGATATTTCTGGAGTTGAGGTATATTAAGTCCAAAAAGAGTTCAATAATTGATAACAAAATACTGTGCAATAACCTAACATTATAACAAGATATTTTGCAGTAAAATGCAGCTTTAAAACATCTGTTATCCAAGTGAAGTGATGACTCAGAGATTCAGAGAAAATATTTCCAAACCATACATCTGATAAGGAGTTAATATTAAAAATATATAAGGAACTCAAATGACTTAAGAGCAAGAAAACAAATAATCCTATTAAAAAATGAGCAGGGGACCTGAACAGACATTTCTCAAAAGAAGACATACAGATGGCCAACAGATCCATGAAAAGATGTTCAGCATCACTAATCATCAGGGAAATGCAAATTGAAAACAC
Organism: Hylobates moloch; assembly: GCF_009828535.3. Taxonomy (NCBI): domain Eukaryota; kingdom Metazoa; phylum Chordata; class Mammalia; order Primates; family Hylobatidae; genus Hylobates; species Hylobates moloch. The sequence goes on along the minus strand of NW_026652293.1, from coordinate 32,075,698 downwards.
AGTGAGATATCAGTTCACACCTGTTAGAATGGCTACAATAAGAGACAAACAATGAATGTTGGTGAAAATGTAGAGAAAAGGAAACTCTTATGTATTGTTGGTAGAATGTAAATTGATACAGCCATATGGAAAACAGTATGGCGGTTCCTTAAAAGCTAAAAACAGAACTACCATATGATCCAGTAGTCCCACTTCTGGGTATATATCCAAAGGAGATAAATCAATATTTTGAAGAGATATCCACACTCCCATGTTCATTGTCTCATTATTCACAATAGCAAAGATATGCAAGCAAGCTAAGTGTCTATCAATGGGTTAAAGGATTAAGAAAATATGGTGTGTATACACAATGAAATACTTTCAGCCTTAGAAAGAAGAAAATTGTCATTTGTGACAACATGGGTGAACGAGGAGCATATTATGTTAAGTGAAGTAAACAGGCACTGAAATGCCAGTATCACATGAGCTCACTTATATGTGGAACCGAAAAACGCTGAACTCAGACATAGAGAGTACAACGATGGTTACAGAGGCTGGGGAAGAGAGGGGTGGATGAGAAACGGGTGAGGTTGTTCAAAGGGTACAACATTTTAGTTAGACAGGAGGAATGTGTTTTAGCGATATGTTGCACAGCATGGTTGCTATAGTTAATAATAGCAGATTGTGTATTTCAAAATTGCGAAAAGAGTAGATTTTAAATGTTCTCACCACAAATAAGTATATGAGGTGATGGATATGTTAATTAGCTTGATTTTATCATGTAAAATCTACAATGTAAATATATATGAAAACATCACATTAAACCCCATAAATAGATACAATTATTATGTCAATTAAAATGAATTAAAATAATAGAAAACCCCCAAAAAAGCATGTTATCCATTAAAACACGAAAAACAAAGAGCCATCAATAACTGCATGTTTCTAGTGAGACTACAGCAATTTCTCTGTGCACTTGCCAGAGGCTTCTCTGACATGTGGTCAGCCTGGAGCCCATGCAACACCCTCTTATTGCCACAGGCTTCTGTGCTCACTGCATGGCCAATATGTGTAGACTAACTTCTGACAGTTTTATATTCTCTTTTAAAATTTTCCACATTTACTGTTGATCTCATTCTTTCTTTTTTATGCACTATAAATTTCTCCAGCTCTACTAGATCATCCCACCAGTGTAAAAACATGCAATAGAATGTCACATATAAGAACAAAACACAAGAATCCTTGCTACCTCATACCCCTCTTTATTCTCGGTCCCATTTCTCTGCTCTCCTGCATAGCAAAACTTCTCAGAAAAGTGGCGAATGTTGTCCCCACTTTCTCATCTCCTGCCCCTCCTAACCACTCTAACAGGTGTCTGCTCACAAAAACTGCTCTTGTTCAGGTCATTAGTGATGTCCACGTTCCTAAGTCCCATAGTTCTTTCTCTGTCTTTATTTGATTTGACTTCTCAGAGTACTTGATGCTCTCATTCTTGAAGCATTTGCTTCTCTGGCTTTTGTGGTAGCATGCTGTTCTAGTTTTCTTATTTCACTGGCTGTCCCTTTCCAGTCTCTGTTGCTGGTTCTTGCTCCTCTGCTATACCCCTGATGTAGGTGTGCCCCAGGGCTGGGTTCTGGGCCCTCTTCTCTTCTCTGTCTATGCTCACTCCCAGGATCTCACCCACTTTTGTAGGTTTACATAAATTCACATGTAAATGACTCCCACATTTATAGATTCAGCCTTCATCTCTCCTCTGAGCTCCTGAGGCTGAAATCCAGCTACTCCCTTGACATCTTAACTCAGGTGTCTAATGAGAGTCTTCAACTGAACAGGTCCAAGGAACTTTTGACTTATGCCATCCTCCAGTCTATTCCTCCTCATGTCTTCTTTTCCCCACAAATGACACTACCATCTATGGTGTGGCTCCAATTCTAGATTATACTAAAAAGTTAAGGGAGGCGTGCAGTGAGAATGGTGGCCATACTCCTTTGGGGTGCTGTCACCAGGACCAGTCTTGAGTTCAGTTCAGCCCTCCTTGTTGAGTAACATATGTCTCAGAACATGATATGCACAGCCAGTTCCACCCAACACTTTCACTTCCAGCCCCTTTTCTTAGGAGTTTTGGTCTCTTAATGGCTCTAGAAGCAGAGGAACTGAAGGCTAGAGTGGGCAAAAGTATTCTTTCTACTTCCAAAATTATATTCATGCAAGAGAAGTTGACTTCCTGGTTTTCCGGGTAGTACAATCCCTGGGTCCATATGATGTGGAGCTGGAATTGTGGATGGGGAATGGTGCATTTATGGAAATTCTTTCAGGGCAGTAGGTTTGTTTTGTTCCAATTCCATTCTCATTTTTAAAAATACCATTTGCTTTTGCCTTTTTTTTTTTTAAATCATCAGGTGGGGAGTGGGAAAGTCTAAATCAAAGACTGTCATTCAGATGGTATTTTAGGCTAGAAATCCCCAATATAGAAATACAAATATAAACAATTAGGAGAAATTTATTTATACCCATGAGAATGGCAAAATTCAGAAAGGTGGATCATACCACTCTTGTCACTGATGAGGGAGATGGAAATTTGCACGCGTACACTGGTGGGAACATAACTGGTACGCATATTTTGGAAGAATCTAGTGAAGTGAAACGTGTGCATGACCTATAACCCAGCAATCCCACTCTTGGGTATATATGTCCTAGATAAATTCTGAAAAGATGTGTACAAAGATTTCATTGTAGTATTTTACTTATGATAGCAGGGACTTAGAGACAACCTAGATGCCCATTCCAAGGGAATAGATAGTTAAAGTGTGGTGGAGCATCTATGGGAGGGATATGCAGTGGAGAAGCAACAGCATAAACACATACAACAACATGGTTAGATATTCACAACAGTGTTGAGTAAAAAGCAATAGGAACTGGATGAGATTTATAACATATTATGACTTATATGTTAAGTTAAAAACATACCTACCAAACTTTTCCTATTTGATTTGGATATTTGAATATTTAAGTTTGTATGTTAAATATGTCAGAGATGGTACCCATGCTGGGGCAGGGGGTTGAAGGGGAAAAAAGCCCTGTAGCCTCTGGAGTCAATTCAGAGATACAGAATAATAATACGTCTAAAATTAAAGACAGAAATTTCAAATTTGAGATATTTTCCCTGTAAATTTTAGAAGGTTAGAGTTTCCCAAATTTAGTTTTTTTTTTTTTTTTAAACTGCCTTTAAACCAAGGTTCATGCCCTGCTTGAGTAGGCCATGACTTTGTCTATGGCAGTTAGAGCTAGACTCTACCTCTTTTCTGCTCCCAAACTGCTCCGAGTTGCTTGTGGTGTGAAACCGGTATACACAATCAGTTGCCTTACTTTTTAGAGGATGAACCCCTTAAGGACAGGGCTGCAACTCAGTCATCCTGGTGTCCCCATCACCCAGCACAGTGACCAGCAGTGACCTGTACTTATTTGTCACCTTTAATTGCATCACTGTGTTTGTAGTCTTTTTGGTGTATGTGCTTGCCCTGGCAAGAGGCTCATCTGAGGCACTTCCCCACAAACGGGCGAGCATCTCCCACAGATACAGTATAATACTAACTTCCAAGAACATAACATGTCATATAGTCACAGGTATAAAAACATAAAATGGATTTTCCCGAGTGATGGCCAAATTTATCCCCACAGGGAGGCAGCATCTTTTCTACTTAAGAAGTACCTTTTGGGAGTGCTTTTCAAGTTAATCCAATCGCAAAAACATTGAATGCCTACTAAGTGCCAGGGGACGGAAGTCTAGGGGGCATTTCCATCAAGATGGCCAGAAGGCTCTAGATCGAGTGGTAAACAGAGCGTGGTACGTGGAGTACAATCCTTTCTGCAATAATAGTCATAATAGGAAATAATAAAGACTTACATTTATAGAATGCTTTAGACCTTTCAAAAGTACTTTCATGTCAATTATCTCAGTATGGTTTGGTGACCAAATCTCAGGCAGCACCTGTGATCAGGTAGATGTTTTCTTTGGAAAATGATCTCCAGCATTGGGCTATATATTTTTTAGGTTGCATGAGTGTGCGGGGGAAAGAGGCAATTGTCATATGCTTCCATAGAAGGAGATGAAGGAGCCAAGACTGGAAACTTTCCCATCCCTGGGAGTAAAACCTTACATCAGTGATACCCAATCCTGCTTATTGATGCCCCAGGGGTGTCTTGAAATTGTTCAAAGGAAATTAATTGTAATTCACTTCAATTTTCAAAATCCACAGATATGCTGCATAGCACAATGCTTCTGGGCAGGGGTGGCCCAGGGGAGGTGGACTGGAAGTTGTGTGTGTCAAAGAAGCTGTCAATCCACCAAAGAACAATAGCAAGCTGAAACTCCCCCAAATTTGGGGGAGTGATTAGTCTGTGTTTGCACCTGCAGGGTAGGCAGAGGCAGAAAGGGTTGATGTTGATTCCTGAAAAAGTTGAAATAGCTTCGTGGGTGACCAGAATGACATCATGCTCTCAATAGAGGATGCCCTGCCTGGGGCCACTGCTATTAAGATGCCCAGCTTGGCTGGACACCATGGCTCACTCCTGTAAACTCAGCACTTCGGGAGGCTGCAGTGGATCCAGGCTAGGGAAGACCTTGGATTGCCTGAGCCCAGGAGTTCGACACCAGCCTGGGCAACCTTGTGAGATCCCTGTCTCCACAAAAATTTTTTAAAAATTAGCTGGGTGTGGTGGCTCATGCCTATGATCCTATTCAGGAAGCTGAGGTGGAAGGATCACTTGAGCCTGGGAGGTCGAGGCTGCAGTGAGCCATGGTCATGCCATTGCACTCAAGCCTGGGTGACAGAGCGAGACGACCTTGTTTCAAAAAAAAAGGTGCCCAGCTCTTCCCAAAGTCTGGAAAAGCAGGCTTCCTGGCACCTAGGGGCTATATCAAATCTGTGTTCCACAGTGGATGGCAAGGCTTCATTTGATCCTTATCATTTTTAATTGGCTAAGTTAAGAATTCATTGCTTTTTTTTTTGAGACAAAGTCCCACTCTGTCACCCAGGCTGGAGTGCAGTGGCGCGATCTCAGCTCACTGCAACCTCCACTTCCCGGGTTCAAGCAATTCTGCCTCAGCCTCCAGAGTACCTGGGACTACAAGCGCCCACCACCACACCCAGCTATTTTTTGTGTTTTTAGTAGAGACGAGGTTTCCCCATGTTGGTCAGGATGGTCTTGATCTCCTGACCTCGTGATCCGCCTGCCTCAGCCTCCCAAAGTGCTGGGATTACAGGCGTGAGCCACCGCGCCTAGCCCAATTCACTGCTTTTAACATTTGTTGATGCCAAGAAAGTGCTACTGGAAGGCTGCTATAGGTTTAAGAACACAGCGATTGGTCATTCTTTTTCTTTCCTACCCAGATTAGAAATTCCAAGTTTGCTCTGTCATCGCATCTGGTTAATGCAGACACTCGAATCACTGTGTGTTCTGGTACTCAGAACTTAAAAGCCATCATATGGGATATGGGAGACTCACTGACAACTGGGCCTCAAAGGAATTTATCAAGCGCCGCCTCTGCTTTTCTCTTCCTGCCTTGCTGGGTTTGCATGGGAGCTAGGATTTGCGGGCAGCTGTAAGTGTGTTTGGGCTGGAGGCAAACTCTTGTGTCTTCTTAGCCTGATTCTACACAGCATAGTAGGAAAGGGGCCAGAGAAAGTGGCTGGCAGTAAGAGAGCCTCTGTTTTGAGAATGTGAAGCAGCCTGGGAGAGAGTGAGGGAAGAAAGGAGGGGAGCCGAGAGTTAGAAAAGCCTTAATTCATTTCATCTGACAGCTCAGAGCCAGAAGTTGCCAGGTCTACTGATTTGCAGGTTGTGTTGTCAACACAATCACAGCATTTTATAGCCCACATGGACCTTGGACTCTGGCATGCCATGTAATAGGCTGCAAAAAGTAGCAGCTCTGCTTCCCATCTCACTGGGGGCATGAGGAGAGGAGGATTGGGTTTAGGGAGGAAGGGTGGAGGTGTGAAGGGCACAGGTATGAGGGGCATAGGTATGAGAGACTCAAGTGTGGGGGGCACAGGTATGGGGGCATAAGTATGAGAGACACAGGTGTGAAGGGCACAGATATAAGGGACATAAGAATGAGGGACACAGGTGTGAAGGGCACAGGTGTGAGGGGCACAGGTGTGAAGGGCACAGGTATGAGGGACACAGGTGTGAGGGGCACAGGTGTGAAGGGCACAGGTATGAGGGACACAGGTATGAAGGGCACAGGTATGAGGGACACAGGTATGAGGGACACAGGTATGAGGGTCAAAGGTATGAGGGAGACAGGTGTGAGGGGCACAGATGTGAAGGGCACAGGTATGAGGGACAGGTGTGAGGGACACAGGTGTGAAGGGCACAGGTGTAAGGGGCACAGGTGCAGGGGAACATGTGTGAAGGGTACAGGTATAAGGGGCACAGGTATGAAGGGAATGGATGTGGGGGACACAGGTGTGAAGGGCACAGATGTGAAGGACACAGAGCTTCATCTTTGCTCCTCATTTTGTTCTTGCGCCTTCTCTTTCCAGCTGTTACAGAAGTGCATTCCAGTGGGCCACCTCCCCACTTCTTCTGTTGGGGGCAGGCCAGCACAGCCTATTGCCCAGATGGCAGGGTCTCAAAACGGCCTCCCAGTGACCCGGTTCTATAATATCCTAGAAGGAGTTGGAGGACATGACCATGTCCTGGTTCTTTGTGTTCGGATAAACTCAAAGGCCCTCAATTCCAAGCCTTTCCACATCCTGTCCCTTTCTTCCTTCCATTCCCCAGAAGACAGTGATTGGTGGGTCAATGGGCTCCACAGGTGATGTTCCACCCCATGGGAGAGAGAGCATCTTAGTGCAGCTGTGCCCACTGTCCCATACATGGGCTGCTCCCTCTGCAGGAAGTCTATCTCTGCAGACCAGCCTTGCTGTCAGGAGCACCCTGGTCACCCAGCCTCTCTGGCTTATTGTGCAGGAGGGGCAGAATTCTAAACCAAGGAGAAGAAAAGCCCAAATGGAGATAAGTTGGCCCAGTGCAGAGGGGCAGCATAACTTAGTAGGAAGCACTAGGCTAGAGTTCAAGTCCTGGCTCTGGCTTTGCAAACTGTGTACGTTTACACACACCACTTTATTCTTTTATACTCAATTTCTTTCTCTGCAAACTATAGGAAAAAATCTCTACTTTCTCTATTTCACAGAACTAATATAAAAATATGTGAAAGCACTATGCAAAATATGAAATACCAGATGAAAGTAAGGTGGTGGACAGAACTGTACAGCCTCAGGCTTCTCAACCAAAGATCCAGGTCCATTCCTCCAGTAGATGTTTGACACGAACTCCATTGTCTCAATTTCAACCTCATACTTCATGGTTTCTTTGTCTCTCCCTGGGTTTTCCCCATGGCGATAAGAGAGATCAGAAAATGTGCTCTCTCTTTGTGTCTGAGATATTGGAGATGACTAAGAAAATATCTTAAATGTATGTTGATGCCTGGTATTCTAAAACAAAGCCTGCTGCTGAGGAAAAGTACAAAGGGTGGTGCAGATATAAAAGGAGGCAGATAGCCTGCTGCAGGCAGGACCACAGTCTTATCACCCCACTACACAGCTATAAAGACACACAGGTTCTGAGGTGGCATGTCCTGCAGCAACTATATAAGGCAGGGCTTCTTATCCCTGTTTTACAGATAAGATAATACTGAGGCTTTGTGAGCAGACAGAGGTCTCTCCAATGGTGAGGCCAGGATTTGATCCCAGGTCCGTCAAACTCCAGGATCCATTCTCTTCCCCCTGCAGCACAATAAATGTGATTATGCATAGAATGTACATGTGACAGCTGTCATCCTGCATCTGCCTCATAGCAGGACTTAGTGCTTTGATGAATCCTCAAAATAATCTAGTTTCATAGTACACTGATGAGAAATGGAGCTTTTACTGAAGATTTTCTGGGGCCAGATGAGGAAGACATTTTGCATTAAACATCATCTAAACAAACTCCCTTTAATTCCTTGAATTCATTCTTAACATCTCTGTTCTTCTTTCTAATGCTTCTCTCTCAGCTCCACTTCCAGGATTGGTTCATCTATTTTTTCACACTCTTTTGCTTTGACCCCTTGGTATCTCCTCCATTGTTCCAAGTAATTCATTTCCCTCCCTCAGCATAGGCAGGGTGGCGGAGCAAAAGCCCTGCAGTTAGTTGACCTGCCTTCCTTTGATAGCAATCCAGTGAGCATCTGGGTTATTCTGGCATGTCCCCGGGTGGGGCTGACCAAAGCATTCACTCAACAGAGCAGGTGTCCTCCAAGGCTAAGGTGGACTGTGCTATTAAAAAAAAATAAGATTTTTCTTTATATTGTGTCATGTGGGAGAGAATGGAGAAGGAGAGGTAAAAGAGAGGGCGTAAGATACTGGAACTGCTATGGGGGGAAAGGGAGGAGGGAATTGATAGGGGGCATTAAAAGTTGAATTACAGGACTTGGTGATTATCTGGAGAGGCAGAGAAAGGAAAGAGAAGGGAGGACTCCCAGGTACTTGACTACAGCAGCAGGGTAGATTAAGATGGAGAATTCTGGAAGAAAAATGGATTTGAGATGGGTGAGAAGAAGAATAGTTTGGGGAAGATAATTTATTTTCTGAATGTAGGGCTTCCTTGCTATCTACTTGGGACCCTGCCCCTCCTGTCTGACCCCAGCAGATGCACTTTTTGCTTTAGTTTTAGGTCATCTGCTGATTCATCTGCTGATTCAGGCCAGCACCAGCTGGGGAGATGGGAGCAGCCAGCAAGCTCAGGAGCTCAGAACGTGATTCCCCAGCTCACCGCCATGATGAGTGCTCCGTAGACAACTGACTGTGTTTGGAGTCCTCTGGGGTTGCTCCCACCTCTGGGGTCTCCTCTTCCATTTTTCCCAGCAGTGGTTCCTCTCTCTGTAAATTTGTTTGTATTGACTTCTGATCTTTCAGAAATTTCTCACATCTCTGGTTCACTGATGGCATTCTAGTTTTCCAGTACTAGTTTTAGATATGTTCCTAAACAAAACACAACAAAATGGAGGAAAAGAAAGAGAGATACGTACTGAGCCTACTTTCTTGATCAACTCTTCTATACTTACATGTTTTCATGTCTCATTCCTCTTCATGACTTTGAATTTCTTAAGGGCAGGAATCCCTTTGTTTCTGAGCACTAATCAATTCTCCTTTTCCATGCACTGGGGAACTTAGTATTTAGGAAATTCTGTGGCTACTTCTTTTGTAATTGAAAACAAAGATAAAAATACAATACATAATCTTCTAATTCAAGATTTGTTTTTTCATGTATTTCCAAGTCAACACTATTCCTGAGTGCCTCTTCTGTGTTTAGCATGAATTTAAGCAAATGTGTGGAAAAGTGGAAAACTTGAACATACCAGATGACCCTGCTATTCCCCATGCTTCTGACCCTGGGTTTCAGGGCTGGAGAGGATGAAGGATGGGAAGTGAGGATGAAGGATGGAAGTTATTCTCTGGCCTGGAGGAAGTGCCTTGTGTAGCTGGCTGATTGGTAGGTGAGCTTCTGTCAGTCCTCCCCAACTTCATGTCTTTTCTGCATACTTGTCCTGTAATTGGCATTACACCAGGAGTATGAGGTACAACAGGTGATGTAGCACACAAAGGCCTTGCCCTCAATGAACTGGGTGGATCAGCCTGACACAGAGGCAGCAGTTGGGGAGCATTCTAAGTTAAGAGTTAAAAATTGTAGCTCTTGACAGATCTGGTCTCAAGCTCACCTCACTTGCTAAATTAGTGATTCATGCAGTAAGATCATTCAGATTCCAAAAAGAGAGGCATCAGTATGGGGAGAGCATCTTTGCACCTTTGAACATGGCTCCAGAATTTCCACTGGTTCAAAAGAATCGCCAGCAACCCCAGTCTCAGGCGATAATTGCTCTTAACAGCGCACCACACTGGGCACCCTAGCACTCATGGACAGCAGAGGAATGTAAGGGTGAATACATATTGTTTTTTCTGCAAATGACTGTCACTCATTCATCTTGGAGCCCACCTGACAACTTGCTTTCCAGGTAAAATAGCATAATTTTTTCTAGGCTGGCTTCCTCTATGCTCACAGCTCCCTAGCAGGGCTGACCTCAGATGTCTGGGGCAGTCTTAGGTACCTTACCAGACTGTGGTGTACTTTGGGAGGACTTCCAGGACTGGGAGAGGATGTGGCAGGGGCCATTGTTCTGGAGTGTCCCAATATCTGTGAGGTCATCACAGGGGTTCCATCTTGCCCTTGCAGCACAGCTTAGATTTTGCCTTGGCCTGTAATAAAGATGAAGTGAATCTCTGCCAAAGGTCCCAGGCTTGCTTGGTGCCAAGGGTTTCATTCTGAGCACATCAGCATACAGTCGGCCTAATGGATAAAGCTATTATAGATTATCTAATTAATACAGCAGACTGCTGTTTCATTACAGGGGCTGTGGACTCTGTCAGTGCACAATGCTTAGAGGTACTGCCATCAGTTCCTTGTTCCTGGCGTTGGGGTGGCTAATGTACTATATGAAGATTCAGAGGCATTTAAAAAGATGATCAAATGCCATACTGAATTCATGTTTACGGCTTGTTGGCTTGGGCTCTCGAAATCTAGAAGTCCTTGGGACTGAAAGCTAAGAATTTGTCTTTGTTCAAATGCTGTCTGCTCAATCCCATTATTGCCTTCCAGCACATGCCCTCGGACACTCTCGTATCTTGTTGTCTGGTTGTAGAGCAGATTTTCACATGCTGGGAGACATCATGAAATGTGCCATTTGTTTCACTGAGAAAGCTCTTCTGGTGGCTGGTGGGGCTGTGGCACCTGCTAGATCACTGTGTTATTTCCAGATCCTGTGTTTGGTGTAAATGGTACCTGATTTGTTTCCTATCTTTAAATTACAGTATTCTTAGGAGTGCTGTTCTTTTGAACTGCACCTGTTGGACTCTTTCTTAATCCCCGAAGAATCTGGGCCATTGTTTTTTAAGCTTGTAATATTATCCTTCACTGCAGGGTGATTTGGTAAGATTGCACTTCCAAGGTTCTTACATTCTTCCCAAATGTACCTCATTGCACAAGCTGCTACCAGGAGAAAAGGGTGCCTGGATTAGTCTCAGGGTTCAAATATCCAGAATATCAAGGTTTCTCTTAGGAATAGTTAACTGAGTAAAAGAAAACCTGCTTGTTATTCTATTTTGGGATTTCCCCCCCCCATAAAAATATAACTGTATTTAAAAGTTAAATCTAGACTGGGCATGGTGGCTCATGCCTTCAATCCCAGAGCTTTGGGAGGCCAAAGCTAGGAATTTGAGACCAGCTGGGCAACATAGCAAGACCTCATGTCTAAAAAAAAAAAAAAAAAAAAAAAATTAGCCAGGCATGGTGGTGTGCCTGTAGTCCCAGTTATCCAGGAGCCTGGGGTGGGAGGATGGCTTGAGCCCAGGAGTTCAAGGCTGCAGTGAGATATGATTGTACCTCTGTACTCCAACTTGGGCAACAGAGTGAGACAATCTCTTAAAAAGAAAAAAAAAAGCAGTTAAATCTATGTATAAATAGTAAAGCGTTTTAGTTTTTCTGTTACTGCCTTTACAAATGACCACAAATTTAGTAGTTTGAAAAACTACAAATTTATTATCTTACAATTCTGTAAAGCAGAGACCTGGTATGGGCCTCCCCAGGCTAAAATTGAGGTGTGGGCAGACTGTGTTCCTTTCTGGAGGCTCTCAGGGAGAATGTGTTTCCTGCTCCTTCTGGCTGTTGGCACTAGTCAAGTCTTGTGGCTGTAGGATCACAGTCTCCTTCCCTTGCTGGCTGTAACCTAAGGGCTCTTTCATGCTTCTGGAAGCTGCCGCATTCCTTGGCTTGTGGCCTCTTCTCTCCATCTTCAAAGCCAGTAATAGCGGGTGGGGTCTTTCTCATGCTCTATCTTTTGAACTCACTCTTTTCTCTTCATCTCTGCTTTTAAGAGCTGGTGTGATTAGATAAGAGATTATGTAATTAGTCAGACCATGATAATGCATGATAAATCTCTTCATTTTAAGGTCAGCTGATTAGCAACCTCAATGCCATCTGCAATCTTAGTTCCCATAATTTACAGGTTCTGGGGATTATGATGTAGACATCTTTGAGGGGGACATTATTCTGTGGACCACGTATAATTTCTTCATAAACACAATACGTGTAATTTAAATTCTAGAGGTTACAATGGGGAGGAGGTAAATTAGCTTTTTTTGAGCACCTACTGTATGCCAAACCTCATGCTAGACCTGCACATGCATCCCCTCATTCTAACATCTCAACAACCAGATGAGATAAATACTATCCTTGTTTGATGATGAGTTAACTGAGGTTTAGAGAAATTAACTAACTTTCCTGAAGTCCAAAAGCTAGTAAACGTAGGAGTCAGGACGCAAGCTCAGGTGGCTAAGATTCCAAATCTGAATGTTGCTCTTTCCACCACATCATATTGTTTCTCCTGGGATCTCAACTAAGAGCCTCAGAAGTAATCACTTGTTTAAATGTACGTGTTTCCTCTAGGTTCGTTATAGTCTCTTTGAAGTCTGAGTTTGACGTAGATAGATTACTCATTTCCCCTACTCCAGCCTCTGATAAGCAGCAGACCAATTGTTTATTACCACAACCTGGGAAAAGAGAGACAACTGATAAAGTGAAGAGACTTTGTCTCAAGGCCTTTGGTGGGGCTGAGCTCTAAGTCAACTAAGTGGCTTAAAGTGGAACCAGGCATCTTATCCCTGCAGGGCCTCCCCTGGGTGTGACAGGTGGAGGGCATACCAGTCGGAAAGCTGGTCCAAGCCTCCTCTGTCCTGCTCATCTCAGCTGCCTGGGACTCTGCAGAGAGGCTGCCTTTGGTCAATTCAAGCTGCCCTGGCCAGCATGGTTGACTGGCACAGAATGGCCTGCAGTGGCTGTGCCAGCTCAGTCATAACGGGAGGAGCTGTGCAGAGAAAGACCTTCCAGGAATTGAGGGTGCAAGGAGATAGGATGGGGCAGATATGAGTGGCAGGTTTAGTGGGGCCATTGGCAGGGCCACATCTGGAGGCCTCCCATTCTGTGAAACACTCCAGCAGTGTGTTAATCGATTTGAGTACAGTTTGTTTGGATGCGGGTAGACTATTGATGCTGTGGCACTTTGGAAGCTCACATTTCCAAGCCAGAGATACTTCGTTTGTGTCTGAATGAGAAAAATCTCAAGATACATGCCGTTCCATCCCTGAGATGCCTGCCACAGTACCAACTCATGGAGGCTGCAGTTACTTCAGTCTCATAGACACATATATGTGTGCTCACGTACACATTTTTAAATAATGTGATCAGCTTATGTCCTGCTTCAGTATTCTTGCTCTTTTCTTCCAGTTTGGGTACTGCTCTGACAGGCTGGCAGCACACCACAATTCTGTCTTTGCACGTTGATTGACCTGACTCTGACATATCAGGATTGCAAGCTGCTAACTTGCTTTTAGGCCCTGGCTCCTGAGGAATTTATAATGTCTATTGGGATCTCTTCTCCCCCTTAGCTTCTGCATTGAGAGTCAGAAGTGTGCATGAAGTGGTGTTGGCTTCTTTCTGTTTGTATCCAGGAGGGTGAGAGGCCCCAGGAGAGCAGACAACTGGGGCTTCTTTCTGTTGCACAGCCAATGCCTACCCACAGACCACCTTATGTGAAGGTGCTAGGCTGTGAGTTCCTTTGTTTTATTTCAGGAAACATTGATTAAACATCTATTTTGGATATTCAAAGACAAAAAATGACCAACTTATTTCTCAATTAAAATGGCAAATGCAATATAGTGTTATCATTGCTATGGGGGGTGGGTGGGAAATATAAGGTATTATAGGGGCACAGGGGCACATAGGCACATAGGAGGGTGCCTATATTAGTCTGTTTTCACACTGCTATAAAGACATACCTGAGAATGGGTAATTTATGAAGAAAAGAGGTTTAATTGACTCACAGTTCTGCAGGCTCTACGGAAGCATGGCTGGGGAGGTCTCAGGAAACTTACAATCACGGTGGAAGGCGAAGGAGAAGCCAGCATGTCTTATGTGGCTGGAACAGGAGGAAGAGAGAGAGCAAAGGGGGAAGGGCTACACACTTTTGAACAACCAGATTTCATGAGAATTCACTATCACAAGAATAGCAAGGGGGAAATCTGCCCCCATGGTCCAACCTCCTCCCACCAGGTCCCCTCCCCCAACATTGGGGATTACAATTCAATATGAGATTTGGGTGGGGACACAGAGCCAAATCATAGCAGTGAGTGCCCAACTCCATCTTGGTAGTGGATGGTCAGGAAAAGCCTCCTTTAAGAACTGACATACAAGCTAAACCTAAAAACAAAGTGGAGATTTTCAGGTGAAGAGGGATTGTGTGTGTGTGTGTGTGTGTGTGTGTGTGTGTGCAGAGGGGGTTCAAGAAGAAGGAAAGACAAGTTCTAGGCAGAATAGATGGCATGGGAAAACACCCAGAGGCCAAAGATAATTTGGCAATTGAGAGAATTAGAAACCGAGATTATGGGTGGTTTTTAGAGCGCAGTAATATCATGGATGGAGGTATGGGGAGAGATTAGATTAGCAGGAACTAAAAAACGAGATAATAATATATAGGCCAGGTGCAGAAATTTGTGCTTTAACCTTAGGGAAATGCAGAGCTACTGAACAGTTGTAGAATAGTTTCATGATCAAATTTGGCTTTAAAGGAGATTATTTTAGCTGTGATACAAAGAACGGCTTGGAGGAGGCAGGACCAGCGTCAAGGAGACCCACTGCAGTGGCCTTAGGTGATAAGAGCAGTAGCCTGACCTAAGGACTAGAATGGAGAAAGCAGGTGAATCTGAAAGATATTTAGGAATTGAAAAGAGTAGGACTTGGTGACTGAAGAATAGAGTTGAGGGAGAGGAGGTGACAATAAGAATACCCCTATTTCTGGCTTAGGCAACTGGATGGTGATAGTGGAGCCATTGATGGCTACAGAGACAGAGAAGGCAGCACAAGTGTGGAGGCATGGGGTGGAAAGATGAGAGCTGTATGGGCATGTGGAGGTATAGAAATACCTCTGTGCTATTGACGAATAGTCGGCCCTTAGCAGGTACTCATATATTTTCTTCCACTGCCTCGCTCACCCTAACTAACCCAGTCCCTAGGGCATTCTCAAGATCTAGAAATGGAACAGTTACCGTGTGACATAGCAGGAGGTCTTCTATTCTGACTGGTTAGTGCCCTTGCCATACCAGATCAATATTTTTAACATCCCTCCTGTGGAGACAGTTCCTGTGGTAGGGTTCCTGTGGCAGTTGGTTGTAAAAAGACAAAAGCTGAGGAGAAAGAGGTTATAGCCAGCCAGTCACGGTGGCTCACACCTCTAATCACAGCATTTTGGGAGGGCGAGGTGGGTGGATTACCTAAGGTCAGGAGTTCGAGACCAGCCTGGCCAACATGGTGAAACCCCATCTCTACTAAAAATACAAAATTAGCTGGGCATGGTGGCACATGCCTGTAGTCCCAGCTACTTGGGAGGCTGAGGCAGGAGAATTCACTTGAATCTGGGAGGCAGAGGTTGCAGTGAGCCGAGATCATGCCACTGCACTCCAGTCTGGGCAACAAGAGCGAAACTCAGTCTCAAAAAACAAAACAAAACAAAACAAAATAAAGTCATAGCTAGCAATGTTCTATTTGAGAGTCACCACCTAAAGGGTAAAGCCTTTGAGTGGATGAAAGTCTTCAGGAAGAGTGTAGCAAGAAGGAAGAAAGGGCCGAGGGCTAAGGAATTTGGACTTTACCCTACAAGAAGTGGGGAGCCAATAATGTATTTTAAGCAGGGGCATGAGGCAACTGGTGAAGCCTACAGGACTAAAGGGAGTGCCAGAGATGTCCGACAAGGTTGCTGCCCTCAATGAACTAATTGGGGTAGGTGAGATAAATGTCTCTTGGAAAGTAATGGTCATGCCAGGTGTGATGATTAAGTAGCAGGTGTGTAGCAGAGAGAGTAAGGGGGCTAATTGTTTCCCACAAAATAACTTGGAGCCCGTGTGGTTAGGGCCAGATGAGGGCTTAGTCAATCAATTTGCCTTTGTGGTAATCCTCAATAGAAGAGACTGCTCCTTGCGTGAGAAGACAAATAGACTTTTGAGTTCCCTTTAAAGGCTAGACACTTGGATAAGTAGGAAGGGTTCTTAATAAAACTGAACGCCTTTTATGGGATTTTGCGGTTTACAAAGCCCTTTGATGTCTGCTACCTCATTTCATTCTTTTAACAAGTAAGTTAGAGGACATTGCAGAGATAAGGAACTGAGGCCCAGAGACGTTAGAAGTTAATAAGTTATGGACCCAGTCTTCATTTTTGGGTCTTTAGATCCAAAGTTTGATTCTTTCACACTTCTCCAGTGGTTTGCAAACTGTGTTCCTTGGAGCCCTTCAGGGATGCCTTAGACTTGCAGGTGATGGGGAGGGGATGGGAAGCATTCAGGGAGCAGGGATTCTGCTCCCAGAGCCCTACCTCAGCCAGGGCTCTCAGGAATTTTCCAGTTTTCTATGTAAGCCTTTTTTGGAAGGTTTCCCCCAAGGAAGCATTTCCCAATGTGGAAAACCTACTCTATCCTGTCTTCAAGGCTATCTCTAGGTAGGCCTGTCCCTAAACCCTCCTCCAAAGTTGGTGTGAATTCCTGTGCTTAATGACATACAAGATCTAGCAAAACACTTCTTTTCTTTTTTTTTTTTTTTTTTCACTTCTTCTTTTCTAACCCCAGCTCTTCAGCTCCAGCTCCACCCTCTTCCCTCTGGATCTTGTTCTAGGTTGTGCTGGTGGTTCTTCTCAGTACAATGTCTGTTTCGTTTCTGCCCCAACACCCTACCACCTTTTTCTAGATTCCTGGCACTCCAGACACTGGAAGAAGGAGTATAAAAATTTACCAGCTTGGATCCTTTCCCAGACATGCATTGTTGCTGACCCTGTGACCATCAGTTGGATAGTTTTAGTGTCTTCAAATCTTGATAGACTTGTATTTGGACACTTTGTGGCAGTGTTTTTCTGAAACCAGTGCATCTCAAGTATTTGGATCTAATAATTCCTTTGTTGTCAGAAATTGTACCTCATTAAAACAATCCTTTGTCCATTAAGTTACTTTTTTTAAAGGCTACAGTTTGCCTGGATGTATCCAGTACGCATGAGTTAGAGATTAAAGACAAAGGGCCCAGGGGCAAAGGAAATCATTTTATTTCCTAATCATACAGTGACATTAGAAGTTAATATTTCTGTAGTTTCCCTTGCTGAGAACTGCCTAGAATTTAGTGATAACTTCCTGACTCACAAATTGTGAAACCTAGGCCTAAGCCTTTCTCCTTTTCTTAAATATTTATTGAGCACCTACAGTATAGGTGCAAAGCTTAGCTCTAGGCTCTGTAAAGGATACAAAGATTTTAACAAACAGTTTCTGCCTTCAAGGGAGTTAATGGTCCCAGCATGTGCCTAAGTAATACAAGGAGGAGGCAGGGAGGGGTGGATGGAGTAAGTGCTGAGGGTGGCCTGAAAATGGAAGTAATCAGTTTATTTCAGGGTTCCAAATGAGAGCATTAGTATTATGCTAAGTAACTTCTCTTTTATATCCTGCTCCAGAAGTGTAGGGGTTGGTGGCAGAACCCCACTGTGGACAGAGGCCCAGAAGCCAACTGGACAGAAGGTCTAGCAAGGAGAGCTGACCCTGGTAAATCTAGTCCCAGCTGCTGGTGTGGTTGACGATAGAGAGCTGTGGGCTCTAGAGGAATTCTGGTGCTGAGACAACCTCAGATATTTCAGTTGTATGCTTTGCAAAATCTGTTTGATTGCCAGTAGCTCTTGAGCCCTTAGCCCCTGACAGGCTGGTCACCCACCAGATCCACAGCAGGGAGAACACAGGCTCTGCAGCCAGAGACTGGGTTTAGGTTACTGCTCTCTTTCTCACTTTACTGTGTTGGTTGCATAACTTCTCTTGCCTCAGGGTTCTCACAGTGCAGAGGGGAAATGATACCTACCTTGATGGGTGGTTGAGAGGGTGGGAGAGAGTGTAGGGAAAGAGCTTGGCATACAGTAGACACTCATTAGATAGTACCTCATTACTTTTGTTATGAATCCAAGGGCTTCATGGTGGGATCAAGGACCACAGCTGTGGTGGCCTAGCACAGATGTTGCATTTTACTCTTGTGAGTGGTCAGGAAAGCTATCCTGTATGGTGGAGTGAGGGTCTAGAGATCAGGCCCCCATCCCCACCTCCCCCCACCCACCAGAGCCTCCAGGGGACCTTGGACAAGACTCTTAACCTTCTCTGTACATTCTTACTATTCAAACACTGATAAAATGGAAGTGAAAAAATCACAACCTTCTGAATTGAAAGGGACCTTCCAATACAATCTACAACAGGTGTATTTATTAGAAGAGACAGTTGAGGCTTAGACAAGGTGAAATGAAGCTCCAAAGGCAAATCAGGCAGTGGCCCTGTCTTAACTCCCAGTATAATGCTCCCTTTCACATAGTTGCTACCCAAGTAGGTGGTGGCTTGAGAGTTTGGGAGCATTCATGAACTATTGCATCTGAGGTGCTTTTGGCTGGACCACCCATATCACAGACTAATCCATTTTTATTAGCATCATTCAAGGTTCATAGCATAAAGGCAGCAAGAAATGGTAGTGGAAATGTGCTGTCTTCCCCCTAAACCAGTTTTAATTTCTTAACTCCCTCCTGCCCCTTGGTTTCTCTAAGTATTTTCCTGCTCTGACCTGATATTCGTTCACTTTGTATTTATTCCATGTGTACTAGGCTTTGCATACTAGGACTTCATAGACAAGACATGCAAAGTTGAAAGGTTGGATAAACAATATAGGAAAAAACAAAAGTGAACAAAAATGCAAAGCACTATATGATTAAATGTCAAATGAGAAATCTATGCCTGTGGTTCCCAAATGCTAATTTATGGATTTGTACCTGTTGATGGTAACATTTTTATCAGTTTTCTGTGAAATGAGAAAAATAGGGCAAGGTGTGATTATTTCATAAGGCTAAATTTATTTAATAGGATTTTCTGAGATTATATCCTTTCAACATTTTAGTGCTAAAATGCCCTTTCTTTTATGAAATGTTGGAGCATAAATAGTGGTGGTTGAAAGCCCATACTTAAAAAAATAGAAAGTTGGCCACATTATATTGGTTTCTTTTGAAATTTGGCTCATCCTTGAAATCTAAAGCTAAGACAACCACTGGTGGGCACAAAAGTCCAGAGTGAAGGGGAGGAGCAATTTTTGAGGAGTGGAGTGCTCAGGGAGAGCTCCAAGGACAAGGACAAACATTGATAAGGAATTGAAGGATGAGAGGATTCAATAATGTGGAGAGGTTTGGGGAGGCTTCCTCTTGAGAGGATAATGTGAGAAGAGCCTTGGGAGCAAGTGTGGAGGGTCTGTTCAGGGCAATAGGGAGAAAAGTTTGGATGCCTTTTCGTTTTACCTGCTGTGCTCATAAAAAATTCACCCAGTTGTTACCACAGTAAAAACTGATCTTCGGCTCCTTTCAATTAACCATGTCACTGTCCTGAACTACTTGCCCCAGTCACTGAATCAATGCCCCAGTTCACCTTGTATTCCAGAACTAGTCTTTCATTTGCTCAAGGCAAGGTCAAAAACAGGCATGCAAGAGCATCTGATGCTCAGTAACTCAGCTCCAGTTCTGACTTCTTTTTTTTCATCCTTGACCATAATTTAGACTCATTAATGGGTTAGATGGTCTTTGCTCATTCTGGCCTCATTTCTGGGCCCTACACCCTAGGCCATGCCCTTGAATGTGTCCCCAGCTCCGTGAGGAGGACCCATGAGCAGTAGTGTGCCAGATGCATCACAGAAGGGACTTAGGGAATGGAAGAAGGCTCAACAGGATGCATTTACTTGGTGGAGAGGGAGGAACTGGTAGCCTATGACTGTGGGACTGAGGTTCGGATGGTTACCATTGACTAAAATGGGAAGAGAGCCTGTTTGGAGGAGAAGAATTTGGTTTCAGGGATGTTGAGCCCAGGAATGGGAAGGGAGAACTGGTAAGAAATTGGAGGGAGGTGAAGGGAGGATGGAGGAGAAGGACCAGGTCCATTTGGAGTCGTGGTCAAGGACTTCTGGAGAGAGACTGCATCATTGCTGCAGGTACCAGTGAGTGAGGAGGAAACTGAAAAGAGTCCAGCCTCACAGGAAGGCTGGAAATTAGTGCAGGAGAGATGGGCAGGTGAGCAGGAGGCTGGGGAGGTCACAGAGGACAAGATGAGAGAGTCCATTAACCTAGAGAGCATACATTTGTGTCTGTAGGGGGTATTCCTGCGTTCTGGATTAGGAGGAGTTGTGTTTCACTATGGGTGAAGAGCCTGAGGGTAAGGAGAGGCTGTGCCTGTTCTGCGAGCCTCCGTGTGATCTGAGGTATTCCCTTGGCACATACTCAGACACCCAACTCCTTTGCTTGGTGTCTTCAATCTTTCCATACCTCCTCCTCAGGGGGAAGAAGTCGTTGCTTCCAGTAACTGACTGGCTGCAAGGCATGGAGAGGGTTGGGGCCAAGGGAGCCATCTTTCTTTACACCTCCCTCTGGGGCTGCTAAGAGCAGTAGATCTATTTGAGCTTATTTATGTGCCTGGAGTTGAGAGCTCATATTTTGCTTATTCAACCAGCTTCCCACGCTGCCAGGAAGGCACTAAGCAGCAGAAATTCATGTTCACCCTCTCCTCTGTCTCCCTCTCTCTCTCACTCTCTCTTTGGTATTCTTTAACTCCAACGGGAGCTAATATTTACCTGCAGTGTTAGCTGTGGGGCCGTGGGATGTGGCAGCTGGAGGTGGAGAAGACTTTTTTCTCCCTTCCTCCTCCACCTGTCTTTCCCTAGAGATTTGAAAAGGGAAAAATTGTAATTTTAATCTTTAAGACTGCCTGTTTGAGATTTCAGATGTTGCTGAGAAAAGTCAAGGGGTCTTGTGCTCACTTTTCTACTGAAAGATAAGTG
Organism: Hylobates moloch; assembly: GCF_009828535.3. Taxonomy (NCBI): domain Eukaryota; kingdom Metazoa; phylum Chordata; class Mammalia; order Primates; family Hylobatidae; genus Hylobates; species Hylobates moloch. Next base: position 32,054,704 of record NW_026652293.1, on the reverse strand, counting down.
TCTTAGTCTGTGAGCCTCTGTAATAAAGTACCACAAAGCAGGTGGCTTGTAACAACAGAAATTTATTTTTTTATAGTTCTGGAGGCTGGGAAGTCCAAGATCAAGGCACCGGTAGATTCGGTGTCTGGCAAGGGCCCTCTGCCTGATGGATACCTTTCTTTCCACTGTCACCTTACATGGTGTAAGGGGCAAAGGATATCTCTGGGGCCTCTTTTAAAAGGGCACTAATCTCATTCATGGGGGCTCCACCCTTATGACCTAATCACTTCCCAAAGGCCCCACCTCCTAATACCATCCCCATGGGGGATTAGGATTTCAACACATGAATTTGGGGGAACATAAACATTCAGTCCATTAAAACAAGGAGGAAGATGAGATTGGTGGGCTTTTAGGACATGCTGTAGAGAAGGGAGAAAATGTCAGCCAAGGAATACTGTCATATTGTTCCTTACAAGTGGAGTGACTCCAGTGTTGGAGACAAAAGGGCATGGATGACAGAGTCTAAGGCATTACTGTGACTGGTCTTACTTGGTGCCGGTCAGCTTGGACAACTTCTTCAGGGAGAGCCCAGCAGATTTCATGTGCTAGGCACAGCAAGCAGGGCTGGCGGCCATAGCTTCTCCCTACCTGCAGGGAATGTGCACAGGGGCAAGTTCCCTCTGAGCCCACTGCCTGGTGCTGACTCAGCCCAAGTGCTTACCTGCTCACCAGTCAGGAGTTGAACATATAGATGAAGTTGAACAAATGTCTGAGGCCAGGAATAGGAGAAATGTCTCAGCTCAATGTGGTTTGCACATACAAAAAGAATAACTGGTGACTTTCTAAGACCTTGGTACATTCCCAGTATGGGACAGGATTGTTCCTCTCCCGGATGCTGGGGGAAGGGACAGGTGGGAGATGGGGCAGGGATGAAAAGGAGAAACTTGGGGCTGGGAGTGGGTGGGGATGTCGGCCTGCATGGATTCCACATGAGGTCTAAGTCCATCTCTGTGTGTGAGCCAGCTCCCATAGCGGCTAGAGGCTCCTCCACTTACTTCTCCAGTGCCTTTTCCTGCCTTTCTAGCAGTTTTCCAGAAAGTCTGTTCCTGTTCTTCAAACTGCTATTTTACGGGGTGTGTCATGATTTCTCATGCCCCAGTTTGTCCTGTTGTTGCCATGGTAGCTGGCTAGGGGTTGTCTCCAGTTGGCTGGGGATGTCTTGCTGGCAGGCCATGGAGGCAGAAGAAGATATGGGTGACTTCAGGCTGGTGCTTGGGGGACTCCTGGTGTTACAGACCACCTCCTGGCTCCCCATTCCCACCACTTTGCATTTCCCACAATTTCCTATGCCCACCAAAAGGCAAAAACAGAGGAGGAAACGAGTGTAACATTTGCCTTTGTTACGGCCATTTCAGAAACAGCCTGGCAAGGCATAGACTGCCTCTTTCAAGATTGAGCTATGGCAGAACTAAGATGGGACCCTTGCCTGGGGAAGAACCACAAGGGAACACTTGTCCCATCAACACTTAGAAAGACAAAAGAAGGCAGCAGACAGCGAGCCAGGATTTAGTTGTGAAAAGCCACTTCCAAGAAACATGAAGATATACTGAAGGCCCTTGACACCTATGAGCTAAGCATCCGGCAGCTGGGACTCTCCATGCCTATGAATATAGAAACTTTTGTATGAGCCCTTGACTGCACTTTTGTGAAGTTTCTTGTGATTTGGGCACATTGCATTATTGTTTGCCTTTCTATCTTTCACTTTGGTTTCTATCATATTTGATGGCTACTTTTCACAAGATACATTTTAAATCATTTATTTATCCATCCATCCATCCATCCATCCATCCATCCACCCATCCATTTATTCAACAAATATTAAAGAAATAACCATTGATTACCTACTATATATTATGTACTGTTCCAACTATGGGGAGATAGCAGTGAACAATATTGACAGTCTCTGCTCTCAAGGAGCTTAGATTCATCTGAGATAGATCAATAGCAAATAGACAAGAAAATACAGGAGAGTAAAGAGTGGAAGATTAACCTGGGGTGATGTCACAGAGTGTGACTGGGTGGATGGTCCAGGAAGGCTCTGCAAAGGTAGCATGTGAGCTGAGATCTGAGAGCCAGGAAGCAACCACTATGGAAGGATGGGGAAGAACATTCCCAGTACAGGGAACAACTAGCTTAATGCCCTAAGGCAGAAGCAAGATTGGTGTGTTTGAGAAACCTCAAGTAGGCCAGTTGAGATAGGTGAGCAGGCGAGCACTTGGGCTGAGTCAGCACCAGGCAGCAGGCTCTGAGGGAACTTGCCCTTTACACATGTTCAGGAAGGGAGAAGCTATGGCTCCCAGCCTTGCTTGTTGTGTCTAGCACATGAACTCTGTGAGGCTTCCTCTGTAGAAGTTGCCTACGCTGGCCAGTACCAAGTAAACCAGTCATAGTAATGCCTCAGACTCCATCATCCACGCCCTCTTGTCCCCAACACTGGAGTTACTCCACCTGTGACTGGAGTGATGGGGAAGGAGGTGGAAGATACAGTTAGAGGGTTAGTGTGCCAGACACCTTACCTGCACCACGTCACAGCCTTGTGGCCTCTTCTGTTTCTGGGACTTTTGGCCGCTTGTTCAGGTTCCAGTTGTAACTGCAGTGACTGACCAACTCCATGCATGTAAAACCTGACAGCACTTCACCTCATGAAGGTGTACCTCCCACCTCTTACCCTGGAGCTTCCCTATTGACACTGACTCACGAGATGCACAGGACTCTCCTGGGCAACTTGAAGGTGGAGAGGAAATTAACTCCCTGAGTGATGAACATTTGATCAGTGAGAGATTGAGCAGATGAATTCTTCTCTGTCTTCTAATGGACTGTCCTGAGGCACTGTTGTCTTTTACCAATGGCCAGCTAGGTCATGCACCATCATATTGGCTCTCCCTCCTTGCCTGCCTTACTTCCCTTTTCTTTCACTCCTGCTTCTTTGCGTTTGCATACCTTAATAAAGGCACCTGAACCCTTGCCTCAGGCTCTGCTTTCTGGGGGAACCCAGACTTAGACGGAGAGGCAGGCACCAGCTGATATAGGGCCTGGTAGGGCATGATAAGGAATTTACATTTCATTTTGAGAATTAGGGGAGGTCATTAGAGAATACTGAACTGGGGAATGATATGGTCTGTTAGACTTTTAAAAAAGCTGACTCTGGTTGCAGTTTGGAGAATAGATTGAAGGAAGGCAGGATGAGCACTGGGCAGGCTACTATCACAGTTCAGGGGAGAGATGGATTATGGCATGAACGAGAGTGGGAGCAGTGGTGGTCATGAGCCTGTGTGTTGTGAAGGGCAACCATAAGAGAAGGCTGTACTGAGAAGCATACTGGGTAGTGGGCCAGGAACAGGACCTGCCCCTTTGCACAGCAGCTGTTATGGTTGAAATTCAAATATGTGGTTCAGCAAGACAACAAATTACAACCTACCAAGGACCTCCATCACCTGTTGAACAGAGAGACTTCAGCTGAGGAGAACTGAAGACCTTTACAGAGACCTCAGGACATTGTTATTCAGACCAATCCATGGAGTTCTCTCAGGAGGAAGGAGCTTGGGTTCAGCTCCTATTTAATCAGAGTAACTCTGCCTTCATCTGTTTAATTCATTTACACTTAGAGTAGTATTTCTTTTGCAGAAAGGGATGCATGGCTAAAAATGTACTACTGCTTCCATTAATGAAAATTAATTTAGTTTTTTTATTATTATTATACTTTAGGTTTTAGGGTACATGTGCACAATGTGCAGGTTTGTTACATATGTATCCATGTGCCATGTTGTTTTGCTGCACCCATTAACTCGTCATTTAGCATTAGGTATATCTCCTAATGCTGTCCCTCCCCCCTCCCCCCACCCCACAACAGTCCCTGGAATGTGATGTTCTCCTTCCTGTGTCCATGAGTTCTCATTGTTCAATTCCTGCCTATGAGTGAGAACATGCGGTGTTTGGTTTTTTGTCCTTGCGATAGTTTACTGAGAATGATGTTTTCCAGTTTCATCCATGTCCCTACAAAGGACATGAACTCATCATTTTTTATGGCTGCATAGTATTCCATGGTGTATATGTGCCACATTTTCTTAATCCAGTCTATCGTTGTTGGACATTTGGGTTGGTTCCAACTCTTTGCTATTGTGAATAGTACCGCAATAAACATACGTGTGCATGCGTCTTTATAGCAGCATGATTTATAGTCCTTTGGGTATATACCCAGTAATGGGATGGCTGGGTGAAATGGTATTTCTAGTTCTAGATCCCTGAGGAATCTCCACACTGACTTCCACAATGGTTGAACTAGTTTACAGTCCCACCAGCAGTGTCAAAGTGTTCTATTTCTCCACATCCTCTCCAGCACCTGTTGTTTCCTGACTTTTTAATGATGGCCATTCTAACTGGTGTGAGATGGTATCTCACTGTGGTTTTGATTTGCATTTCTCTGATGACCAGTGATGATGAGCATTTCTTCATGTGTTTTTTGGCTGCATAAATGTCTTCTTTTGAGGGGGTTGTTCGTTTTTTTCTTGTAAATTTGTTTGAGTTCATTGTAGATTCTGGATATTAGCCCTTTGTCAGATGAGTAGGTTGCAAAAATTTTCTCCCATTCTGTAGGTTGCCTGTTCACTCTGATGGTAGTTTCTTTTGCTGTGCAGAAGCTCTTTAGTTTAATTAGATCCCATTTGTCAATTTTGGCTTTTGTTGCCATTGCTTTTGGTGTTTTAGACATGAAGTCCTTGCCCACGCCTATGTCCTGAATGGTATTGCCTAGGTTTTCTTGTAGGATTTTAATGGTTTTAGATCTAACATTTAAGTCTTCAATCCATCTTGAAATAATTTTTGTATAAGATGTAAGGAAGGGATCCAGTTTCAGCTTTCTACATATGGCTAGCCAGTTTTCCCAGCACCATTTATTAAATAGGGAATCCTTTCCCCATTTCTTGTTTTTGTCAGGTTTGTCAAAGATGAGATAGTTGTAGATATGCGGCATCATTTCTGAGGGCTCTGTTCTGTTCCATTGATCTATGTCTCTGTTGTGGTACCAGTACCATGCTGTTTTGGTTACTGCAGCCTTGTAGTATAGTTTGAAGTCAGGTAGCGTGATGCCTCCAGCTTTGTTCTATTGACTTAGGATCGACTTGGCGATGTGGGCTCTTTTTTGGTTCCATATGAACTTTAAAGTAGTTTTTTCCAATTCTGTGAAGAAAGTCATTGGTAGCTTGATGGGGATGGCATTGAATCTATAAATTACCTTGGGCAGTATGGCCATTTTCACGATATTGATTCTTCCAACCCATGAGCATGGAATGTTCTTCCATTTGTTTGTATCCTCTTTTATTTCATTGAGCAGTGGTTTGTAGTTCTCCTTGAAGAGGTCCTTCACATCCCTTGTAAGTTGGATTCCTAGGTATTTCATTCTCTTTGAAGCAATTGTGAATGGGAGTTCACTCATGATTTGGCTCTCTGTTTGTCTGTGATTGGTGTACAAGAATGCTTGTGATTTTTGTACATTGGTTTTGTATCCTGAGACTTTACTGAAGTTGCTAATCAGCTTAAGGAGATTTTGGGCTGAGACAGTGGGGTTTTCTAGATATACAATCATGTCATCTGCAAACAGGGACAATTTGACTTCCTCTTTTCCTAATTGAATACCCTTTATTTCCTTCTCCTGCTTGATTGCTCTGGCCAGAACTTCCAGCACTATGTTGAATAGGAGCGGTGAGAGAAGGCATCCCTGTCTTGTGCCAGTTTTCAAAGGGAATGCTTCCAGTTTTTGCCCATTCAGTATGATATTGGCTGTGGGTTTGTCATAGATAGCTCTTATTATTTTGAGATACATCCCATCAATACCTAATTCATTGAGAGTTTTTAGCATGAAGGGTTGTTGAATTTTGTCAAAGGCCTTTTCTGCATCTATTGAGATAATCATGTGGTTTTTGTCTTTGGTTCTGTTTATATGCTGGATTACATTTATTGATTTGCATATATAGAACCAGCCTTGCATCCCAGGGATGAAGCCCACTTGATCGTGGTGTATAAGGTTTTTGATGTGCTGCTGGATTCGGTTTGCCAGTATTTTATTAAGGATTTTTGCATCAATGTTCATCAAGGATATTGGTCTGAAATTCTCTTTTTTGGTTATGTCTCTGCCAGGCTTTGGTATCAGGACGATGCTGGCTTCATAAAATGTGTTAGGGAGGATTCCTTCTTTTTCTATCGATTGAAATAGTTTCAGAAGGAATGGTACCAGTTCCTCCTTGTACCTCTGGTAGAATTCGGCTGTGAATCCATCAGGTCCTAGACTCTTTTTGGTTGGTAAGCTATTGATTATTGCCACAATTTCAGAGCCTGTTATTGGTCTATTCAGAGATTCAACGTCTTCCTGGTTTAGTCTTGGGAGGGTGTATTTGTTGAGGAATTTATCCATTTCTTCTAGATTTTCTAGTTTATTTGCATAGAGGTGTTTGTAGTATTCTCTGATGGTAGATTGTATTTCTGTGGGATCGGTGGTGATATCCCCTTTTTCATTTTTTATTGCATCTATTTGATTCTTCTCTCTTTTCTTCTTTATTAGTCTTGCTAGTGGTCTATCAATTTTGTTGATCTTTTCAAAAAACCAGCTCCTGGATTCTTTAATTTTTTGAAGGGTTTTATGTGTCTCTATTTCCTTCAGTTCTGCTCTGATTTTAGTTATTTCTAGCCTTCTGCTAGCTTTTGAATGTGTTTGCTCTTGCTTTTCTAGTTCTTTTAATTGTGATGTTAGGGTGTCAATTTTGGATCTTTCCTGCTTTCTCTTGTGGGCATTTAGTGCTATAAATTTCCCTCTACACACTGCTTTGAACGTGTCCCAGAGATTCTGGTATGTTGTGTCTTTGTTCTCATTGGTTTCAAAGAACATCTTTATTTCTGCCTTCATTTCATTATGTACCCAGTAGTCATTCAGGAGCAGGTTGTTCAGTTTCCATGTAGTTGAGTGGTTTTGAGTGAGTTTCTTAATCCTGAGTTCTAGTTTGATTGCACTGTGGTCTGAGAGACAGTTTGTTATAATTTCTGTTCTTTTACATTTGCTGAGGAGAGCTTTACTTCCAACGATGTGGTCAATTTTGGAATAGGTGTGGTGTGGTGCTGAAAAAAATGCATATTCTGTTGATTTGGGGTGGAGAGTTCTGTAGATGTCTATTAGGTCCACTTTGTGCAGAGCTGAGTTCAATTCCTGGATATCCTTGTTAACTTTCTGTCTCGTTGATCTGTCTAATGTTGACAGTGGGGTGTTAAAATCTCCCATTATTATTGTGTGGGAGTTTAAGTCCCTTTGTAGGTCACTGAGGACTTGCTTTATGAATCTGGGTGCTCCTGTGTTGGGTGCATATATATTTAGGATAGTTAGCTCTTCTTGTTGAATTGATCCCTTACCATTATGTAATGGCCTTCTTTGTCTCTTTTGATCTTTGTTGGTTTAAAGTCTATTTTATCAGAGACTAAGATTGCAACCCCTGCCTTTTTTTGTTTTCCGTTTGCTTGATAGATCTTCCTCCATCCCTTTATTTTGAGTCTATGTGTGTCTCTGCCCGTGAGATGGGTTTCCTGAATACGGTACACTGATGGGTCCTGACTCCTTATCCAGTTTGCCAGTCTGTGTCTTTTAATTGGAGCATTTAGCCCATTTACATTTAAAGTTAATATTGTTATGTGTGAATCTGATCCTGTCATTATGATGTTAGTTGGTTATTTTGCTCGTTAGTTGATGCAGTTTCTTCCTAGCCTCGATGGTCTTTACAATTTGGTATGTTTTTGCAGGGGCTGGTACCGGTTTTTCCTTTCCATGTTTAGTGCTTCCTTCAGGAGCTCTTTTAGGGCAGGCCTGGTGGTGACAAAATCACTCAGCGTTTTCTTGTCTGTAAAGTATTTTATTTCTCCTTCACTTATGAAGCTTAGTTTGGCTGGATATGAAATTCTGGGTTGAAAATTCTTTTCTTTAAGAATGTTGAATATCGGCCCCCACTCTCTTCTGGCTTGTAGAGTTTCTGCTGATAGATCAGCTGTTAGGCTGATGGGCTTCCCTTTGTGGGCAACCTGACCTTTCTCTCTGGCTGCCCTTAACATTTTTTCCTTCATTTCAACTTTGGTGAATCTGACAACTACGTGTCTTGGAGTTGCTCTTCTCGAGGAGTATCTTTGTGGTGTTCTCTGTATTTCCTGAATCTGAATGTTGGCCTGCCTTGCTAGATTGGGGAAGTTCTCCTGGATAATATCTTGCAGAGTGTTTTCCAACTTGGTTCCATTCTCCCCGTCATTTTCAGGTACACCAATCAGACGTAGGTTTGGTCTTTTCACATAGTCCCAAATTTCTTGGAGGCTTTGTTCATTTCTTTTTATTCTTTTTTCTCTAAACTTCCCTTCTCGCTTCATTTCATTCATTTCATCTTCCATCAGTGATACCCTTTCTTCCAGTTGATCGCATTGGCTACCGAGGCTTCTGCAATCTTTGCATAGTTCTCGATACTTGGCTTTCAGCTCCATCAGCTCCTTTAAGCCCTTC
>NW_026652293.1:31240769-31323048 GCF_009828535.3 Hylobates moloch | reverse complement strand
GCTACCTGACTTCAAACTATACTACAAGGCTACAGTAACCAAAACAGCATGGTACTGGTACCACAACAGAGATATAGATCAATGGAACAGAACAGAGCCCTCAGAAATGATGCCGCATATCTACAACTATTTGATCTTTGACAAACCTGACAAAAACAAGAAATGGGGAAAGGATTCCCTATTTAATAAATGGTGCTGGGAAAACTGGCTAGCCATATGTAGAAAGCTGAAACTGGATCCCTTCCTTACACCTTATACAAAAATTAATTCAAGATGGATTAAAGACTTAAATGTTAGACCTAAAACCATTAAAATCCTACAAGAAAACCTAGGCAATACCATTCAGGCCATAGGCGTGGGCAAGGACTTCATGTCTAAAACACCAAAAGCAATGGCAACAAAAGCCAAAATTGACAAATGGGATCTCATTAAACTAAAGAGCTTCTGCACAGCAAAAGAAACTACCATCAGAGTGAACAGGCAACCTACAGAATGGGAGAAAATTTTTGCAACCTACTCATCTGACAAAGGCAAACTAGGTGAAATTAATAGTATATTTTAATACAATATATCTGAAATGCTATCATTTCAGTGTGATCAACATAACTCTTGAGATATTTTATATTTTTTGGTTTTAAGTCTTGAAAATCTGGGGCCTATTTTATACTTTCAGCACATCTCAATTTAGATAGCCACATTTTAAGTGCTCAGGAGTCACCCATGAATACTCTACTAGACAGCACTGCAATAGCGTAGGGATCCACAAACTACAGCTCATGGTCCAAGTCAAAAGAAGCATAATATTTCAAAATATATGAAAATTAAATGAAATTTAAATTTTAGGTTCATAAGTAAATTTTATCAGAATGTAGCCATACTCATTCATTCACATATTATCCACGACTGTTTTTTCTGTGTGTTTTTTTGTTTTGTTTTAGAACAGAGTTGAGTAGTTACAAGAGAAACCATATGGCCCACGAAACCTAAGGTATTTACTACCTGATCCATTATAGAAAAAAAGTTGATAGATGTGTACTCTAGGAATCCACAGAGAGGAAGCATAAGAGGCTACCCTAGAGGGCTGGCTCCTTCTGGCCCTCTGCTATTTGCATATAAGCAAGGTTTGGCTAGTGCTTGGCTTGGAGACATAGCAAGCCTCTACAGAAAGGGTTGGGGGGCTGGATGGTAAAGACTCAGAGGGCTTACCAATAACATGGAATGCTGATGGGGATGCCACAGCAAAGAGGAAAGTCAGGTGGGCCCAATACAAGGGCGTTGAGCAAGGAAGGACATCATAGTTGGCAGGACACTAGACGAGGGCCTGGTTTGGAGGTGACACTCCCTGCAAGAAGGGGCCCTGAAGATGGATTTGGCCAGCTTGACCCATTTTCCTGTGTATGGATTTTGGATTTGCATCCTAACTGAGTAGGAATAACAGCAGCTGCCTGCTTTCATTTGTCACTCTTTTGTATTTAAAGGTCTGTTCTTACCTGATGATGAGCTTTTACAACCTCCATCCATGTCCAGTATTTGAGCTGCATCCCCTCTGCCTATCATTTCTGGCTCTGGATTCCGAACTTTGTTGGTCTCTTGGTTTTTCTGTCATCCTGGCTGACTGCATGGATGATTGGAGGGCAGACTAGCCCAGGCCCTTGAGTTCAGGGAACCTTTCCAGGGCTGTAATTACCTGGGATTTAGCTCCATCAAAGCATATTTTGATCCATCAACCCAATGTCCTGGCCCAACCCTTCCAGTTCCTGTAAGTTACCATTGGGCAAATAAAGATAACATTTATTAATTTTTCTCTTTTAAACAATTGGGAAAATATGACCAAGCCTTTGGGGAGAAAAACAGTTATCTGTCCTCTTTGATCCACTTCCTTGTGATTTATAAATTCCTGGTAGCATGTCTTTAATTGGTAGTATTTTTTTGCTGTATTATTCCATAAATCTTTCTGCTCTTAACCCTGTTGACCCAATAATTTCTGCTTTTACTCATTTTTTTTTACCCTTCATCCAGATTTTCTAAATGTTAACATCCTACATTACCATGGTACACTTGCTAAAACTAAGAAGCCAGCATTACGATTAGTACTAGTAGTACGATACTATTAACTAAACTTGACACTTTATTCACATTTCAGTTTTCTGTTCTGAAACATAATGTAGGATATCACATAGCATTTAGAACAATTTTAAATTAGCACAAAAATCAACATTATTAATCAATCAGTTAGTGACTCTACTGCCAAAATCTAAAGGTACCTTTCTGAAATGCTTGAGAGGTCTTGGAAACCGTTTACTCTCTTAAGTAGTTTTTTGCAAACTTGTTGACTTATTAATTGACATAGTAAACATTTTTTTAAAATTGTTATCTGATTAAATACACATAACAATTTTTATGATGAAATACATATAACATTTCCCATCATAACCATTTTTAATTGTACAGTTCAGTGATATTGAATACATTCATAATGTTGTGCAACCATCACCACCATTCATCTCTATAACTCTTACATCTTGTAAAACTAAAACTCTGTATCCATTAAACAATAATGCCCCCATTCCCCCGACCCTAGTCTACATCAAACACCATTCTACTTCCTGTGTCTATGATTTTTGACTACTTTAACAACCTCATATAAGTGGAATCATACAGTTTTATCTTTGTGTGACTGGCTTATTTCACTTGGCATAATGTTCTCAAGCTTCATCCGTGTTGTGGCATATGTCAGAATCTCCTTCCTTTATAAGGTTGAGTAATATTCCATTGTATTTGTATACCACCATTTGCTTATCCATTCATCTATCAATGGACACCTGTGTTGCTTCCACATTTTGGCTATTGTGAATAGTGCTGCCAAAAACACGGGTGCATAAACATCTCTTCCAGACCCTGCTTTCAGTTATTTGGGGTATATCTCCAGAAGTGGAATTGCTGAGTAATATAAAAATTCTGTTTTTAATTTTTTTAAAACCTGCCATGTTGTTTTGCACAGTGGCTGTACTATTTTACATTCCCAACAACAGTGCACAAGAGTTCTAATTTCTTCACATTCTCACCAACACACGTTATTTTCTGTGATTTTTTTTAAATAGTAGCCACCCTAAAGGAGGTGAGGTGTGGTATTTTATTATGGTTTTGATTTGCATTTATCTAGCGATTAGTGATGTTAAAAATCTTTTCATATGCTTATTGGCCATTTGTATATCTTCTTTGGAGAAATGTCTATTAAAGTCTTTTGCCCATTTTTTAATTTGGTTATTTGCTTTTTCATTGAGTTTTAGGAGTGCTCTATATAGTCTGGATACAATCTCTACAGATATACTATTTGCTAATATTTTTCCCATTCTGTGGACCACATTTTTACTAAGTTGATAGCATCTTCTGATGTACAGAATTTTAAAATTTTCATAAGGTCCAATTGTCTAATTTTTTCTTCTATTGCCTGTGTTTTAGTGTCATACCCAAGAATTCAGTGCCAAATCCAATGTCATGAAGGATTTGCCCTATGTTTTCTTAGAAGAGTTTTATAGTTTTAGGTCTTATATTAAGATCTTTGATCCATTTTGAGTTAATTTTTGTATATAGTGTTAGGTAAGGATTCAACCTCATTATTTTGCATGTGGATATCCAGTTTTTCCCACATCATTTGTTGAAAACACTGTCCTTTTTCATGGAATGATCCTGTCACCCTTGTCAAAAATCACTTGACCATATATGTGAGGACTGACTTCTGGGCTCACTATTCTATTTCATTGATCTGTATGTCTGTCTTTATGCCAGTACCACACTGTTTTGATTACTGTAGATGTGTGGTAAATTTTGAAATCAGGAAATATGAGTCCTCTAGATTTGTTCTTTTTCAAGATTATTCTGACTGTTCAGGATCCCTTAAAACTCCATATGAATTTTAGGATAGGCTCTTCTATTTCTACAAAAAAAGTTTTTGGATTTGTAAAGTGATTGCATTGAATTTGTAGATTGCTTTTGGTAGTATTGCCATCTTAACAATATTAAGTCTTCCAATTCAATAACATGAAATATATTTCCACTTATTTATGTCTTCTTTAATTTTCTCAGCAATGTTTTATAGTTTTAATCATATGGGTCTTTCACCTCTTTGGTTAAATTAATTACTAAGTATTTTATTCTTTTTGCTGCTATAGTCAAAGAAATTGTTTTCATAATTCCCTTTTTAGGTTGTTCATTGTTAGTGTACAGAAATGAAACTGATTTTTCTGTGTTGACTTTTTAGCTGGCTACTTTGTTAAACTCATTTAATTTTAACAATTTTTGTGGGATCTTTAGTGTTTTCTACATACAAATTCATATCATCTGCAAACAGAAATAGTTTTATATTTTGTTTTCCAATTTGGATGTCCTTTATTTCTTTCTTGCCTAATTGCTGTGGCTAGAACTTCCAGTACTATGTTGAATAAAAGTGGTAAAAGCAAACATCCTTGACTTTTTCTTGATCTTAGAGAAAAGCTTTCTGTCTTTCTCCATTAAGTATGATGTTTACTGTGGGTTTCTTTCATATGGCTTTTATTATGTTGAGGTAGTTTACTTCTGCTCCTAGTTTGTTGAGTGTTTTTTATCAGGAGAGAGTATTGAATTTTGTCAAATGCTTTTTCTGCATCAATAATATGGTCTTTTTTTCATTCATTCTGTTTATGTGGTATATTACACTGATCAATTCTGTACATTGAACCATCCTTGCATTCCAAAAATAAATCCCACTTGGTCATAATAAATAATCATGTTAATATGCTGTTGAATTCAGTTTGCTAGCATATTGTTGGTAATTTTTGTATCAATGTTCATAAGAAATATTGATATGTAATTTTCTTTTCTTGTAGTGCCTTTGCCTAGCTTTGGTATTGGGCTAATGCTGGCCTCATAGAATGAGTTGGGAAGTGTTGTCTTTTCTTCAGTTTTTGAACAGTTTGAGAAGGGTTGGATATTAGTTCTTCTTTAAATGTTTGGTTGAATTCACCAGTGATTCCATCAGGTCTAGTGCTTTTCTTTGTTGGGAGATTTTTGAATACTGATTCAATCTCCTTACTTGTTACAGGTCTATTTAGACTTTATATTTCTTTATGATTTAGTCTCAGTAGGTCTTTGTGCTTCTAGAAATTTGTTCATTTCATCTAGGTTATCCAGTTTGGTAGCATGTAATTCTTCATAGTTCTCTCTTTTAATTGTTTTTATTTCTGTAGAATTGGTAGTAATGCCCACACATTCATTTCTGATTTTAGTAATTTTTTCATAGTCCATATAGCTAAAGGTTTGTCAGTTTTATTGCTGTTTTTAAAGAATCAACTTTTGGTTTCATTAATTTTTTTATTGTTTTTCCTTTTTTTTAAAATTCATTAAGTTGTAAAGTTATGCTATTGATTTGAGATCTTTCTTGTTTTTTAAAGAAGGAAATTAGGCCAGGTGCAGTGGCTCACACTTGTAATCCCAGCATTTTGGGAGGCTGAGGTGGGAGGATCACTTGAGGTCAGGAGTTCAAGACCAGCCTGGCCAATATGGTGAAACCCCATCTCTACTAAAAATACAAAAATTAGTTGGGCGTAGTGGTACATGCCTGTAGTTCTAGCTACTTGGAGGCTGAAGCATGAGAACTGCTTCAACCCGGGAGGAGGAGGTTGTAGTGAACCAAGATCATGCCACTGCACTCCAGCCTGGATGACAGAGAGTAAGACTCTGTCTCAAAAAAAAAAAATTAAATTAAATTAAAAAATAAAGTAATAAATTATACTATAAATTTCCCCCTTACTATTACTTTTACTGCATTCATAAGTTTTGGTATGTTGTATTTTCATTTTCATTCATCTCCAAGTACTTTTTAATTTCCCTGTTGATTTCTTCTTTCATCCACTGGTTGTTAAAGGTTGCGTTGTTTAATTTCTATAAATTTGTAAATTTTTCAGTTTTACTTCTGTTATCGATTTCTAACTTCATCCCTGTGTGGTTGGAGAAGATATTTTGTACAATATTTATCTTCTTAAATCTATTGAGCGTTAGTTTGCTGCCTAACATATGGTCTATCTTGGAAAATGTCCCATGTGTTCTTGAGAAGAATGTGAATGCTATTGTTGTTTACTAGAGTGTTCTATATATGTATGTTAAACCTAGTTGATTTATTATGTTGTTTAAGTCCCCTATTTCCTTATTTATCTTCTGTCTAGTTGTTTCATTTATTATATTAAAAAAATTCTTTTCAAGCACTTTCACATCCATACGTTTATTTCTATCTGAAAAATAGTCTGTGTTGTAGGAAGGGAGTTATTTATCCCAATTTTACAGATTCAGATATTGAGGACCAGAGATGTCAAGAGATTTTCTTAAGTTCAACAACTATTAGTGGCCAAGCTAAGCTAAATATAAAGTTTGACTGCTGGACTTGTAACTTTTCTGCTACATTTTATTCTTATCCTCTTCTTCCTTTGTTTGTCTCAATGTTTCTTCCTCTCAACTCATGTGAACTTTAATAACAATTTCTCCACCATCTTTGTTTCTCTCTCCTTCTGAGTCCTCTCATGCTCTCTGAAGCAGCCATGCCTGCCTCTTGCCCCCTTAGCATCACTCCTCCCTGGAACAATGAGTTAGAGTCATGTCCTAAGCGTCACTCTTCTGCTCCCAATACACTTTGTCTCACATTCTGCTTTTCCCCCATAATCTTTTGAACCAAGACCCACTTCATGTGGGAAAGGAGGTGACTGAACTTGAGGGAGAGCAGCAAACCTGAGATGCTCAAAGCTAAGGTTCTCAGCCAGGATTCTCTTCTTCCCTAGAGCATCTCTAGTGGACTCTAAAGTCACTGGGAATTTTTCAATGCATTGGAAGGTTAATGTTAGTTGCCTTGATTTTTATTTTTAATCAGACACAAAATGTTAGAGCTGGAACATACTTTAGAGATTATCTTATCCATCCTTCTGATTACAGATGAAAAAAACTGAGGCCCAAAGTGGTGTCTGAAACTCAATTCCCACTCAAGTGTTTCAACATTTGGAAATTGAACATCATAATATCCTGTAAACATAGGGTCTTTTCAGTCATAAAAGAGTCAGGACTCCTTGGTTTAATTTATCTTTAAGGCTTTTACCAAATTATTTCCTGTCTAAATTACTGGAATATCATCAGATAAAATGAAGGACCAGGAAATATAAGAACTGAAACTTATCCCTGTCTCTTTTTGAACTTGGTAGTAGCCCCCACACCAAATTTTCTATACATCTCTGAAATGTCACCTAACGGTCATTTATTTAATCATCCAGTCATTCATATTACCAACATTGGTCAAGTAAAGCAATCTCTATATGTCAGGTATTTTTCTGGATCCCGCTATATAGAAACCAAAGTTACAATCTTGCCTTTACAAAGCTCACCATCTTCTTGAAGAAAGGGACTGCCAACAGGCACCGTGATGCATCATGTGGAGGTAGGCCCAGGACACAGAAGAGCACCCAGGCAGACACCAACCTAGATCTGGGAAGTGAGTCATGGGAGAGGCAGTTGGGAAGGATTTACAGAAAGAGGCAACTGACTCCAGGGTGGAATTTAAAAAGATGAGTAGAAATTAGCCACTCTTTCGTATATTAAATAAATATTCAAAGAGTGCCCTCTGCACCATATACTGAGATAAGGCATTCTAAGTACAGAGCTGGTGGAAACAGAAAAAGTCCCTGCTATGGTTTGATTGTGACCCCCAAAGTTCAGGTGTTGGAAACTTAATTTTCAATGCAACAGTGTTGAGAGGTAGGCCCTTTAAGAAGTGATTAGGTCATGAGGGTTCTACCTCATGCATGGATTAATGTCATTATTGTGCAGGGTGGGTTTGTTCTAAAAGGAAGTTTAGTCCCTCTCACATGCACACATGCTTGCTCTCTTACCCTTCGGCCTTCTGCCATGGGATCACGCAACATGAAAATCCTCACCAGATGTAGACTCCTCAACCTTGGACTTCTCATCCACAGAACTGTAAGAAATGCATTTCTTTTCTTTATAAATTACCCACTCAGTGGTGTTCTTTTATAGCAACACAAAACAGACTAAGATAGTTCCTGTCTCACTGGCCCTTATAGTTAGTTAGAAGTTAGGCTATAACCAGGTAAACAAATATTTACAAAATGTGAAGTGCTAGGAAGGATACTAAGATAGGGAGAACAAGAAGGAGGCCTGTTAGAGATCAAGAAATTCCTTGCTGAGGAGGTTGTTAGATTGTTTCTGAACAATAAGAAGGAATGAACCAGGTACGAGAGTCCCAAACAGAGGGACGTGGGTGTGCAAAGGCCCTGAAGCAGAAAATGGCTAAGTCTGTTTTAAAAACTGCTGAAAAGACCTTGGTGTCAAACAAGGTGAATTAGAAAAGGAGAGAGGTTGTGATATGCTGCTGGGGAGGGAAGCAAAGATCACTGCACTCAGGGCTTGGTGGGCCAAAGTAAAAATGAGCATCAAGGACTTTCCAAACAGAAGGAATGGGCCATGTAAAGGCCTAGAAATATGAAACCAGTGGCACTTGGAGGCATTGGCATGAGAAATTAGTGGCCTACAACATGACAGTGTACAGTCCGTACACAGCATGAGCTGGCCACCTTGAGCTAGAGGCCTTGGTCTTTCCTAACCTGCTCTAACAACCTTTCAAATAGACTAAAACCATGAAATATGCCCCTGGATCTTTTGGATGGTGGTCATTTCAGCCTTTCTAATCTAATCAGCTTCTGGAGGTGACATTTAAGAGGACAAACTAGAGACAGCAACAGCTCATCCAGTGTACCACGCTGAGTGAAAACAAATTCCGCAGTTCCTACAAGATAAATAAAAATTCAGAATTGAGAACGGCAAGGACAGCTGGCCAGCAGGAGACAGGCAAATGGCCAATGGTTCATGTTTGGATGACAAGGGAAGAAAGAATGAAATGCAAGAGGAAAACAAGAACTCTCTCTTCAAACAGTTGGGAAACACCCTCTGTTTCCCTTCATTTCCCAGCTGGGGAGGGTGGCAGCAGCAGGACAAGAGGTCAGGAGGAAGTATTCAATCCTGGACACCCTGCCTGCTACCAGGAGATCTGCTGGAGTGGAAGCCACTGGGCCGGATGCCGGAAACGGGAGACACAGAGGATGTGGTGCCCAGTCCTTGCCGATGCCAGGGCCTGCCTTAAAGAACTGGACATCAGCAAACAGAAAACCATTCAGAACCTGCAGCAGGCGGGGTTCCCATGGCAACCAACAATTCCCCAGCACCTCCACATCCCCTTCTTTTCCCCTCATAAACTTGCCATTTGGATCTAATCTACACTTTGGATAATGTCCAGGTTGGATAAGAGGTGCTGGGAGTGGGGGTAGATATTAGAGAGAGTGTCAAGGAATGGGAAGAAGATATCTGGTTTTCACATGAAGTCGGAGAATTAAAAGCTGTTGGATCCACAGGCAAATTTTAATCAGGCTGTGTTTTTTTTGAGCCCAAATTTCCTTCCAGTTCTGGCATTTGCCCAAGGCTCTTTTATAGCCAAAGGCCACTGGTCACTACTTCCTCTTGGCCCTCCCTAGTCATCATTCTTGCCTGCTGGAAGGGATGCTCTGCTGCCTGATACTGTTCCCAAGTCAATTAATGGTCCCTCCCCTAAATCTGAGCTGGCCAAAGTCCCTCTGCCCTTTCAGTGGCTGACAGATTAAAGGAAAGGGAAAGGCACCCTGGGAATGTTAAAGACAGTAAACTCCTGAGCCCCACTTTCAAGATTCAGAGTCATTATGCCTTGAATGGAGTTCTAAAAATTCACGTTATTCCCACGCAGGTTTATGCAGATTTTGGTGGATGCTGGACACACTAAAGAAACACCATCTCAGGGGTCACTTGGATTGGAATGAAGCCAAGGCCAGGGGATCAACTGACTTCCAAGGATATTTGGGCCAGGGTGGCAGATAACATAGGAGAAAATGTCCTTTGGTGTGAGGAGAGGTCCTTCCCAACCCCAGGGTGTGCACTCCTCTGGCCCTTTGGAGCTGTGAGTATCCTTCAACATCTTTCAGCCAACACTAAAACTTTTCAAAAGAAGGAGGTTCCAGTTTTCTTCCTAGTGAATGCGTGATCTATTCCCTCTTCCAGGGTGGCTCTGGGTTCTCCAAGAACCAGCTGCAAGCAATGCTTGACTTAAGTGAAAGTGGGTTCACTGATTGTCGTTTCTGATTCTAACAACCCAAGTCAGACCCAGGGAAAAGCACATGAAATGAACCAAAAAATGAACAGAAATGATGACGACTAAAAAGCCAGGAGGGATTTCTCTTATGTTGGAAATGGAAGAAATGTCTGTGTTGACCTTGCTTTCTTCTTTGGTGCTGATTAGTTTTAAATGGAGTTATTTTAATTTTTGTGTGCAGTGAATAATTTTGCTCTGAGACTCATCTGGCCTTAGTTACCCTATTTATGGCAAAGAAATGAAGAAATTCTACAAAGGAATATTTCAATCATCAAAGGAATTGATTGAGCAGAAGTATACAGTAAGGAGGAAGTGGGAAGTGATTGGCTGTCTGTTCTAGAGATAAAAATGCATAATGATTTCTGTCAGAAATGTGCTGGCATTACATATCAAAAGTTAACACAGGCTGGGCTCAGTGGCTCACATCTGTAATCTCAGCACTTTGGGAGGCCAAGGCAAGAGTATTGCTTGAGGCCAGGAGGTCAAGATCAGCCTGAACAACAAAGTGAGACCCTGTCTCTATAAAAAATATAAAAATTAGCCAAGTGTGATGACAAACACCTGTAGTCCCAGCTACTCCAGAGAATCACTTGATCCCAGGAGGTAAAGCCTGCAGTAAGCTATGATCATGCCACTGCCCTCCAGCCTGGGTGACAGGGTGAAACTCGGTCTCAAAAAAAAAAGTTAACACAGAGATTTCCCTGAAGGGGCCCATCTACTACTTAGTGCTCATGTATCACAAAATGATACACTTTTATATTACTCTGTATAGGTTCTTGGGGACTGGTTTTAATGAAGGATAAGGATTGTGTGACATTTCTTTGTGTTCATCATAGTTTCCAGTACAATGCTAGCCATTTAGTAAGTATTCATAAAGCCATTGTTAATTGGTGAATTTTAAAAAGTAGATGGTTTTAATGCCTCAATGAGCTATTCTTAGGCTGCATTTACTGGATATTGTCCCTGGAGTGAGGTGACAAGAGAGGGACCTGCAATGTTTCCTTAGCGTATCCCTGTGTAACTGCCATGTTTGTAATGATAAATCTCCAGAGGGACTGGCTGGATAAGATCTTTCAGAGGCACCTGCAAGACTGAGCTTGATCACTCGTTAGGCTTCTGAGTTGAAGGATTAAATGAAGGCAGGCTCTGGACCCTAACCACCTGAGCTAGAATTCCAGCTCTATCATCTGTTGCTGTGGGACTTCATACAAATTACTCAACCTGTCCTCATCTGTAAAACAGGGGTCATAATAGAACCTGCTGTAGGGTTGCTGCAAGAATTAAATGAGAGAATGCATGCAAAGCATTTAGGAAACAGCCCAGCCCATAGTAAGAGCCCAATAAACATTACTATGATTATGTGATTGAGTAGTGACCAGAACTGGATTGGCTCACGATCAAAGGCTGACGACTACAGCTCCTAGCCCCACAGACATGCTCAGATGGGATTCTGCCCCTGAGAACATGAACTGCATCTATGTCTCCTATCAAGCAGCATTTTACACCTGAATGTGTTGCTGAATCATTCAGTATAATGAGATCAAATACCTAAACATGAGGATTCCTTGCTCTGTCCCTGTTCCAGTCTCATTTCTAACAACTCCACTCTGTATGAATGTCCTGTTTACTTTCTTACTGAGCATCTAGGTTGTCTAGAATCTGCATAGTGAGGAAAAGAGAGGAACTACACTTAGCATAAGGTCTTCCCTAAAAATCATAGTTAAGTTCCGTTAAGGAAAATGGGATGAGGGGGTTGAATGAGAGAAACAAAGAAACCAAAGCAGGCACGTTCCCCTGTTTCCCACTAACAGATGCTGAGATGCTTTTCTGGGAGAGTAATCAGCTTGTTTTCAAGGGATGCTGGGTCCTCCTTCTAGAGGTAAGAACCAAAAATATTCTCAAAAGGTTTTGAAGTTTGGCATTCTAATAAAAAAAGAAAAAAAAAAGCATGTTGTTCTAACCTTTTAAAACTTCCAAAGTCAGCAAATGAGAGCCAGAGAAGGTAGTCACCAGATTGCATTTTGGCTGTGAGGTTTTCAATCCACTGTCTCCAGGTCTTTTTTGAATAATAATAGCTTCACAGCATTCTTCCCTCTGCTCCTGTTCCAAAATGAGTATGACACAGTGAATGCCAGGGAGAAGCAAAGGTATTTTTTAAATGACATCTGAATATATACAAATAATGGAATGATATTTAGCCTTTACAAGGAATGAAATTCTGACACATGCTACAACATAGATGAACTTTGACAACATTATACTGACTGCAATAAGCCAGTCTCAAAAAGACAAACACTGCATGATTCTACTTAAGTACTTAGAGTGTTCAAATTCATACAGACAGAAAATAGAATGATGCTTACCAGGGGCTGGGAGGAAGGGAAGCGGGGAACTGTTTAATGAATATGGAGTTTCAGTTTGGAATGATCAAAATGTTCTTTTTTTTGTTTTTTGTTTTTGTTTTGTTTTTGAGACAGGGTCTCATTCTGTCTCTGAGGCTGGAGTGCAGTGGTGCGATCTTGGCTCACTGCAGTCTCTGCCTCCTGCGCTCAAGCGATCCTCCCACCTGAGCCGCTTGAATATCTGGGATCACAGGCACAAGCCACCACACCCGGCTGATTTTTGTATTTTTTGTAGAAACAGGGTTTTGCCATGTTGCCTAGGCTGGTCTCAAACCTCTGAGCTCAAGTGATCTACCTGACTTGGCCTCCCAAAATGCTGGGATTACAGGCATGGGCCACTGTGCCTGGTGATGGAAAAGTTCTGAAGATGGATAATGGTGATGGTTACACAACAATGTGAATATACTTAACGCCAATGAACTGCACACTTAAAAATGGTTTAAAACAGTATGGTGTTTCATTTACATATGCACTTTACCACATAAGAAAAAGGTGTCTTAGAGTCATCCATGTGCCTATGCATAAGGTTTTTCTTATATCTCCCCTTTACCCATATATTAATATAATTTCCAGAATGGCCACCCTCTACTATTACGGTCATGAAGTAACGTGGAATAAACAATATACTTGGATATTTTGGAATAAACAATATACCTGGATTTGCATGCTTTTTCTTATGAAACTAAACTGCTTTTTAATTGGTACCAAAACAGTTAAAATGGTAAATTTTATGTGATGTACATTTTTACCACACACACAAAATACTTGAAGCATCAAAAAGAATGATGTCCAAGCAGTGGATGAAGTTTCTGCTCCTTCTTTGCACAGCTGCTCTGCTCTGGGCCTATTACAGAATGGTTGTCCTTTTCTCATCTTGTACAGTAGCAGATGTTTTCCATAACAGATGTTATACTAAATGTTTTTGAGTGGATTTCATCGGAGGGATGTGGAATCTGCTCCAATCTTTCAATTTAGCTTACCAGTCCCAATGCCTGCTCCTCTTGAGGGTTCCGCTAAGGGCGTGGAAGGAGCCGAAGGAAGGGAAGGTGGCTGAACTACCAAGCATTTTTCTGGGTAGCATGTGGCACAGACTCCCTAAAAGAAATATCAGAGTCCATGGGTTTATGTAGTAGATGACTAAAAGCATTTCTCTCCAGTTGCCTAAATAAACAACATACTTGCCACTTCCCAATAGAAAGAGATTTGGAGATAGTAGAATGATATTCCAACTAAATATTTCAGTAGCTTTCGGATTATTTTGATTGCAACCCACATTAAGAAATGAATTTTACATCATGACATAATGTGTGCATTCATAGTGATGCATTTATATGACAGAAGAAACAATTGAAGTTTTGTGATACAATACTTGCCCCTATTACATGAAGGCCACTCTAAGATTTTAGGCCACTCCTTTCCACAGTTCTGATCTGATCTACTTTATTTCACCTTTTTTTTTTTTGAAATGAAGTCTCTCTCTGCCGCCCAGGCTGGAGTGCTGTGGCGCGATCTCGGGTCACTGCAACCTCTGCCTCCTGGGTTCAAGCAATATTCCTGCCTCAGCCTCCTGAATAGCTGGGATTATTGCTGGTTGTAATCTATTACGTTTGTTTTAGGACTCGCAAATAGGTCTAGATCTGCAGTTTGAAAAATACTGAACTGTGTCTGATGCTGTCACCACTGGGTTAAGACGAAACTGCTTGCTCCAGAGGACTAACGACAGGTGAGACTCCTATGCAAGTGAGAGAGTTGATCGGGTAGGTCGATTTCTCTTCAGTTTCAAGGGGAAAAAACCTGATGTGGTAGCACAGAAATGGATTGCAAAACAAGTGCATGTGAGCCATGGGTCTACAGGCAAGGCTCAGCAGGAGAGCCCGGGATCACGTGTCTGCACTTGAGCAGGAACACTGAATATGGACCATCAGCAAAGTCCACCCTTCTTGGATATCACTGCAAAATTATAAAATCAAAGCTAATTTGGGAAATTGGGGAAAAGGCAAAAACAGGAAACTCTGTGGTCTTGCTAAGGAGTTCAGTAACGAGAGGAGTCCATAGACCATGCTAGTTTTTCAGAGAGAATTTAAAGTCAGGAAATCTTTGAACACACATATGGTGTCACCTGTACTTTTCGGAGCCTTCTGCACCCACTTATCCATGCTTCTAACTCTGTCTTTCTTGCTGTGTTGTCTAGGGATCTGGGAAACAGAATGTTGGCACCGCTTGCCTGATTTCTCTGTTGATTTTTTTTCTGTGCATGTCAGAGAGGTCTGGAGGAAGTTAGCCCCCTGGGGAATGTGTGCTTACTGGCTATTCATAGTCAAACCCAGAATGGGAATTGACATTCATTGAAATCATGAATGTCATGAGGAAGCACACATAATGTAGAGACAAGTACCAGGAACCATAAATACACATTATTTTTGGCAGATTATGTTCCAATTATTATATTTTCCAGGGCTCAGACACCAAACTAAGTCTGGGTGTGGTGGTTTATGCCTGTAATCCCAGGGCTATGGGAGACCAAGGCGGGAAGATTGCTTGAGGCCAGGAGTTTGAGACCAACTTGAGCAGCATGCCAAGACCTCATCTGTACCAAAAAAATAAAAAATAAAAATAAATAGCTGGGCATGGTGGCGTGTGTCTGTATTCCCAGCTACAGGAGGTTGAGGTGGGAGGATTGTTTGAGCTAGGGAAGTAGAGGCTGCAGTGAGTCACGAGCATATCACCACACTCCAGCCTGGGTGACAGAGTGAGACCCTGTCTCCAAAAGAAAAAAAAAAACAAAACTAATAATTCACATTCAAAACAAAATGATGCCTTTCTATGCCAGCTCCAGAACACTCCCTAATGTGCCATAGATGTTTAAGAAAGTCATTCCACACACTTCCTTTAAGGCATTCTCAGGCTTCCTAAGGCAAGCTAGCTTCTACCTCCCTTCTCTAAAGATGTGCCTAATGATCTAAAATGACGTGGGCCCCTCTATGCTACCTCATACACGTACTTGGGCAATAACAAGATTGTGGTTTCCAGAATAAATAATGGGCACTGCCACCATCGGAATCCATAGCATGCTGTATGAGTGCCAAACAGTTCAGGCTGGCATCTCTGTTAGTTTCAAATGATAAAATGCTAGGCTATAACAATGTTTAAAGATGATCTCTTCCAATTCCTTCAATACATTGTCCCAAGTCACCTGGGACACCTGTGAATGGCCTTCCTTCCCAAGTCATCTCCTCCAAACATATCCTGCTCCTCTTTTCATCTATTCCGATAAACAGAGTGTTATTACCACAGAGTTCAGCAATTCATTTCCCTCTGTTTTTTCCATGTGTCTATTATTCCACGTTTCCACATAGATGGCAGCATCCCCCTTTGGCCTTCCCCTCCTTCTCTGGCATGTATTCTAACTGCTTGTCGACAGGTGCCAGGAATTCTCAACCTTATGTAGTCTTTCAGACAGAAGGAGAATCTAGCTGACAGCATTGTCTCCTAATCTTCTCATAAGACGAAGTTTAGCCAGAAAGGAGAAGCATAAGTTTCAGAAGAGGAATCTGATCACGTGGAGGAGACCTTGCTGTATTTTCCAAGAAATCTTTGTGATTAACCAAATATGTTGGTTATGACACTTTCAGCTGCCTGAAACAGAAAACTCCCACTCACACAGCTTGAAAAATGCAAACAAATGTATTGTCTCACATACTTAAAGTCCAGAGATGGCTTGGGTTTCAGGAAAGATACAGTTCAGTGCTATTCAGTAATGTCATCAGGGACAGAGGTTATTTCTGTCCTTCCAGTCTGCTGTCCTCAGCATGGGTTCATTCAACAAGATGGCGGCCACTGGATATCAGCTGGCCACACACTTCCTGTTCATATCCAGTAGAAAAGAATGAATGGAAGTAACCTCTGCCCAAAGGCCCCTCCTTTAGTCTGATTGGGCCAAATTAAGTCATACATTCATCATTGGCCTAATAACAGTTGCCAGAAGGATGTCATGTGCTAACTGGTATAGATCAAGGCTTTTCAATAGCAGTAACACTGACATTTTGGACTGGATTATTCTTTGTTGCAGGGGCTGTTCTGTGTACTATAGAATGTTTAGCAGCATCCCTAGGCTTTATAGCCCCTCAGCACCACCTGTCATGAGAATTAAAAATGTCTCCTGACATTGCCAAATGTCCCCTGGAAAACAGAAAAAATCACCCCAGGGCTGAGAACCACTGGTATAGACTAATCAGGTTACTTATGGCCTCTGCACCTTAGTTTTCTAAGAAAGTCATCCTATCTATTTGTAAAATGGGACTCATAAAAGTAGCTCTCTCATATGACCATTATGAGAATTAAATGAGTAAGTTTATGTAAACATACAGAATATAGTAAGCAATACATAAATGATAACTATTACTTTCATCCACTACTCAGTGTATGAAACATATGATGTGCTCAAATATTTTCTGAATAACAAATTAATTCAGTGCAAAAGTCACTTGGATCCATGTAACAGTGATGTAGTTCAGAAAAATGGTATTCTACAACGCTACTACTGCTGAACCTTTCTGAAGTTGGGATTATATTCTGAATTTATGAGGCATGTCATTTCTTCATTTGAGAATGTTACTGGAATATAAGGCCTTATTATATGTATAAGGGTAAAACCTGGTGCCATTTGGAATTTAAATGGCCACTATGAAATGAAAAGGGTGAGCTAGTGGGAATCAGGGACCTTAGATGGACTCGCTGGTTTATTCATCCAGAACGTAGACCAAGTCTGTTCAGCCTTGCATCCTGGAAGCCAAAACTGAGAGCATTTCCTTAGCTGAAGGCTGTAGAGTTGGAAGTGCAATCTGAAGTCCAATGAATAACGGTGCTGAGAGGAGTATCTTGATAACATAATTTAAAAGTGTATGCATTTTTCCACTTTGTTACTGTTGATAATAATGTTTCAATTTGAAGCGTGCACCCTATGGTTTTAAAAATCACTTTCACATGCCTCTTGGGAAGTTTCGTTGGATGAAAGGGAGAATGAATATTTGCAAGTATATGGCAAACCAAACTCTCATATCTCTGAATTTACAAATAAATTTTAAAAGGTGGAATTCAGTTGGAGAATTGCCCATAGGGGCTACCTGACCAAACTCATGAGTGTTAAACCATTGAGTTTTTAGAGTTCATTTTTGCTGTAGCAAAGCTTCTATTCTAAATAATATCTCAAACCAGAGACTCTGAAGCAAATTTTTAAAAAAGAATTTGATATTTGGGCTTTTTTAAAGGATTAAACCATTCTTAATGGGCAAAATGAGAACTTTATTGGACTTAACCTTATTTTGTAATTTAGTACTTTGAAATAGCATACGGGGAAATATCATAATAATTTCTATGCTTGGGGCTTATGAAGGTCTTGCAGTAGCTCTGCTTACCAGAGCACTGAGGATTCACAGCTTCAGAGTAAAGACAAACAGCTCATTGTTGTTTCTACAGGGTCTTTCAGCCCTTTCCCAAATATTCTTTCCATTCCTGTAGCTTTCTACTTTTGCTTGGGGATTCCCTTTTCTTTGAATGTTTGCCCTAACTGCTCCTTCAAGTTCAGGTCAATTTAACTTCTTCCAAAAAGACTTCCTAGATTCTCCAAAGAGTGATAGATTTTATTCCTCTACATGTATTATTTCATAATACCTATTACATTTATAACTGACCCTTCCCATGCCACCCCTCAGTACAAATTGTGATGGATTTGGATGAATTCCAAATTGGATGAATAAACCAGCGAGTCCATCTAAGGTCCCTGATTCCCACTAGCTCACCCTTCTCATTTCATAGTGGCCATTTAAATTCCAAATGGCACCAGGGCTTACCCTTATACATATAATACATACACATGCATATGCTAAATTGTAGCTTTTAGAAAATAGATACTATTTCTTACTCAGTGTTGCCCTCACCATAACATGTGCTCAGAATGCGGTAAAAGTTCAATGCATTTCTGAATTTTAGTAAAACCATCTTTTTTTTTTTTTGAGACACAGCCATATAGTATCTTTTAAATTATCATGTAGCCCTGCTCCATTCTATGGAGTAAGGGCTCCCATGACAGGTTTGTTTATTCATTCACAAATAAATTCAAAGCCAGGCATGTTGTTTCATACCTGTAGTCCCAGCCCTTTGGGAGGCTGAGGCAGGAGGATCACTTGAGGCCAGGAGTTCAAGATCAACCTGGGCAACATAGCAAGACCTAGTCTCCACAAAAACTTAAAAAAAAAATAAATTCAGAAATCCTCCCTCTAAAGTGTGTCCTCTGTAACTATCAAGGCAGCTGCAACCACCTGCAGAGTGTGCCTACTATGTGCCAGGCTCTGTGTGAGTGACTCACTGTCAGCCTGAGCCTCTGGCCAAGGCTCAGCTTTCCAGAACTTCTTTCTTTTCAGGGAAATGTAACTCCCAGCATCTGGAGAAGCTAATTACTCCTTTGTTCATGTTTGCCCTTGCACCAAGACTTTTTTTATTTTTTATTTTTAAGAACAGTCTGTTCATGTTTCCTTGGCTCCGATCTCTATGTTCCCATACCATTATGATGTAACTTAGAATTTATTTTACAGAACTGAACTCAATTCAATTTTGAAATTGTATAAGATATCTACTCCACCCCTTTTCTTTCCATTAAAAAGCAAGAGGGATGTGTAGAAGCAATTTATTAAGGGTCCCTGCAGCTAGTCCCAGACCACTATTTCACCATTTCCTTATAGTTCACTGAGAAGGGAAGGGAGAACAGGAAAGGGGAGACCAGTTCCTTCCTTCCTGAATGATTGTTTGGCCAATCCACAGGAATGCCACACCTCAGCCATCCTACTCCCATCAGGGAAGCAGTACTCAGAGAGTCATCCCAGAGCCAGGGCTGGCTGTGTCAGGCTACGATGACAGTTCAGATTGAGAGGTGAAATTTGGCCAACAACAGGGAAGGTGTGATAGGAGGTGATAATTATTAGAACATGACATTTTGAGAATAGTATCCAAGTCTGTTTAATATATCTTCAGCACCAACACAATGACTTGGCTTAGTAATAGCTCCAGAATGATTAAGTGAATAAATGCCATATTCTTGCTTTCTACAAACACTCTTTAAAAAGCATCTCCTTCATGTCTCTCTTCTGTATATCAGGAATCAGGAATTTGATGAGGCATGCAGCTAATCGGTCTGGAAGCATTCTGCTAATTACAAAAGCCTAGGATGCTTGGGTGGAAAAAGCACAGGTTAGAGAGGGGAGAGTAGAAAAGGGTTTTTCCAGAGCCTTTTCTTCTTCTTCTTCTTTTTTTTTTTTGATGGAGTCTCACTCTGTGGCCAGGCTGGAGTGCAGTGGGGCAATCTCGGCTCACTGCAACCTCCGCCTCCCGGGTTCAAGCAATTCTCCTGCGTCAGCTTCCCGAGTATCTGGGATTACAGGCACACACCACACGCAGCTAATTTTTGTATTTTGATAGAGATGGAGTTTCACCATGTTGGCCAGGATGGTCTCGATCTCTTCTCCTCATGATCCGCCACCTTGGCCTCCCAAAGTGCTGGGATTACAGGCATGAGCCACTGTGCCTGGCCTTTTCCTTTTTTTTCTTTTTGAGACAAGGTCTCACTGTCACCTAGGCTGGAGTGCAGTGGTGTGATCAAGGCTCACTGCAGACTTGACCTTCCAGATTCAAGTGATCCTCTCACCTCAGCCTCCCTAGTAGCTGGGATTACAGGCATGCACTATTATGCTGGGCTAATTTTTTAATTTTTAGTAGAGACAGGGTCTCACCATGTTGCCCAGGCTGGTCTCAAACTCCTGGCTCAAGCAATCCTCCCACCTTGGCTTCCCAAGGTACTGGGATTACAGATGTGAGTCACCATGCCCAGCCCTCCAGAGCCTTTTCAAATAGGCTAGAGCCCACTTCCCTATATG
Source organism: Hylobates moloch (assembly GCF_009828535.3). Classification (NCBI taxonomy): domain Eukaryota; kingdom Metazoa; phylum Chordata; class Mammalia; order Primates; family Hylobatidae; genus Hylobates; species Hylobates moloch. The sequence continues at coordinate 31,302,514 of NW_026652293.1, read as the reverse complement.
CTTAGTTTCAGGTTTCTATGTCATCCTCCCAACACGTTGAAATCTGTGAGAACAAGGATCAACAGTATATGACAATGGTTTAATGGGCTCTGCAGTTGTAAAACCCTGGATTCTAGTCCTGGTTCTCCATTGACAAAGAGGAAGTCACTTAACGACTTTGACTTTTAATCCATTATCCATAAAATGAAGGTGGTAATAATATCTGTCTCATGAGGTTGCTAGGAAGATTAATTTATATACAATGCACATAAAGTACTTGGCCCGGCCCCTGGGACAGAATAAGGTCTGAATAAATGAGAGCTGTTGTCATAATTAATTCAAGGCATAGCACGCGGCATTTCATGGACATTTTTCAATTGCTTAAGTAAAACAGACCCAGCTTGGAGAAAGCAGAACAAATCAGAATGAGACAGTCCATCAGGATTCCTTCCAAATTTGTGATCACATTGCAGCTCATCCCTTTGTTTTGGCTCAGTCATTTCTCCAATTGTGAGCAACTTAGGGCTCTTCACAGTAGGGAGAATGGGCATATTCACAGGGGCAAATTATGGTTTGAGGAAGCCTCCTGGAGGAATGGTTTTCAGGGGACTTAGGTCCTGGCTAAGTGCCTTACAGCATTTGAAGATTGTTGAGAAGCCATTCTCCACTCCCCCCAGTTTTATGAAGGTATAATTGACAAAACTGTATATACTTGCAGTGTACATTATGATGTCTTGATATAAGTATACATACTGAAATTATTAAAGAATTAACATAGCAATCATCTCACATATTTATCAATTTTTGTGGTGAGAACACTTGAAATCTACTGTTAGCAATTTTCAAGGAGTCAATATACTATTATTAATTATAGTTACCATACTGTACAAGAGCTCTCCAGAAGTTATTCATCCTATCTAACTGAAACTTTGTACCATTTGGCCAAGAGTTCCCCATTCCTGCCCCCAACCTCCCAGCCCCTGGTAACCACCATTCTAATCTCTTCTTCTATGAGTTCAAAAATATATATATTTTTTTGAGATGGAGTCTTGGTGCGATCCCAGCTCACTGCAACCTCTGCTTCCCAGGTTCAAGCGATTCTCCTGCCTCAGCCTCCTGAGTAGCTGAGATTACAGGCATGCACCACCACGTCTAGCTAATTTTTTGTATTTTTAGTAGAGATGGGGCTTTCACCATGTTGGCCAGGCTGGTCTCGACCTCCTAACCTCAAGTGATCCACCTGCCTCGGCCTCCCAAAGTGCTGGGATTACAGGCATGAGCCACCACATCCGGCCTGTGAGTTCAAATTTTTTAGAGTCCACATATGAGTGAAATTATGTGATATTAGTCTTCCTGTGCCTGTTACTTCTCTTAGCATAACATCCCCCAGGTTCATCCATGTTGTTGCAAATGACAGGATTTCATTTTTCAAGGCTGAATAGTATTCCATTGTGTATATATACTACATGTTCTTTATCCATTCACCTGTTGATGGGCACTTAGGTTGCTTACACACCTTAGCTATTGTAGATAATGCTACAAGAAACATGGGAGTGCAGATATCTCTTTGAGATCCAAATTCCATAGAGTTTTTTTTTTTTTTACCCTCAATTGAGAGCAAAGTAAGAGGAAATGGAGCCTAATGGCCCCTGAAGCACTTCTTGCTAGACAGGAAGAAATTCCTGGAAGTTATTTAGCCTCATCAGAGAGGGCAGTTAATATCCTTCTCAGAATAGAAAAATATTGAACTTTATTGAGGTATAATATACAACAAAATGCACTCCTTTGTTAGATGGAGTTCAATTAGTTTTGACAAATGAATACACTCATGTAACTACTACTGCAATCAAGATTTAGCACATTTTCATCACCCGAAGAATTTCTTCTTGCCTGTCTACAGTCCACTTGGGACCCAAGTGATTCTGTTATTTCACGTTAATTTTGCTTATTCTAGAATTTTATATGATGGAATCACACAATATGTACTCTCTCTTCTGTGTTTGGTGGTGTTTTGCTCACTCACGTTGTTGCATATACCCATCATTTGTTCATTTTTATTAGAGTATAATATTGTATATTATAGCTTTTTAAAATCTATTCACCTGTAGATGGACATTTTAGTTGTTTTTCAGGTTGTGGACATGATAAAGTTGCATGTGCATGCAAGTCTTTGTGTGGATATATGTGTTCCTTTCTCTTGGGTAAATACCTAGCAGTGAAATTGCTGGATGGTTAGGTAAGAAACTTTCAAGAAATTGGCAAACGGCTTTTAAAAATAGCTGTACCATTTTATGTTCCCACCAGCAGTGTGAGTCCCAGGTATTCTACATCTGTATTAATCAAAGTTCTCCAAAGAAACAGAACCAATAGGAGATTCTGTGTATGTATATAATTTATTATGGGAATTGGCTCACACAATTACAGAGGGCAAGAAGTTGTCTGCAAGCTGGAGAACCGAGAAAGCCAGTAGTGAGTCAGGAGTACTCTTGTCCAAAGATAGGTGAAGATGGGTGTCCCAGTTTAAACAGAGAGTGTGAATTTGCCCTTATTTATTTTTTTTGCTCTGTTTGAGTCCTCAATGGATGGAACAATGCCTGCCCACATTGAAGGGTGATTTTCTTTACTTTCTACCAATTCAAATGTTAATCTCTTCTGGAAATGTCCTCACAGACATACCAGAAAAAGTTATACCAGCTATCTTGGCATCCCTTAGCCATGTTAACCCATAAAATTAACCATCACAACATTCTCACCAACAGTTGATATTTGCAGTAGGCAAAATAATAGCTCCCAAAGGATGTCCACGTTGTAATCCCCAAAACCTGTAAATATGTCACCTTACATGGCAAAAGGGACTTTGTAGATGTGATTGAGAATCTTTTTTTCTTTTTTTTTTTTTTTTTAGTATTTTTTTGAGAGAGAACGCTTCTGTGTTGTCCAGGCTGAAGTCCAGTGGTGCAATCATGGCTCACTGCAGCCTCAACCTCCAAGCTCAAGCGATCCTCCCACTGGGACTACAGGTATGCACTGTCACACCCAGCTATTTATTTTATTTTATTTTTTGTAGAGAGAGGGTCTTGCTGTGTTACCCAGGCTACTCTTGAACTCCTGATCTCAAGTGATCCTCCCACCTTGGCCTCCCAAAGTGTTGAGACTATAGGTGTGAGCCATTGTGCCTGGCCTGGTTAAGAAGGATCTTGAGATGAAGAGATTATCCAGGTGAGCCAATATAATCATAAAGGTCCTTAAAAGATGGAAGGTGGAGGCAGAAGTGTTAGAGGAGACGTGAGGATGAAAACAGGTCAGTGTGATGTGGTCATCTGCTAAGGAATGCGGACAGCCACTAAAAAAATAGAAAAGTCAAAGAATAGGTTTTCTCTTAAAGCTTCCAGAAGGAATGCAGCTCGGCAGACAGCTTGATTTTAGCCCTGTAAGCCCCATTTCAGATGTCTCACCTCAAGAACCGTAAGACAGTAAGTTTGTGTTGTTGTAAGTATGTGGTAATTTATTATAGCAGCAATAGGAAACTAATACATTTTGTTGGTCTTTTTAATTTTAGTAATTCAATGAATATGTATTGTATCTCAGAATGGTTTTAATTTGTGTATCTATCTAATGATGTCAAGCATCTTTTAGGAGCCCTTCATATATTTCCTGTAAAATGTCTGCTCAAGTCTTTTGTCCATTTTAATTGGATTGTCTTATGATTTAGTTGCAAGAGTTCTTCATATGTCTTGGATACAAATCCTTTGTTAATATATGAATTGGTACTATTTTCTTCCAGTATTTGGCTTACTTTTTTATTTTCTTAATGATGTCTTTCAAAGAGAAGAAATTTTTAATTTTGATGAAATCCAATGTATTGATTTTTAACTTTTTATGCTTTGTGCTTTTTGAGTCTAATAAATTTTTGACTATCCTCAAATGGCAGGAATTTGGATGTAAGTTCTTTTCTAAAAGTTCTACAATTTCAACTTTAAAATTTACTTCCTTGAACTTTTTAACGTGAGTTGAGATGCTTTGTATGAAGCCAGAGGCTTTGTTTCAGAGAATCTTTTCAGGCAGTCTTACAACTACATTAACTCCATCTCTGCGTGATAGATACTAAAGCAATCACTTCAGCACTTTGGGAGGCCGAGGCAGGCAGATCACCTGAGGTCATGAGTTTGAGACCAGTCTGGCCAACATGGTGAAACCCCGTCTCTAACAAAAATAGAAAAATTAGCTGGGCACGGTAGTGTGCGTCTACAATCCAAGCTACTTGGGAGGCTGAGGCAGGAGAATCACTTGAGCCCAGGAGGTGAAGGCTGCAGTAAGCCGAGATCGTACCACTGCACTCCAGCCTGAGTGACAGAGCAAGATTCCGTGTCAAAAAAAAAAAAAGAGAAAAATATGAAAATACGCTTTTTTGCCCATTACTCTGACTACTGAAACATAAACTAGCATTTACTGTATTGTGATGCTCTGCCAGACAAAGTTTCCTCATCTATAAAACTCAGTTCATTTCATAGATGAGAAAGCTGAGATTCATGGAGTTTAACTACCTGCTATAGATTATACAAGTACAATCAGTCCAGAATTTAAGTTCCTGTCTCATGGATATACTTTGAACTTTCTCATCTGATGGTATGACTTCTTGCTCTTGAAATATATTACCCTTTGTTTCTATGAAAAATGTTATTTCTCTAAAGTCAAAATGCATTAACCATATTAAATATGGGCTCTTTCTTCTCAAGCGCCTGTCAGATTATGAAGGCAACAATCCAATGTTCCTCTTTTCTTTCCTTAGGGGCAGAGGTTTTTGGCACCGTTTGTATCTCCAGTGTCCTGATTCACTTCTGTGAAGAGCAAAGGCAATTGATGGATCAATGCTTGGAGCATTTTGCTAAGAATGCAAAGAATCACTTCTTTGGAAGTGATTACCCTCTGACATTCTAAAAATGGATGAGCAGAGGGATTAGCCTTTATGCAGTTGGGACCCTGAAAAGCAAGTATTAGATTGGTGCAAAAGTAATTGTAGTTTTACCATTAATTTCAATGGCAAAACTGCAAATGCTTTTGCACCAACCTATATACACATGAGCATACATAGACATTGAGGAATGTATATCACTACACAGAGCCACCAACAGCCATGTTTATTGGAGGAAGGATTGCCGAGGATCTTTTCTGTGTCCTCTTGGGAGATACAGGAGTAGTAGAAATAGGCCCCTACATGGCGAACACACCCGGTGGCATTCTGACCCTCTCACTGTCCTACTGTGGCTTTCAGGATAATTTATTAATTCTCAGTGCCTCAATTTTCTATTTTAGTGACAGAAGCAGTATTGTTTATTTGCTAAACTGACTCCCTATTTACTAGCCCCGTGATTTTGAACAATTTGCTTTATTTCTCTGTGTCTCATTTTCTCATCTGTAAAATGTAGCTGCCATGACACTGATCCAACATGGTTATGATAAGGATTTAATGAACTAAGATGGGTAAAGCTTATGAATGCTACCTGCTATATAGCAAGGGCTCAATAAATATCTTTAGTTATAGGACAATCGTACATACATACATACATACATATATATACACACATATATACATATGTGTGTGTGTGTGTACCTATATATTTTTCTCAAATCGGACAGAACTGCTTGGTTGTCCTTTTCCATGTAACAAACATAGTAACATAAATAAAGTAATAGTTGGGAAAAAAAAATCTTAACAATAGTCCCATTAAGTACTGAGGCACAGAGAAGTTAAATATACTGCCCATGTTTATAGAATTTGGAATGATTACACAGATTACACAATACTTCTTTATTTTCCTGTCCAGATCTGATAGCTTTAGGTGAAGTGGGGAGAAGGAGTCATAACTGGCAGGTATGGGAGGCTAATATCTCTAGCTGCTTTGCCTTAAACACATGATTTATTCTACCCAGCAGTGGCTGAGCTGAGCCTTGAAAACAAGTTTGCCTGGTTATACACACGCTCACTCTGCTGCTCAGCCCTCTTAGTGCCACATACAGTCAGGAACCCTCCCTCAACACTGAGATGTTTGTGGGTTTGCTGGTTGACACTGGAAAGGAGAGTGTGGTGACAAAATGAGCTAAGGTGAGGGCAGGGTGTTTCAAAAGCAAATACTGCCTTCTTTACAAGCTTGCCAACTCTCAGAGGAAAGACTATGATTCTGTCTTTGTGGACCATGGAAGTTCCCTGCACCTTTGTCTATTACAGGACTGTCTTGTCTTATTTATCTGAATGCCCCTAGTGCCCAGCCCAGAGCCTGGTGAATGGTCAGTGTTCCATAACTGTTGAATGGCACTGGATACCAACCATTTTAGCCCTGGAAAGAGCTTGAGTGATCTAAGTTGGAGGGAAGCTCAGAAATAATAACACCTGAACTCCTGCTGGATACAGGAATCTCCTTGCATTATAAATCAAAGAGTGTAGTGGTTTAGAGCATAGGATCTGGAAACAGACTTTCCTGGGTTTACTCAGCTCCATCATCCCAAATCCTGTAAATATGGGCAGTTTATTTAACTTCTCTGTGCCTCAATACTTTATAGGGATATTGTAAGATTGTTTTCCCAACTATTACTTTATTTATATTACTATGCTTGTTACAAAGAAAAAGACAACAAAGCAGTTCTGCCCCATTTCACAAAAAGTTTCCAATCAACACCAATTACATGGTGATAAATAACTGGAATGGTGACACCTTTGGGTCAAGACTGGCAAGGAAAATGCTACGGTTCATCTCCAACAAGAATATGGCACATTGGCCAGCACAAGTCACGCCAAAACTGAGTCCTAGTGCTTGGCCCAGATTTGGATCTCTTCTCTGAAGGTAGCAAATCAGGTAAAATAATTGGGTTTTTAAAAAATAAGTTTAAAATGAAGCTCAAGTTAAAAACCCATGCTCTTGACATATTTCCTTTTAAATTTTCTATAAAATACACTTTTCCACTCTAATAGCCCAGATTTTTTCTTTACACAGCCCATCACATAGTTGCAGACAGACTCTTCTGCCTTAAGATGTAAACATAGGGAAAAATGAATGACATCTGCATAATATTCTTTCTACACTCTGCTATTACATGGAAAATACAAATTTTTTTTTAAAAAACGAAAGGTTCCATCTTAGATTCTCACAACCTCTTGTTTGTGAACCTGACTCTGATACTAAGTTGGCAGTGTGTGTAAGCAGATTTTTGTTTTCAGTGAAGGAAACCTGGAAAAAGATGGATTGAGCTCATTTTCTTCCAAGAGTTATTGAATGGTACATGCTCCTCAAAGCCCTCATTCTCTCCAACTAGAGCACATTTCAGAATCACACAGCCTTCCTTATAATGCTGGCTCTTCAGTGGCAAACACAGATCCATCCCAGTTGGCTGTTGCAGTTTTTGTAGCTCACATCTTGAACCATGTGGCAGCCAGTGAGCATGGTCCGATCTTGAACTTCACCATACTGTAGGTTAACTACTTTGTGACAAAGAAACGCCCTGCTAGTGGTGCCTGTGCACCTAGTAGAGACGAGTTGAGTTCTGAGCCATTGGACAGGATTATATCACAGTTTGCACGAGAAAACAAATGGGTGCTGCCAATATAATCAAAGAAAATTCTGCCATTTTTAGAGCTGAAGTTTTAAAAACCTGCATAGGTGAGTAGAATAAAGGAGTTGCAAGAGCACACCAACCCTCCCAACAGCAAGTGAAAGGTAGGACGCAACCCACAGTGGGCGTAACTGGGCTGGCCTGGGCTTCCCCTGATGCTGGGTTGTGATACTGTAAGATTTTAATAAGATATTTAGCTTATTTAAAACAATGCCTGGTACATAGGAAGTGCTCAATAAATGCTGACCTCCTCTCCTCCTCCTCTTTCTTCTTCCTCTTCCTCCTCCTCTTTTTCTTCCTTTTCTTTTCTCCTCCTCATCACTCCCTTCCTCTTCTTCTTCATCTGGCTTCTACTTGGAAATCCTCAGTGGCAGAGATACACTGAGGCAAACCTACCTTCTCTTAATTTCCATTAATTGATCTCCAACCTGTCTTCTCATGAAGGCTTTCAGACAGCCAAAGATAGCTATTAGTACGTCCAGAACCTTCTGTAAAGTCACACAACTACACTTCTCTCTAATCATGTTTTCTCATTCCATGTGATATCCAGATTTTTTTCCATTTGTTTAAAGCCTTTCCGTTGCCCACGGGTGATGCCTTAGTGGCACACGATCCTAATGCAGTTAGTTCAGGAAGAAGGAAGTGTGGGCTTCCTTCTTTTCCAACATAGGCATGATTCCAACTCAGACATAGTTTCTTGGATCTCTTTGAAGAGGTAGAGGTTATGAACACGGTGTCTACCTAGCTGTTATCACTCATTATACCCACCCACCCCCCACCCGCCCTGGACACACATGCACATTCACCCTGCATCTCTGCTCTTTTTACTAGGGTTGAGATGTGAGCTTCTGTATGACATAACTCCTCCTTCCCCCATGATGGCTGCTGTGACACTCTGAGAGGGGACCAAATGGGTGCTGGCTATTCTGCGTTTCTTTTAGTGCCACCAAAAACATCTTCAATACTTGAAGCAGAGTAACAGCTGTGAACCAGCAGAGTGATCCAGAAATCCCCCAAGTCCTACATAGCAGCGAGTGATCCCAGGGAGATCACTGGCTTGACTTAGCAGGAGGGCTCCGCGGCAGAGAGTGAGTGATGCCCATTCTGAACCTGCAGTTTTAAGTCTCTGTTCCCCTGGTGATTGGGTACTTGATGTTTACAACTTCTCTCCTGAGCTGCGCCATTCCTCCCATCTTGCCTCCCTGTTATGCTCCACCCATTGCTGATTCCTGCTTGTCTTGCCAACCTCAGCTCTCCCCAAACCTTAAAACACCTAAGCTCAACGGTTTGCTTTTCTTTGTATATTTTAGGCTCTAGTACCTGATTCCCCTTCAGGCATTAAGCTCCTTCAATAATAACTAACAATTCTGGAGCAAGAATTGTCAGTGAAAAAAAATTAACATTTACTGAGCATTTACTATTTGCTAGACTAAGTGATTTACATGCAACATGTCATCTAAACCTCACAAAGATCCTCTCATATAAGGTAGCTCATGTTATTGGCTATTTATTATATGTTAATATATGTTATATGTGCTTATATATGTATGTGTGGGGGTATATATATATATATATATATATGTTATATGTTATTGGTTACAAGAAAAGAAAATGGGGGCCAGTCATGGTGGCTCACTCCTGTAATCTTAGCACTTTGAGAGGCCAACGTGGGTGGATTGCTTGAGCCCAGGAGTTCAAGACCAGCCTGGCCAACATGATGAAACCCCCATCTCTACAAAAAATACAAAACCTAGCTGGGGGTGGTGGCATGCACCTGTAGTCCCAGCTACTCAGGAGGGCTGATGTAGGAGGATCACTTGAGCCCAGGAGGTGAAGGTTGCAGTGAGCTGAGATCACATCACTGCACTCCAAATCCCGTCTCAAAAAAAAAAAAAAAAAGAAAGAAAGAAAGAAAAGAAAAGAAAATGGGGCTTGAGAGGAGGTTAGATATCTTGCACGAGGTCAACCAGCTGGTAGTGGTAGAACTGAGGTGGGTACCCAGTATCTCAGTCCAAACTGTAATGCTTCTCCAAACAGGAATCCTCCAGTAATTAATAATTCCTTCCCATGGGGTATCTTGGGATTCCAACAAGAAAGAACCACTGTCAGTTATGAAACAAAGGATTTATTATAAAATTTAGACCTTACATAATTATGGAAGAGGCAGAGAAAGTGAAGGTGCCACTGGAGAGTTGAAAGATCAGAGCAAGAGTAAGTAACAGTCATGCATGTCCTACTGCAGAAGTGAAACTGCAAAGGCAAGCTCATGGAAAGCCCATGAGAAACTGCCTCCACTGCCAACATATGGTGATAGGCCTGGACCCTCAGACTACTGTTGATCAGTGGGGTCAACAGTTGGAAGATAGGTAGAATGTAGAGCAGATGGCAGCAAGGGCAAACTGGAACCTGCCAGCACCTCTGCATCTGTCATCATGTCTTGTACTTTCAGCCTCCAGAACTATGGGGAAAACATTTCTATTAAGCCATCCAGCATGTGATATTTTGTTATGACAGCCAGAGCTGACTAATATACCCATAAATCAGCTGTAAAGGAGTTTGCCCACTGGTTTTGGTGGTGAGCTGCTAATATCATTCCAGTGGTGTGATGCCTGCTACCAGAAAGCTAATACAGTACCTCTAATCACAATGACTTTCAGAGGTAATCATGCTGCTTCACTTTAATCTTTCAAATCTCGTGCACATTTCTTTTTTGACAACTCCAATCAAGAACCATATGTGGGGGTGGGGGGGGAACTCTGGGAAATATACTTCCAGGTTAATCAAGTTGACATATGCAAACCATCCTGCCTTAGTCTGTGTTATGCTTTCATAAAAGAATACCTGAGACTGAGTAATGTATAAAGATGGCTTATGGTTCTGGAAGCTGGGAAGTCTAAGACGGAAAGGCTGGCATTTGGCAAGGGCTTTCTTGCTAAGTCATCTCATAGTGGAAGGGCACAGGGGGCTGGGGACCAGGGAACAAACTCACCCTTTTAGAATGAACTCAATCCTGTGGGTTTGTATTAATCAATTCATGAGGGTGGAGCCCTCATGGCCTAATCACCTCTCACTAGACCTCACCTCTCAACACAGTTGCAATGGAGATTAAGTTACCAGCACATGGTTTTTTGGCGGGCACATTTAAACCTTAAATGTGCAAACTTCTTCTCATGTATTATCCTCAAAAGCAGCAGGGCATGTTATCTACTGGAGATCCCATGCATTATCTATGATTCTTAGGGTACAATAATGCTTACAAAATCTAAGTATTTATTGGTTCACTTGTAATTCAATAACTTAGTATGTGGCTGTTATTCATTTACTTTCTTTTTCCTATTTCAGAAGATCAGAGAAGGGCTTACCATTTCAGTGCTGACCATTAGTTTAAATAAAAAATAAGTTAATTTTAAAAAATTCATTACAGACAGACAAGATGATAAATTTTTCCAGCATCAATGCATAGATAACAATTAATGCTTGACATAGATTCTATTTAAAACAAAATAATGTTTCAAAAAATTCTTCAGTAGTGGTATGCTAAGGATTCCAGCAAAGCCAAACAGCCTTCAGGCATAGGATGAGTCATCTAATTTGTTTGTCAAGGCTCACTCAGCTGGAAAGGGCTGTACTTTCATGCAGGGAGAATTTCTAATGGCAGCTTTCTGGTAGCAGGCATCACACCACTGGAATGATATTAGCAGCTCACCACCAAAACCAGTGGGCAAACTCCTTTACAGCTGATTTATGGGTATATTAGTCAGCTCTGGGTGTCATAACAAAATATCACATGCTGGATGGCTTAATAGAAATGTTTTCCCCATAGTTCTGGAGGCTGAAAGTACAAGACTGGGGTCCCAGCATGATCAGGTTCTGACAAGGTCTCTCTTTCTTGCTTGCATATGGCTGCCTTCTTGCTGTGTCCTCCCATGATGGAGAGAGAGAGGTTGGGGTGGGGAGGAGAGAGTGCATGAGCTCTGGTATCTCTTCGTCTTCTTACCAGTGCACTAATACCAACCCATCATGAAGACCTACCCTTGTGACCTCATCTAAACTTAATTATCTCCCATACCATCACAATGAGCACTGGAGTTAAAGCTCCTACATCTGAATTTGGTGGTGGGACACAATTCAGTCCATAGCAACAGGCATTTCAGACGGACCTGGAACCTTGAAGTTCTCAGGTTTCCTGCCAGCCTGACTGGACCCACAGTCTTTACACTGAACCCATTCTCTTCTGCCTTGGCTCAACATTCATCTCTTATTGGTTTTAATGTCACCAGGCTAAGAAATTCTCTTCCAGCCAAGAATCTGATTTTTTTTTTTTCAACATGAAAATCCCCATGGATATTTAGAGGGAAAAAAAGCAGCCTTCCATGAGTGTATGCCATAAGGCAGAAGGAGGCAGGTGCCCTGAGATGAGCAGATCTGTCCCCCACCTAGGAACACCATTCAATCACTCATTATACAATTATTTTGAGCATCTTCTCTGTACTAAGCACTGTGCTAGATGATGTGGGTACTATGGAGAATAACATAGATGACTCACATCTTGATCCAATGGACTGAATGTTCATGTCCCCCAAAATTCATATGTTGAAATCCTAATCCCCAATATTATGGTATTAGGAGGAGGGGTCTTTGGGAAGTGACTAGGTCATGAGGGTACAGCCCTCATGGGGATTAGTACCTTATAAAAGAGACCCCAGAGACTCTCTTACTCTCCTTCCAACAGGAGAGGATACAATGAAAAGATGGAAAGTGTGCAACCTGGAAGAGAACCATTGCCAGAACCTGACCATGACCATGCTGGCACCCTGATCTCAGACTTTTCAGCCTTCACAACTGTGGGAAATAAGTTTCTGCTGTTTATAAGCCACCTAGTCTATGGTACATTTGTTAGAGCTCTGCAAACTGACTAAGACACTGCACAATGCCAATTTCAGATACTCTGTCAAATTTTCCAGGCTAATAAACTCTTGTCTGTTAGAACTTTGTCTGCCATTGTGACTTGGGAAAAAGAGAGTCACATATTTGTTTCTCTATATTTTCTCCTTTCACATTCTCTCATCCTCATCCTACTATAGGCCTCTATGGCTTCATCTAAGTAAATTAGAGAGCAGGGACCTATGCTTTATCACCAGTTCCCTAAAACTCTTTTCTTGTCATTGGCTTTTGGAAAGGCAAGACTGAGAGCAGCAATGTCCTCCGGTGATAAAAACTGCAGTCACAATGTCTTACTGCGCGGAACCAGGAGATACCTCTCTCAAGTCTTTCACAGGCTCAGATTTTAAGTCTCCTTGGAAGTCTCTACCTCTTCCTCTCCCTCTCCCTCCCTCTGCCCCTCTCTCTTTTGAGATGGAGTCTGGCTCTCTCTCCCGTGCTGGAGTGCAGTGGTGCAATCATGGCTCACTGCAGCCTGGACCTTTTGGGCTCAAGTGATCCTTCTGCTTCAGCTGCTTGAGTAGTTGGGACTACAGGCATGCACCACCATGCCTGGCTAATTTTTTTTTGTAGAGAAGAGGGCTCACTATGTTGCCCAGGCTGATCTCAAACTCCTGGGCTCAAGTGATTTTCCTGCCTCGGCTTCCCAAAGTGCTAGGATTACAGGCATGAGCCACCGTGCTCAGTCCGCTATCTCTCTCACTTAAACAAACAAACAAACAAAAATAGAGATGGTGATGTGGATTCAGGTGAGACAGAGATCTGAAATCACCTCAGAACCAGCAATTGCACTGATCAGAGTGACCCCACACTGACCCCTTTTCACTCAGACATTTCCAAACTCCAGCTTCTTGGAGGCAGTGGTTGGTATAATTGGTTCTTTACTGGGATTCTAGCACAGGGGTGTCCAGTGTTTTGGCTACCCTAGACCACATTGGAAGAAGAAGAATTGTCTTGGGCCACACACAAAATATACTAACACTAATGATAACTGATAAGCTAAAAAAATTTGCAAAAACATCTCATAATGTTTTAAGAAAGTTTACGAATTTGTGTTGGGCTGCATTCAAAGCCATTTTGGGTGACATGTGGCCCGTGGGCCATGGATTGGACAAGCTTGTCTAGCAGATGGTTCAGATGAACCTTTAATTAAACATGTTTTCCAACCTCAATTTGACCTTCAGTGTCCATTTCAATGGTACTTGTTACACTTTAATGGACCTTATTGTTGAATTGCTAGATGATGACCTTCAGCAACCAGTTGAGTTTGGAAAACATGGGCCAATCCACCATTGCTTCACCAACTGGGTCTCTCTCCTTTTTCCTAAGATAGCTACATCAAACCTTCTCTGTTCTTCTCAAAGGGTTGATACCCTTTTACAATCTAAAAATGATCAGGTCATTCATCCAAGAATGATCAGATCACTCTGCCCTTAGAGCCCTTCTGCAGCTCCCCATTGCCTTGGGGTAGAGCTTCGCTCAGCACCTTCACTCACCTGGCCTCTAACAGCTTCAGCTCTCCGTGCCTCTCTAGTCTTGCCTCTGTCACTGAGCACAACAATGTGCTCTGTGCTTTCTTCAGTCTGCAACTCATCAAGTTCTTGCCTTTAGGCTTTCATCCCAAAGTGCTGCTGCTTTAATTTAGTATAATCCTCACCTTCCCCACACCCTAGCTGGCCTTCAGGTATCATTTTTCTTGCACTTCATGCAGGAAGACTTCTCCCCCTTCTTTCAGTAGGCTAATTATCCATGGTATGTACTCCTATCACACACTGGACTTCCTTTTCAACAGCACTCATCACACTTTAATGGATCTTATTGTTGAATTGCTAGATGATGAGCTCTACTAGATGATGAGCTTCCAGTAGGCAGGGATTGCATTGTTCTCTGATGCGTCCCTACTGCCAAATACAGAGCTTTACACACAGTAGGCAATCACTACACAACCAACTCAGTGAATGGACTAATCATGCAGGATCACAGAAAGTTTGAAAAATTGCGGCAAAGATCACTCATAATGCCATTATGAGTGATAATAGGACCATTTTCATTTTCACTTATTTCCTTCTCTTCCTTCTCCCACCAAATATTCATGTCTTTAAAGAGTTGCAGTCATTATGCACTTATAATGTGGTTTTTTGCTTCTAACTTCACATTTTTACAAGTTACACATAATGAGACTTAAGCATTGGAGCTCATCTTTGTCCTACAAGCAGCACAGGGCTCTGTCAGAAGAAATGTAAATAAGAGGGAAAAGAATACATGTGGTACATTATTGCATTTATTCTAGGTTGTGCTCTGACTCTTCCCAAACTCTGGACAAACAGGCATGGACTCTATGTATGGTAACAACTTCTATGGCAGGCTTGGATTTGTACATGGTCTGTAACAAGACAAAAATGCAGGGTACGTTCAAATAATTTGATTTTCTCCCTTCCTCCCATCCTCTCTTTCTCTCATTTTAAAAAATGATAAAAACTACTCAACAGCATAGATAGGTTCTTTCAGGTTAGGGAGGAACTATGGAGTCGAGCAGCCCTAGATTTTAAATACTGTCCCTTTGCCTGCTAATTTCGGGAAACTCACACCCTCTAAGCTTCAGTTTTCTTATTTGTATAATGAGGACAGTAGTAGTACCTGCCGCATAGTGGGGCTATGAAGTGTAAATGAAGTCATGCATATGAAGTGCTGAGCACAGTGCTTGGCACATAGTAAGTGCTCAATAAATGATAGTTATTTTAGTTTTTATCCATAAGCAGATGGATCTCCCCAACATTTCTCAGGAAACTAACCACTGTTAAGTGAATAGATCTCTGATGCTCTTACACTGTAGAGAGGACACCATATAAAAACTGCTGAAGTGAAGAGCAGCTTGAACACAAATATCTGCAATCCAGATCATCTGTCCCTTCTCTGTCTGTGCAGGCTCATATGTTAAACCACTGTCCAAGGCACATCTTCCTGGCTGGTGGACACTCTTGCTGGCCCTTAGTTTCACTTGCTCTGGGAAAAGGCTGCCTGTCTCCAAACTTATTCTTCAAATTGGATGAAAATCCTACAAGTTTTCAATCCCAATCTGTGAGACTGGGATTACAGGTGTGAGCCACCACACCCAGCCTAAAATAATTATATCTTAAGATAGAAAGAAACTGTATGATACAGCCTCTGTTTCAGTATGGGGGGCGGAAATCATGTTCCTTCTTTCTGCTGTGTTTAATGTGTTCATTAAACACACATTTACAGAGAAATTCTTGGAAGTCAAGATGAAAGGATAAAGGAATGCAAAGCACAGCCTTAAGATCTCAGAGCCAAGTGAGAGAGATCCATGCATTCACAGTAAACTATCTTCATGTGAAAAATGCTATGTTTGGAGCTGGTATATAGTAAAAAGAGAACTCAGTTAAGAATGCTATTATCTTATTTACCAAATTTAATATGCTATTGATAAGAAGATGAACTCCAATTTTAGAAATGGTGTCTTAGGTCAAATTTCCCAGAGATAGACCCTGAGACCAACATTCATGTACAACTGATTAATTAGGAAGGGCTCCCAGCGGAACCCAATAAGGGAATAAGGAAAGCAGGCCAGGGATGGGGAGGAAGCCAAGCAAAGTCCCAAAACAGCAGCTGCAGCCTGATTCCCCAGGGGAACTCTGGGGTGGTAGTTGCATCTCAAAATCTGTCCTGATTTGGGGCAAGGAACTGGACTTTCATACTTCTGCACTAGTCCTGGGGCAAGGATGTCCGGGGACATTATATTTTCAGCTCTCTGCTCTGGGCAGCCCTAGAGCAGTCTTTTGAAGAGAATAGCAAGGGCAGGCAGTTGGAAGCAGAAGCCCACATTTATATGAGGAAAGGTGCACAGAAATGGTACAAAGAATCCAAGAGGATCTGGGCAGAACACCAATAATGTTTGCTACAGAAGATAGGATGTGAGCAAATGTGCATCTTAAAAACAATGGAATAGCAATGGTGGAAATGGGCATCAGTGCATGCTTCACAGAGGAAGTCAGGTGGCCTTGAAAGGATCAGCAGAAGAAATGTTTCAGTCAGGGGGAATACGGTGAGCAAAGTGAGAGGATCAATGTGAGACCAATGAGAAGACAGAAGGGACAGCCCCATGAGTAGATTGCTATCATTGGCTGTGGCCAACTTCTGAGGCAGAGAAGCTGAAGCCACCTTAGAGGGACTTTCTGTTGGAAACACTGATTGGTTGATTCTTACTTTGACCCAGGGTCATTTTTTGTGTCCTTTGAGGCCAGCTTCTACTCCAAGGTGACATGCCACAACCAGAGCAGGATGATGGTGGCTGAAGCAGAGCCCTCAAATGTAGGCTCTGGTAGAGCTGGGAGGGCTAAGTTAGCCATACAAAAAGTTTCAACTTTGTCCTGTAAGGTCCATGGAATCTTGGAAGGTTTCTAAACTAAGGAGTGATATAATCTGACCTGTGCTTAAAAAGGGTGACGCTGGCTAAGATGCCTGCACATTTTCTTTACTAGAATGGGTACTTTTCTTTTTAACCTTTACTGTGGGACTTCACTCCCAACAGACATCTTTCTGTCCCTATCTGTCTTAATGTCCTTGGACTGCCATAACAGAATATATCACATACTGGGTGGCTTAAAAAACAAATTTTTTTTTTATACAGTTCTAGAGGCTGGAAGTCTGAGATCAGGGTGCCAGGTCAGGTTCTGGTGAGGGTCCTCTTCCTGGTCTGTGGATGACCACCTTCTCCATGTGTGTTCATGTGGCTTTTCCTCGGTGTGGGTGAGCAGAGAGAGAAAGATACAGACAGACAGACAGAGACACACAGAGAGAAAGTGAGAGCACCTTCTTGTCTCTCTTCCTCTTCTTCTAATGACACTAATTGTGTCAGATCAGGGCCCTACCCTTATGGATGTATTAGTTCATTCTCATGCTGCTATGAATAAATACCCAAGACTGGGTAATTTATAAAGGAAAGAGGTTTAATTGACTCACAGTTCCATATGGCTAGAAAGGCCTCAGGAAACTTACAATCATGGCAGAAGGTGAGGGGGAGGCAGGCACCTTCTTCACATGGTGGCAGGCGGGAGAATGAGAGCTGAGCAAAGCTAACAAAACCATCAGATCCTGTGAGAACTCACTCACTATCATGAGAACAGCCTGAGGGAAACTGCCCCCACGATTCAGTTATCTCTACCTTGTCCCACTCTTGACATGTGGGGATTACTACGATTCAAGGTGAGATTTGAGGTGGGGACACAGAGTCAAACCATATCACTTCCTTTAGCTGTAATTGCTTTTGTAAATGCTCTATCTCCAAATACAGTCACATTGCGGGTTAGAGCTTCAACATATGAATTTTTGGAGGACACAAATGTTCAGTCTATAGCATCATCCCATAGATTTCTTAAATAGTTGGAAATATCCCAGATACTTACATGCATCAGGACTCATAACAGCAGTCAAGGCTTAGCAACAGCAGGTAAATTCAAGAGTTACTTCAGCCCAGCTATTGACCTCATGTGATTATCTTCTTTAACCTATCCAGACCATCAGTTTATCTCAGTTAAATCTGTACTTCCATGGCACGTATATTGGGGAAAAAAAATGTGCTACTTAGTTTTCCCAAGGAATTTGTATTTCATCTCCTAAAGCTGACACTGGGAGTTTATCAGGTCCAGAGTTCAAATTCTGGCTTTCCAACTGATCATTATGGAGCTGGCTTCCTTGCTGGCTTTAGCATCTGGAGTTGCAACAGATACTTTGGTGCCTGAAACATGTTTATGAAATCTATGAAACCACAAGCCAGCTTGTGGCTTTTCCAAATTTTCTGTGAAGCCATAGTTACTCTTGGGCTACAGTGCCTTGGTTGTAGCACGTCACCTTGGAGGAGGAGCTGGTCTCATCAGACACAAGAAATGAGTCTCAGGTCCCATGAAGTGGCTCATGCTTGTATCTCAACACTTTGGGAAGCCCAGACAGGAGAATCACTTGAGGCTAGGAGTTCAAGACGAACCTGGGCAACAAAGCAAGAGCCTATCTCTACAAAATTGAAAAAATTAGCTGGGCATGGTAATGTGCTCCTGTAGTCCCACCTACTAGAGAGGCTGAGGTGGAGGGATTGCTTGAGCCCAGGACATTGATGATGCAGTGAGCTACGATGGCACCACTACACTCCAGCCTGGGGGGACAGAGAATGACCCTGTCTCTAAAATTAAGAAAAAAAGAGAAAGAAATGAGTCTAAGTCAAAGTGAAGAGCAAACAGTTTCCAACAGAAGGTCATTCTAAGGTGGAAATTAAGGCAAAAAATGTAAAAAAAAAAAATAGATTTTATAAACATTTTTACTTCAGCTTTGTTGGTTTATCCTAATAACTTTCCTATCTTTTTTAACAGATTTCTTTAAATTAAGCATATTTGCAATTTAAATAGCAAAAACACTATGTAGCTATTAATTACTACATACATTTGATCTATAATAAATTCTAAAACACTAAACACTAAATAACCAAACACTAAATATAGAAAACACTAAATAGCCAAAATGAGACCATCTCCATCCAAAAACATAAATAAAAACCAGACATACCCTGTAAACAATATTCTGCATTATTCCTTTTCTCCAAAACTATATTTAAATTTGGTTCTTGATATTTTTCACTATGTTCTCCCAACTGTTGTGTGGGTTCAGCCATGCTTTAGAAATATAGGTTTTTTTAGATTTTTTCTGATTATAAAAGCATGTATTTTTATGTCAAGAAATTTGAAAAATTTAGATAAGCATGAAGAATAAAACATCTATAACCACAGTTAACATTTTGCTGCCTTGTTTTTAATTTCTACATGTAACACTCATTTATTCATTCATTCATTCATCATTTACTCATGTTTCCAACAATTATATATATTGAGCTCTCAAGAGGAGCTTACATTCTAGTGGAGAGAGGGAAAAATGAATTGGTAAATCAAAAGATAAAAGGTAGGGTAGTGATGAGTTCTATAGTAAAAATAAAGCAGGTGATATGGTATCGAGTACTACTTAAGTTGAAACCTGAATGATAAGAAGAAGCTAGCTTTGTGAAGATCTAAAAAAAGAACAGTACAGGCTGGAGGGACAGCTGGTACAAAGCCTTAGAAATACAGAGTACCCTTTAGCCAGAAATCCCGCTTGTAAGAATGTGCTTATAAGTATGCAAAGAAATCATTATATAGATAACAGATATATATAGATGATAGCTAGCTAGATAGATAAATATAACCACAATGTTGTTGATAGTAACAAATGGATACAAATAATCTATCACTAGGAATTTGTTGAATACTTCATGGTGCTTCCATAAAATGGATCATCTTCCAGTTGCTAAAAAATGAACTGGGTCTTTCTCTACATGCTGACATGGAAAGATCTCCAAATGGCAACTCAGGATCCCAGGCTGCTAGTGTCCAGTGGTTCTGCCATTCACTAAAGCCTCCTTGAAATCCTCCACTGAGTTCCTGCATTTGGTTCTCCAACCAGCAGAGAGAGAGATTATGAGGAGGTTGCACAAGAAGGTTCAGAAGCCAGGCCTGGATGGGGTACACATCATGTCTACCCACATTCCATGAAGTCTCATGGCCCCACCTACATGGTAAGGGAGGCTAGGAAATGTGGAGGAGCACTTGTGTATTAGTTTCCTATTGCTGCTGTAACAAATGTAGTGGCTTGAAACAACCTAAATATATTCTCTTACGGTTCTATAGTTTGGAAGTCCAACATGGATCTCACTGGCTCAAATCAAAGTGTTGCCAGGATGGCATTCCTTATGGAGGCTTTAGGTTAGAATCTGTTTCATTGTATTTTTCAGCTTCTAAAGATTGCCCACGCTCATTGGGTTACGACCTTCCTCCCCTCTTTTGAAAGCCAGCCAGCAACACTGCATTTCTTATCAATATTGATATCTTGCCTACTGAATATTGCTTTGGTTCTAAGATTCATGATTTTGTGTTTCTGTGGTTGTTTTATTATATGCATCTCTTCCCAACTGTATGTTCAGAGTCATCTCATTGGTAGCTTGAAGTGTCATGGTGGTCTTCAGTATGTAGATATTAGGGTGGGTCATTACTCTAACATACTGCTTGACATGGTCATTTAGTGAGACTTCAGGATCAAAAGGTATGATGTTCTACAGCTTTTAGTATCCCCATCAACCAAAAACCAATTAATTTCTACCTGTTATCAAAGAAGAAATGCTTTAATTGGTCACTGCCGTTTTGTTTCTGTTTTAGTTTTTTTTCCTAGAATATCAGAACAGGGATCTTCTTCTCTTTGATTCATTGATGGATTTCAATAGCCTAACAACACATGATAGATGTTCAATAAATATTTGTAGAGTAAATGAATAAGATCTGCCTGAAGCTAAGCCACTATCTTCCTGGTAGGTGATTCCACCAGGCTTTCTCCATCATTTGTATTACAAAATCTTCGTAGGAAAAGAGTTAAGCTCCTCTCAATAACTCTTTCTTCTGCAGCCTCATAGTGATTTACAAAATACCTATATTATAAGGGTGGCAATTATCTATGTTATGGTAATTTATCTTATTATGTACATGTGTGACTCCTCTGCTGTAACAGAAGCTCTTAAAAATCAGGGTTGGTGTCTTTGTTTTGTTTTCATGTTTATTTCCTTCTCAAAAGTAATATTTCCTTTATTTTTATTATCTATTCTCATGAATGTGTTACATGGAAAGCTGAAAGAATTGACCTTGCATGTGCTTCTTAGCTGGAATGCAAGCCCCTTTGCAGCAGGTGTGATGGACAAAGCTGTACTCCAAGACTGTGACAGTCCTCAGCCCTGTCAAGATTTCAGGCTCAGCACATGTTCATTGAAGGAATGGTGTTGGCTTTCCCTTTGAAAACCTTGGAGGGACTTCAGCAAAGGCCAAAAGAGGAAAAGCTGAATTTCCTCCTAAAACATTTCATGGTCTCTGCCTCCCACACATATAGGAGCTTCTAATTTTGGGCTTGGCACCAATCTCCTGTCAAAGCAAATTATTCTTTAAAAGGCTTAAGTGGGAAGCCAGCCCAAGGTTTTGTTTTGACAGAATTGTACGTCTGAGTGGGGCTGACCATGTTCTTGGCCTTGGCTGTACTCTGTTGTGACACAGAAATAACCTGAACTCCTCTGATGTAACAAGTTTTGAGAAGTTCTGCTGAACTGATTGACAAATCTTTCCCGGGATAGCTTGAGATTCTCAATGTACAACAAGTATATCAATGATGATGATCAAGTTAAATAGCTTTTCTTGGATTTTCCTGTCACTCCTGGCAGAGGTAATATGGAAAACCCAGGCCTTGAGAAAAACATGCTTAGAGCATACTTTGGCTATTTGCTGGAGCATTACTTTCCAAATTTTCTGAGAAGCTTTAAGCTGCTAACATAAGCATAAATGCTGCTCTATTGCAGCCACCACGAAATAAACAGCAGGCTGGGACACAAGAGCCGGCACACTCTGAACCAACTTTCTGGGGAAACTCCCTAGGGACCCAAGGTTGCATAAAATTCAACAGGAAGGCAATCCAACATCGTCCAAATGCCCTTTCCCTACTATAGGGTTCTATCATGTTTGCCAATTCCTGCTTGCAAAATCAATCTATTAATATCATGCATGAAGATGCTTCTCAGAAAGTAGTTTTTACTGGTATAGGAGGCAGCTCCTCTAGGGATAGTTGGAGGTCAGAGTCGTATGTTCCAGAACCCTCTGTCTTTAGGTCGAGGCTAATTGACCAAGACTCCAAGAAATATTTTTTCTAGTCAATCAAGGTCAAAACTTAACGTGCTTGTTTATATTGGGGGAATGTACATATAATTACATATGTGTTATGTATGTTTATTTAAAAAGCTCCTTGTCCTGAGGGCAGAGGGAATGATGCTGCCTCCTAGTGGGAGACAAATTGAGAGAAACAGCCATTTAGAATAGGCTGGAGGAATTGAAGAGGATCCTCAGACCCTAGGTTAAAAATGCAGACTCTACTCTCTGCTGCTTAACGATCTAATTCTATATAAGGCACAAAATCTCTTTCTGAAGGTCTATACAGCCTCTCTTGGTAGCCATTCAAACCTACCAATCAACATATTTTTGACAACTTCCTATTTGTTCAAACATGTGCCTGGAATCAAAGAGGACGCCAAGTGGCTGGGCATGGTGACTCATGCCTGCAATCCCAGTCACTTTGGGAGGCCAAGACGGGACAGTTGCTTGAGTTCAGGAGTTTAAGACCAGCCTGAGCAACATAGCAAGACCCTGTCTCTATTTTTAAAAAGAAAAGAAAAAAAAGGACACCAAGAAAATATTAGGCAGGAATTTTGCCCTCAGAAAAATGTATGCATCGTTCAGTAGAAGAGACTGGTTTGTACCTTAAAACAATTTGAGATAAGCAATTCTTCATCTCTATGGTTCAGTTTATGTGTCAATGGCTTAATCTTCTTTTGGACTCCCCTGCCCCCAGGAGCAAGCCCAAACTCCTTAATCTGGCATTCAAAGGTGTTTATAATCTGGTTTCCCACCACATCCTACTCAACCACATTTCTTGCCATTTCTGTCTTGCATTCCGTATTTCCACCACTCCTGAAACTGGCTTAAGGGTAGGCCCTTCAGGTAAGCCAATCGCTAAGGCTTTCTAACATATGAAATCTAGCAAGTCATAGAGAAGAGAATTGTCAGACAGGGCTTCTTGTGAGATCCTCTAATAAACTGCTAAGGGTGGGAAGTGATATTCCCCAGTGACATGCTTAAGTAACAGTAAAAAAAAAAAAAAAAATCCAAATGGCTTTCTAAGAAGAGTATGTTCACCTGATATCAGAATTTTGTTTGATTGAGTCAGGGACCAAGGAGATGACTCACTTGGGAAAATAGAGAAGGACAATTGCATAGTCATGAGAGAGCCCTCTTTATCCACTGTTGTAACATCTAGCTTCTCCTCTAAACAAAATTAACTAAAACCAGTCAAAAGAAGCACCTAATTATTAGCCAGCTGACAGTGGGCTGGCCATGGCTTACTGAACCACCTGTATTCTCTGGATTTTCCATGCTCTCTCTGTGCTTTTGACAGTTTTATCTGGAACCACCCCACTGCTACTCTACATCAAGTTAATCTCAAAATGCAACAAAAGCTATTGCCTCCATCATAAAACACTCCCTGACTTTATGCTACCCTCTTGCCTAGCCCGCTCTGTATTAAGTGCTAAGCCTTTGTGTTCCCATTGACTGTGATGTACATCTCTTATCCCAACACTTTATTAAAATAAGCTTTTGGTGTCTGGTCCCTTCGCTAAGATCCCTGATAGCTATGAGTTGTGTCTTCTTTTTCTGCATGCTAAAGCATCCCTCCTACCTACTGGACCTTTGAGTATATTAGTGCCCTTTTTTAGGATAGGGAAATGGGAGATCATTGAGAATACCTGAGTAGTTGGATTCATAGGAAGGGACCTGGGTTGGGTCCTGGCCAATGGGTAGGTAAGATTTGAAGAGGCAAGGGGAGGTCCTTCTTCCGGGAGAGTGATTGTGAGCAAGGGTGTGTGAAAGAAACAGTAAAGGACACAAGCTCACCTGTGAGAGGCAAAACATTCTTTCATATACCTAATGAAGATCTAACAAAGTCCATTTTCTTTTGCTCAGTTCTTCCCAGAATGTCAGAAGGGTAAAATTGTATAAATTTGCAAGTAGGTGGCCAGGCATGGTGGCTCACACCTGTAATCCCAGCACTTTGGGAGGCCAACGTGGACAGATTGCTTGAGCCCAGGAGTTTAAGACCAGCTTGGGCAACATAGCGAAACCCTGTCTCTACAAAAAATGCAAAAATTAGTTGGGTGTCATAATACACACCTGTAGTCCCAGCTACTAGAGAGGCTGAAGTGGGAGAATTACTTGAGCCCAGAAGGTAGAGTCTGCCGTGAGCCATGATGGCACCACTGCATCCCAGCCTGAGTGACATAGTGAGACCTTGTTTCAAAAACAAACAAAAAAATGTAACTGGAATTGTAAGTGGACAGAAATCTTGGTTGCCATTCCAGCTATGAAATCAAGTCTTCTGAGGGGCTGTACAAATTCATAGGACAAGATTCTTTTAATCACGTACTTGACCCTCAACTCCTCAAAAAAGGTCCCTAAATAGTGAGGTCTTGTTCAGGGGGTGTTCACAGCATGAAGTAGGAGTAGCTAGAGGTTAACCAGAATGGAAGGGCTTTGGCCTTTGTAAATGCAGCTCCCCGGCACAGGCCTCAAGTTCCTATCAGTGGTCTGTTTCTTGAGCCCTGGGTTGAAGATTATTTTGTTGACAATGTGGAGATTACTTTAGAGAGTGGTGCTCAGGGCTGTTAGGTGATTAAGTGGATGGAGGGTAGAAAGTATTGAGCAATACCTCTTTTTTTTTTTTAGACAGGGTTTTTCTGAAACAGAAAAATATCAGATAACACCACTAGCTAGACTACAGTCTTCTGTTTCTTGAGATTTTGGAGGGGAGGAGAAAGAGTCAAATGATAAAGATGAGAATGCTGTGAGAGATTTTTGTCTGGAAAAAACAACTTTTAGACCATGTTTCAAGAGAGGAAAATCACATGTATACTCTTAAACTGCTTCATGTGTGTCTGCAAAGCAGATTAAGGTGTGCTTATAGAGCAACCTCTGATGTCTACAAAAATCTTAATAATAAAAAGTAATGCCTATTAAATGAATCAGAGAGCTAAATGTGAGCTAACACAATAAAACTTCTAGAAGAAAGCATAGAATAAAATCTTCATGACATTGGATTAGGCCAAGATTTCTCAGATTCAGCACAAAAAGGAGAGACCATAAAAGAAAAAAATGGATCAATTGGACTTCATAAAAATTAGAAACTTCTCTCCTAAAAATGTTAATTACATTAATTCATTCATTCAAGTATTTATTATGTGCCAGTACTCCTTGCTGTTGTATTATGGCAATGAATTGCATTCCCTCTATTATACTGCACTGGAGTAGGAAAATACATTTTAGAAAGATTAACAATAAGAAAAATATCCCTATTATTTAAAAGTAATTTTTCATTTAAACTCATGGACAGGATCAAATACTAGGAAATGATGGAAAATGCTGAGAAATAAGAATGTGTACAATAACAGGCCGGGGGCAGTGGCTCATGCCTGTGATCCCAGCACTTTGGGAGGATGAGGCAGGTGGATCACTCAAGGTCAGGAGTTGGAGACCAGCCTGACCAACATGGCAAAAACCCATCTCTACTAAAAATACAAAACTTAGCCAGGCATGGTGGCAGGCGCCTGTAATCCCAGCTACTCCGGAGGCTGAGGCAAGAGAATCACATGAACCTGGGAGGCAGAGGTTGCACTGAGCCGAGATCACGCCGCTGCACTCCAGCCTGGTTTAGAGAGAGAGACTCTGTCTCAGAAAAAAAAAAGAATGTGTACAGTAAGACTGACAGTTGGTATTTGTTAACTCTCATACCATTTGAGCAAGAATCTTGGCAATGCAGATGCAGGATAAAGAATATTAGCACTTTGGAAGATGGTCTGAGACCACATTTCGCTCTATATTATTTTAACATAGGAATCTAGAGTCAGGTAGGACCAGATTTGAAAATTAGTTTTTCTACCACCTGTGGGATCCCAGACTCTGATTAAAATGTCTACTTTATAAAGTTGTTGTAAGAATCAATGAGGTAATAAATAAAGTGTAAAGTGCAAGGCACATAACTGGGCCTCAGTAAACGGAAACTGTCATTGGATGATGATAATGGTGATGATAAAATCCAATCAGGTTCTAAAAATTGACCAGAACTAGGCAGCTTACTTGTTCTTCTTGAGAAATGTGCATCCTTCCCCATAGTAATCTTAGGGTCTAAGGGAAAAATGAGGGTACTTCCCCTCCTTTTCCCATTCTGTGCCCATGACAGGTATCACTAGCCAACCCACTCTAGAATTCTTCTTTTTTTTTTTTCCTTTTAAAGTAATTTATTTTTCAATTAGCCTGGACTGAGCTCCAAATCCCTCTCCAGGCAGCCACATCTGATCCATATAAAGTTGCTGGTGGAGATAAAATGTACCTGCCATTCTGATTTAAGGCTTCAATGGACATCCCCTCCAGACCAGGAAGGATGATTGTAAGTTTATCTTGCCTACAAGGATAAAGGCCCAAGTCTAGCCTAAGGAGGGTTGACTAGGGGTTTTAGAAGGGGCTTAGCCATATTATAGTACAAGTTTATTTCTCAAATAATCAGTTTATTTGTTTTTTATTTAGTTTAACTCTTTTCCTGTTTGTTCTACATTTGCAAGTAAGCTATTAATCCTTTACTTGACTTGTGGGATTTCTTGAAAGTAGGTTCTTGACTTCTCAGGTCCTAGAGTCACATACCCCCTTCCCTACCTTATAAACATTACAGATGTTTTTCCTTAGATTAAGAGGGGCTTGGACTCTATCTGGACAGAAAATAACTCTGTGATGCAGAAAAGACAAAAATCTACCAAGTCAATGATCTGGTGATCTGATTCAGGTAGGGGCAGTTGTACTCAAAGGGACAGAACCATCCCTAAGGCATGGTTCTCAACCTTGGCTACTAAATAAACTCAACAGAAGAGCTTAAAAAACCCTCATGGCAAGATGGCCGAATAGGAACAGCTCCGGTCTCCAGCTCCCAGCCCCAGCGACACAGAAGACGGGTGATTTCTGCATTTCTGCTTGAGGTACTGGTTTCATCTCACTAGGGAGTGCCTAACAGCGGGTGCAGGACAGTTGGTGAAGCGCACTGTGCGCGAGCCGAAGCAGGGTGAGGCATTGCCTCACTCGGGAAGCGCAAGGGGTCAGGGAGTTCCCTTTCCTAGTCAAAGAAAGGGGAAACAGACGGCACCTGGAATATCAGGTCAGTCCCATCCTAATACTGCGCTTTTCCAATGGGCCTGGAAAACGGCACACTAGGAGATTGTGTCCCGCACCTGGCTCGGAGGGTCCTATGCCCACGGAGTCTCGCTGATTGCTAGCACAGCAGTCTGAGATCAAGCTGCAAGGCGGCAGCGAGGCTGGGGGAGGGGCGCCCGCCATTGCCCAGGCTTGCTTAGGTAAACAAAGCAGCCAGGAAGCTCGAACTGGGTGGAGCCCACCACAGCTCAAGGAGGCCTGCCTGCCTCTGTAGGCTCCACCTCTGGGGGCAGGGCACAGACAAACAAAAACTCAGCAAGAACCTCCACAGACTTAAATGTCCCTGTCTGACTGACAGCTTTGAAGAGAGTAGTGGTTCTCCCAGCAAGCAGCTAGAGATCTGAGAACGGACAGACTGCCTCCTAAAGTGGGTCCCTCACCCCTGAGCAGCCTAACTGGGAGGCACCCCCCCAGTAGGGACAGACTGACACCTCATTCAACCGGGTACTCCTCTGAGACAAAACTTTCAGAGGAACTATCAGACAGCTGAATTTGTGGTCTCACGAAAATCCGCTGTTCTGCAGCCACCGCTGCTGACACCCAGCCAAACAGGGTCTGGAGTGGACCTCTAGTAAACTCCAACAGACCTGCAGCTGAGGGTCCTGTCTGGTAGAAGGAAAACTAACAAACAGAAAGGACATCAACACCAAAAACCCATCTGTACATCACCATCATCAAAGACAAAAAGTAGATAAAACCACAAAGATGGGGAAAAAACAGAGCAGAAAAACTGGAAACTCTAAAAAACAGAGCACCTCTCCTCCTCCAAAGGAACGCAGTTCCTCACCAGCAACGGAACAAAGCTGGATGGAGGATGACTTTGATGAGTTGAGAGAAGAAGGCTTCAGACGATCAAACTACTCTGAGCTACGAGAGGAAATTCAAAACAATAGCAAAGAAGTTAAAAACTTTGAAAAAAAATTAGAAGGATGGATAACTAGAATAACCAATGGAGAGAAGGGCTTAAAGGAGCTGATGGAGCTGAAAGCCAAGTTTCGAGAACTACACGAAGATTGCAGAAGCCTCGGTAGGAGATGCGATCAACTGGAAGAAAGGGTATCGCTGATGGAAGATGAAATGAATGAAATGAAGAGAGAAGGGAAGTTTAGAGAAAAAAGAATAAAAAGAAATGAACAAAGCCTCCAAGAAATTTGGGACTATGTGAAAAGACCAAACCTACGTCTGATTGGTGTACCTGAAAATGATGGGGAGAATGGAACCAAGTTGGAAAACACTCTGCAAGATATTATCCAGGAGAACTTCCCCAATCTAGCAAGGCAGGCCAGCATTCAGATTCAGGAAATACAGAGAACGCCACAAAGATACTCCTCGAGAAGGGCAACTCCAAGACACATAATTGTCAGTTTCACCAAAGTTGAAATGAAGGAAAAAATGTTAAGGGCAGCCAGAGAGAAAGGTTGGGTTACCCACAAAGGGAAGCCCATCAGACTAACAGCTGATCTCTCAGCAGAAACTCTACAAGCCAGAAGAGAGTGGGGGCCGATATTCAACATTCTTAAAGAAAAGAATTTTCAACCCAGAATTTCCTATCCCACCAAACTAAGCTTCATAAGTGAAGGAGAAATAAAATACTTTACAGACAAGCAAACGCTGAGTGATTTTGTCACCACCAGGCCTGCCCTAAAAGAGCTCCTGAAGGAAGCACAAAACATGGAAAGGAACAACCGGTTCCAGCCACTGAAAAAACATGCCAAATTGTAAAGCCCATCGAGGCTAGGAAGAAACTATAGCAACTAACGAGCAAAATAACCAACTAACATCATAATGACAGGATCAGATTCACACATAACAATATTAACATTAAATGTAAATGGGCTAAATTCTCCAATCAAAAGACACAGACTGGCAAACTGGATAAGGAGTCAGGACCCATCAGTGTGCTGTATTCAGGAAACCCATCTCACGTGCAGAGACACACATAGACTCAAAATAAAGGGATGGAGGAAGATCTATCAAGCAAATGGAAAACAAAAAAAGGCAGGGGTTGCAATCCTAGTCTCTGATAAAATAGACTTTAAACCAACAAAGATCAAAAGAGACAAAGAAGGCCATTACATAATGGTAAAGGGATCAATTCAACAAGAAGAGCTAACTATCCTAAACATATATGCACCCAACACAGGAGCACCCAGATTCATAAAGCAAGTCCTCAGTGACCTACAAAGGGACTTAAACTCCCACACAATAATAATGGGAGATTTTAACACCCCACTGTCAGCATTAGACAGATCAACGAGACAGAAAGTTAACAAGGATATCCAGGAATTGAACTCAGCTCTACATAAAGTGGACCTAATAGACATCTACAGAACTCTCCACCCCAAGTCAACAGAATATACATTTTTTTCAGCACCACACCACACCTATTCCAAAATTGACCACATAGTTGGAAGTAAAGCTCTCCTCAGCAAATGTAGAAGAACAGAAACTATAACAAACTGTCTCTCAGACCACAGTGCAATCAAACTAGAACTCAGGATTAAGAAACTCACTCAAAACTGCTCAACTACATGGAAACTGAACAACCTGCTCCTGAATGACTATTGGGTACATAATGAAATGAAGGCAGAAATAAAGATGTTCTTTGAAACCAATGAGAACAAAGACACAACATACCAGAATCTCTGGGACACATTCAAAGCAGTGTGTAGAGGGAAATTTATAGCACTAAATGCCCACAAGAGAAAGCAGGAAAGATCCAAAATTGACACCCTAACATCACAATTAAAAGAACTAGAAAAGCAAGAGCAAACACATTCAAAAGCTAGCAGAAGGCTAGAAATAACTAAAATCAGAGCAGAACTGAAGGAAATAGAGACACAAAAAACCCTTCAAAAAATTAATGAATCCAGGAGCTGGTTTTTTGAAAAGATCAACAAAATTGATGGACCGCTAGCAAGACTAATAAAGAAGAAAAGAGAGAAGAATCAAATAGATGCAATAAAAAACGAAAAAGGGGATATCACCACCGATCCCACAGAAATACAATCTACCATCAGAGAATACTACAAACACCTCTATGCAAATAAACTAGAAAATCTAGAAGAAATGGATAAATTCCTCGACAAATACACCCTCCCAAGACTAAACCAGGAAGAAGTTGAATCTCTGAATAGACCAATAACAGCTTCTGAAATTGTGGCAATAATCAATAGCTTACCAACCAAAAAGAGTCCAGGACCTGATGGATTCACAGCTGAATTCTACCAGAGGTACAAGGAGGAACTGGTACCATTCCTTCTGAAACTATTCCAATCAATAGAAAAAGAGGGAATCCTCCCTAACACATTTTATGAAGCCAGCATCATCCTGATACCAAAACCTGGCAGAGACATAACCAAAAAAGAGAATTTCAGACCAATATCCTTGATGAACATTGATGCAAAAATCCTCAATAAAATACTGGCAAACCGAATCCAGCAGCGCATCAAAAAGCTTATCCACCATGATCAAGTGGGCTTCATCCCTGGGATGCAAGGCTGGTTCAACATACGCAAATCAATAAATGTAATCCAGCATATAAACAGAACCAAAGACAAAAACCACATGATTATCTCAATAGATGCAGAAAAGGCCTTTGACAAAATTCAACAACCCTTCATGCTAAAAACTCTCAATAAATTAGGTATTGATGGGACGTATCTCAAAATAATAAGAGCTATCTATGACAAACCCACAGCCAATATCATACTGAATGGGCAAAAACTGGAAGCATTCCCTCTGAAAACTGGCACAAGACATGGATGCCCTCTCTCACCGCTCCTTTTCAACATAGTGCTGGAAGTTCTGGCCAGAGCAATCAGGCAGGAGAAGGAAATAAAGGGTATTCAATTAGGAAAAGAGGACGTCAAATTGTCCCTGTTTGCAGATGACATGATTGTATATCTAGAAAACCCCATTGTCTCAGCCCAAAATCTCATTAAGCTGATTAGCAACTTCAGCAAAGTCTCAGGATACAAAATTAATGTACAAAAATCACAAGCATTCTTGTACACCAATAACAGACAAAGAGAGAGCCAAATCATGAGTGAACTCCAATTCACAATTGCTTCAAAGAGAATAAAATACCTAGGAATCCAACTTACAAGGGATGTGAAGGACCTCTTCAAGGAGAACTACAAACCACTGCTCAATGAAATAAAAGAGGATACAAACAAATGGAAGAACATTCCATGCTCATGGGTTGGAAGAATCAATATCGTGAAAATGGCCATACTGCCCAAGGTCATTTATAGAGTCAATGCCATCCCCATCAAGCTACCAATGACTTTCTTCACAGAATTGGAAAAAACTACTTTAAAGTTCATATGGAACCAAAAAAGAGCCCGCATCGCCAAGTCAATCCTAAGCCAAAAGAACAAAGCTGGAGGCATCATGCTACCTGACTTCAAACTATACTACAAGGCTACAGTAACCAAAACAGCATGGTACTGGTACCACAACAGAGACATAGATCAATGGAACAGAACAGAGCCCTCAGAAATGATGCCGCATAGCTACAACTATCTGATCTTTGACAAACCTGACAAAAACAAGAAATGGGGAAAGGATTCCCTATTTAATAAATGGTGCTGGGAAAACTGGCTAGCCATATGTAGAAAGCTGAAACTGGATCCCTTCCTTACACCTTATACAAAAATTAATTCAAGATGGATTAAAGACTTATATGTTAGACCTAAAACCATTAAAATCCTACAAGAAAACCTAGGCAATACCATTCAGGACATAGGTGTGGGCAAGGACTTCATGTCTAAAACACCAAAAGCAATGGCAACAAAAGCCAAAATTGACAAATGGGATCTCATTAAACTAAAGAGCTTCTGCACAGCAAAAGAAACTATCATCAGAGTAAATAGGCAACCTACAGAATGGGAGAAAATTTTTGCAACCTACTCATCTGACAAAGGGCTAATATCCAGAATCTACAATGAACTCAAACAAATTTACAAGAAAAAAACAAACAACCCCATCAAAAAGTGGGCAGAGGACATGAACAGACACTTCTCAAAAGAAGACATTTATGCAGCCAAAAAACACATGAAGAAATGCTCATCATCACTGGCCATCAGAGAAATGCAAATCAAAACCACAGTGAGATACCATCTCACACCAGTTAGAATGGCGATCATTAAAAAGTCAGGAAACAACAGGTGCTGGAGAGGATGTGGAGAAATAGGAACACTTTTATACTGTTGGTGGGACTGTAAACTAGTTCAACCATTGTGGAAGTCAGTGTGGCGATTCCTCAGGGATCTCGAACTAGAAATACCATTTGACCCAGCCATCCCATTACTGGGTATATACCCAAAGGACTATAAATCATGCTGCTATAAAGACACATGCACACGTATGTTTATTGCAGCACTATTCACAATAGCAAAGAGTTGGAACCAACCCAAATGTCCAACAACGATAGACTGGATCAAGAAAATGTGGCACATATACACCATGGAATACTATGCAGCCATAAAAAATGATGAGTTCGTGTCCTTTGTAGGGACATGGATGAAACTGGAAAATATCATTCTCAGTAAACTATCGCAAGGACAAAAAACCAAACACCTCATGTTCTCACTCATAGGTGGGAATTGAACAATGAGAACTCATGGACACAGGAAGGGGAATATCACACTCTGGGGACTGTTGTGGGGTGGGGGGAGGGGGCAGGGACAGCATTAGGAGATACACCTAATGCTAAATGACGAGTTAATGGGTGCAGGAAATCAACATGGCACATGGATACATATGTAACAAACCTGCACATTGTGCACATGTACCCTAAAACCCTAAAGTATAATTAAAAAAAAAAACAAAACCCTCATGGCAAGGCAGCAGCCCTGCCTGACCAATTACATCAGAGTCTCTGCAGATGGTGCCCAAGCACCAACTGGTATTTGAATTAAAGTTCAGCTCATTTTAATGTGCAGCCAAGGCTGGCAGAGAACCTTTGTCCAAAGGTGTTTTGGAAATTTGCAAAGTATCCCTGGTATCCCAGATATTGAGGCAAAAGTGTTACTGCCATTTTCTTGGTAGGGATATGGGTTCAATGTTGTTACAGTGCCTCAAACAGTTCCCTCACAATGAAAACTTATTCCACCTTTTGAATGTCCTACTGGATAATTGATAAACTTGGAAAACTTATATGATCTGGAACTTAACTCTACCTTACATACGAACGCAAAGAATTTTTTGCATGATTTTTATTAATGTATATCGAATTTTCCCATAATGTAATCAACATATAAATTAAGGTAGAATTGTACTTTATTCTATTTAAAACTTTACTAAGAGTTGCTTACCTTTTTAGAGTCAATACCACTTTTGGTATTTGAGTAGTCAGCATTTGTAGATGCAGTTTTCATGGTGATTCTATGTACAAGTGCCAGTATCTGATGATCTCATTGTGCCCGAATGTTTACTTATTGAAATGTATTTACTTCATTGTAAAACATATCTATTTCATGTCTCTTTATGACAAAATATTGATTTTCAAATATTGTGTGTTTAGGTGGATTACACAATATTAATTTTATTTCTGAATAATAAATGTGGTATTATGAAATATTTCTTATAAAAAGGTATCTTACAGTTGATATAACGTTAAAGACTTCTAATCTGGGGATTCCCTTTGTGATCTGTAATATGCAAGTCCTCTCAGCTTGCATTTCTGTTTAATGAGCATGAAAATTCCAGCAAGCCCAATGTCAGGGGCATTAACTTTGAGCAAGTTACTTAATGTCTCTATGCCTTAACTTCTTCATCTGCAAAAATAGCCTACTAATAGTAGTTAAGAGCTTTCAAGAAAATTAATTGAGATCAACCATAAAAAGCACTTAGCAAAATTTCTGGCATGTAAGAAGCACTAAACAAAGGTACCTGTTTTGATGATGATGATGACAATGACAATGATGATGGTGATGAGGATAAATTCAGTAGTACCATTCAGAGAGAGACCAAAGACTTTTTAATCCATCCCTCAGGCAAGTACATCATCTCTACACTTCTTCTTTTCTCAAGGTTAAATACTGGCCAGAGCAGATGACATGAGACGCCTACTT
Organism: Hylobates moloch; assembly: GCF_009828535.3. Lineage (NCBI taxonomy): Eukaryota > Metazoa > Chordata > Mammalia > Primates > Hylobatidae > Hylobates > Hylobates moloch. The sequence goes on along the minus strand of NW_026652293.1, from coordinate 31,267,983 downwards.
TTGGATGGAAACACCTTGCATGATCTCTGCTTCTTCATTCCTGTAATTGTTTTAAACAGTACTCATGGAAGAAAACTCAGGACCATTTTTGTTAGTGGCTAACAAATTGTTACAGGCTTTATCATAGTGTAAGCATTCTGCAAACTCAGAGACTTTGCATCTGGAGATATGCTACTACGACACAATATTCAGTGTCTTTCAAAATGGAACCTGGCATATCACCTTTTTGTTTGATATTTTTTCCACTCTTCATCTCACTTATCCTCCTTTTGTTTCATTCCAGTCTACATACAAACTTCATGAGAGAACAGTTTTCTCTTTGGAAGAATCTAACTTAGATATTTTGTGCTATCATATGGACAGAAGGGCTAAAACTCTTCTTTAGTGGCTAGTCAATAATCGCAAAGCCAGGATCACAATTTCCTCCCAGTTTCCCACTCAGTCCTGACTTTGCTCAACTGGAGTATTTGCAAATGAATAGACTCTGCTTTCCTCATTCAGAAAGTACACAGCTTTTGTCATTGGCAGAGCCCATTTACTGTCTATGCCATATATGATGTCAAGTTTTGTAAGCATAATATACCAGATAGGTCTCTGTTCAGGAACAGTCCACCATGTAATCCAGTTCTTCACCACAAGGACCTATAGTGTCATGGTAGGGGATGTTGAGAGTGGGGCATAGCCAGCTGTGGATTTCCAGCTGAAGAAGCATTGAGAAGGTATTTTAAGTATTCAATACTTTGGGGCAGGATGACACACAAACCATTACAGATAGAGGAGCATCAGGTACATGTTAAAGGCCCTCAGAAATAAAGAGTCCACAATCAATGCCAAATACCATCTTGTAACAGAATTTCTTCTTACTTAAGGGGAGTTGGTATTATTGAGAACTTGTTAACAGTCAGGAATATTTTACATTCATTGTCTTAACTAATGCTCACAAAAGCCCTCTGATTCAGGAACTCAGACAACCCCATTTTACAGATGAGAAAACTGAAGTTCACAGAAGTTACTTTTCCAAGTAAGTGGCAGAATCTAGACTCAACCCTAGTGTATTTTTCTCTAAAGGCCAAGAGATTAGCTACCATGCCTTATGCTACATTGCCTCACCTGAACACTCATGCTATAATTTACACACACTGCTTGTATTTGTTTCTGGCACAGTCTCCCCCAGAACCCCAGAATACCAGACCAGCACCATCTAATGGAAATATAATGTGAGCCATGAATATAGGCCACATTTGTAATTTTAAACTTTCTAGTAGTCACATTTTTAAATATAAAAAGAAATGAGTGAAATTAATTTAAATATTGCATTTAACCCAGTATATCTGAAGTATTATCATTTCAACATGAAATCAACATAAAAATTATCCATGAAATAACTTACACTTTCTTTTGGATTAAGCCTTTGCAAACTGGTGGGTGTTGTATGCTTACAGCCTGACTTAGTTCCAACTGTCCACATTTCAATTGCTTAATAGCCATGTGGCCAGTAGCTACCAAACCAAACACCACAAGTCTAAATTCGTAATCCCAACACTCTTCATAATCTTTGGAGCTATTCTTGAAAGTCTTTCAGAAGATAGGAACAGAACTGACAAGGTAAAGAGCCTATTTTTAGTCATTTGCTTTAGTCCAAGGAAAGAAAAGAAATAAACAATAGATTTCACAACTTCCATCTACAACCAGTAGTCAGCTTAGTTGCCGAAGGTCAGATGAGAAGCAGAGTGATGGAATCCACATCATTACATAACATGTGTCAGGTGTTCACATGCTTTCAGAGGGAAGCTGAACACAATGTGAAGATCAGAAAGCTATAGATCCCTGACCAGAGGGTGGCTCATGAATCCAGCTCACAAGGAACACCAGCAGAGCTACCATTAACTCCCTCCCAGTCCTTCCTCTCCTTACTGTCACTCTCACCCCTGCCCCAGTTTGAAAGGCAAGGTGCATGAGCCAGGTCTAACCAGTGTAGGACAGACCCCATCTTCCTCACATCCAGAGGGCAGAAAGAAACCTCAAGACCTCCTTTCACCCCCAGCCCCTTGGAGAATCCTCTACACCAGGAGTTCTCAAACTTTCATGCACAACAGAATCACCTGGAGGACTTGTTAAAATTCTGATTCTGTGCCTTAACCTCAAGAGGTCTGATGTGGGGCTGGGGAATGTGCATTTCTAGCAAGTTCCAAGGCTGTTGATGCTGTAGATCAGAGGATGATCACACATTGAGAACCCAAGGCTCATCCCTAAGTTATCAATATATCACTCAACAGCAAGAACAAATCTAAGAAAAGCACAGTGCCTTTTTCACTCTTGATAAAAATAAATGTGATTTTTAAATAGTTGATGTGTTTGGCTATTTCTCCCTGCCCTCCATTATTTCCTCTAGTCCAGGAAGGAAGGAAGTAATCATAATGGAGAGACAAAGACGAAAGGGAAAAAAGTATGGGGACAGGGAAGTTGGTGGGAAATAGGGAGATGGACAGAGATAGATCACCAGAGTTCAGGACGGTGGAGAATGAGGCAAGATCAGTGCTCAGGGAGGAAAAGGGCAGCACAGCCACCTCCAGGCACCTCAGCTGGGCCTGATGCACAGACTGGGGACAAGCTTGCCCCTCTTTCTTTTCAATGAAGCCACAAAAACATCTTACACAGAGATTGTTTTCCTCTTTGCTTTTAAGAGAGGAAATCGTGGTTGAATGCTATGTGACAATGGGCAGTTGCAAACCACAGGCTTGACACCCCCATTCCAGGCCCCATATAGTGCTTCACTCCCCCTTTGCCTACGTGTGGGCTTTTTTTATCTCTAACCTTTCAGGGTGCCTGGGTTTTAAAAGGAGAGGCAGTGAGACTTGCTGAGTTGCAAGCAGCTGGGAATTTGGAATGCATCTTTGGAGATACACACTGAGCCTGGCTCAGAACTTCCAAGAAAACTCAGTGGGAGGGGAGGAAAAACAACGCAATGACATGACGCCTTGCAGGGCCCGCCTCGGCCTTGCTGAATCTCCCAGAGATTGCATTCCAGCTGCACTGCGGTGACCCAATGTTCCAGTAAACAAGGAGGGGACGGGATGGAAGGACCTCAGATCAGGCTACCCCGAGCTGTTAAAATAGAACACAGGGGGCCCAGCAGGGTGGGGCATGGGGACTGTGAGGCCTTTGTGCACATCCTGGATCAGTGAGGCACACCCACGAGGCACACCCGACACACGTATACACATATTCACTTCTGGTGGGACTGGGACAAATACCAAAAACCCACGTTCTAGCCTCAGAATGGTCAGAAACTGGTGACCTCTTTAGGATCCTTCCTAGGAATCTCAGAACACAAAGGGTGAAGTAAGGAGACACTGACTTAGGCCAAGCCAGGCCACTGACTAATGGTGCCATGCTCTAAGCAATCCCTTTGCCTTCCAAAGAGACAAACTGAGCCACAGCAGAGAAGCACAGTCATTGAGTCCATTTCCCCATTTGATGCCATAGCATGGAATAGCTGACTGATGATCCTATGACTCCTCAGGCTTATCCCGCCCCTCCTCCCTTGCCCCCGCACCCTCCTGTTTTCTCCTGTCTCCACTTCCATTTCACCAGCCAGCAAATGAGCCTATGTGACAATCAGAGGGGTTTAGTAGAAATATGAGGAAGAGTGCCCTGGCTCAGACAGCCTAGCTATGGAAGTTCCTTCCCTGAGTGTCCATCTGCCTGGGTTAACTTGGGGCTTTGTAGCCCAAAGAGCATATACAGCTTGCCTCTCCCATTAAATGTGCAAGTGATATCCTATATTCCTCTATATTCTGTATGTCTAGGTGACCCAAGACTTATCATCCACACTGGGACGGCTCTAAGAATTAAAGGCAGTGCTCTTGAAAACAATTCTAGGACAAAGACATTAACCAGGACATAGGGCTGCCTGCATGACAAGGGGCCCATTTACCATCCCGGACGTCCCTCCCACATTTCTCAGCCTGCCCTGCTTCTCAGATGACATATTTTTACTATGTCTGACTTGTCCTTTCCCTTTACTGGTTTTAGCCTATGTTCCTTCATTTTCTTATATAACAATCACATTCAGGCAGTTACCACATCTCTATTTTGAAGTGAAAAAAGGTGAGTTTTGAAAATTCCCTATGTAACAAGCTGTAAGACCCCTTCATTAGGCTCTGAGTGGTGTGTTCCAGCAGCCTCCAGGAGCTGGTTTTCAATTCCAGAGACTGGCTACCTTCTGAACATTAGTGTCCAGTGGGTATTGTTGGTGTTACTCACCAAATAGTCACATTCCAGTTTCCGGAGAAGCAAAACTGTGAAAAATGGTGATCCTTGCTGGAGTACTCAAAGCAGGGAAAAGGCTTTTCTCATGCTATTTACTTAACACTAATTGTAACAGGACCTGCCTCCTCTCTGTCTCTCCAAAGTGCTTAAAGCGTCGTGCATGTTTTCCATGTTTACAGCCACCCTACAAGGTTCCAGTCATCCTCGTTTTACTGACTGACACTCTAAGTTGAAGCCAGAAAGCAGGGATAGCCAAGTTTTATCCAAACCCAGATCTACCTGGTCCCAAAGCCCATGCTTGTGCTCCATCAGGCTGGGCATCTGCTTTGCAAACCTGGCTTGATCTTGGAATAACCAGGCATGGACCCTTGTTTATTTTTCAGAGTCTCATTTTTTTTTTTCACCACTGATTGCTCCTTTCCATTACAGCTGGTGATATCATACTCCAGCAAGCCTTATTTAGTACACACCAAGACTTGAAGCAGCCCCAGAAAAGTACTGGGCATGATAGGGCTTGGGCTAAAAGTCTGGCATTTCTGTAAGTCACCTAGGCTAAAGTCTGGAGAGGCAAGACAAGTATGAGGTGGTGGGGGAATGGGGGGTGGTGCACAAAAGGTTTATTTACTTAGGGGATAAGTGGTCTTCATGAGCAAGACTGGATGCCAAGCCAAGCTCTCCCAGGCAAAGCTCCTTCCAGGGCAGAACTCCATGTGTGGAAGTAAGTAGCACATTTGCCTATGGTTGCGAGTAAAGTCTAATGAGAGAGACTAGAGCAGGGCTTTAATTACCTGTTCTAAGCACCTCTTCTTATCTCAACTGACTTACCTCTGACCACTCTGCCAGGTGACCACTCTGTAAGGTATTTCTCTGGCCTTAAATGACCATCTCTTACAATACCTGCCCTCCATCCTTTCCCCACCTTCCCTACAAATATAAAGTGGTGGACACAGAAGCGTGGACTTAAAAGTCAGACATTCTTGGGTTTGCTTCTTATTAACTGTGTGACTTTGGGTATGTTTCTGAACTTCTCTGAGCCTTGGTCTCCTCCTCTATAAAAAGGAGGATAATAATCCTCCTTACAGACTTGTTAGAATAATTAAAATAAAGCTATAATTTGTCTCATGTAGGGTGGGCACTAAATAAATGTTTATTGTTGATTTACTTGCTTCTGTTGCTTGAGATTGGTGTGAGTTCTCCCTCCAGAGTCCACTAGCCCTAGATCAATAGAAAGAGAGAATTTTAAGGAGAGGGACCTTAGCATTCATCTAGTCCACCTTCATTTGTGAAGAAACCCCAGGTTCAGAGGTACTTAATTGCCTCGTCCATGATTATATGCCTTACTAGTTCCAACCTTCAAATAAGGATGTTAGTTTGTTGGAGTGTTAGAAAGAGCTCTGGCTTTGGAGTCAGGCCTATGTGAATCTGAATTCCACTTGCCAGCTTGGTGACATCAGACAAGTTAAAGCTACTTGACCTGTTTCTGCTTCACTTCCTCACGTGCAGCCTTGGGATGATAGAGCCAGCCTTGCAGGATGGTGGGGGGGACTAAGTGGGATACTGCACAGCAGGTGCCCAGGGGCATCTGTCACTTGCTGGTGCTCCTGCTGGTTTCCTCGTGTCATTAAAACCTTTCAGGGCCACTTAGAACAGGAAAAGCCCAGTAGAAAGAAATAAGTAGAGCTTAAAAACCATAATGGGCTTTGCCTAAATGTTGAAATAGGGACATTTAGGAATAACTTTTGCTTACCAATCCCCAAATGCCAACTTTAAAGCAGAGTTTGGTAGACTGATCAGGGAAGAATTCCTAGTGGCAGGGCCAAGAGCAAACACTGGGAGATCATCTACAGGCTGAGCTAAAGTGAGGGAGAGTGGGGTGTGGGGAGTCATGGAAGAGGATCCTGAGGGTTTACAACTCATCTTTAGAATATCTTCTAAAACAATTTTGAAAGCCCCCCTGGTTTCCAGGCACAGATTATATTTTGAATTAGCAACACAAAGTGGGAGGTGGCTGAAAGATGGGTGGCTATTCTTCAGATGCAGCCCCTGCAGTGGTTTTGAAATGAAAAGCATGGGCATATTTTGCCATATAAAGTGAGTTCTGATGGGTGGATTTTTTCCAAGATGAATATGGACAAGGGCACTGAGATGCTTCGCAGCAGGCTCAGCCCCTGAATGATCCAATTACAGGTTTTGAAATGGACCCAGAGGCAGAATTTAGAAACCCAAACTGGAAAGGCAGAGGAGAAGTAATTTTGCAACTAGACAAATGACTGATTCCAAAAAGTCCTCTGAGGATAAGAGGGTTTGGAAAATGCCATGTAGGCAATTTTCAAATGTCACATGGGAGCCAGGATTGACTTTTCTAGGGATAATTAGGGTGATTCTAGGGGTAATTAGGGTGAGGTTGATTGGGGTCTGAGCGAGGACTACTGTTTTGTGCTTGCAATTCACTCAGATACCTGGGCAACCTCTGCAATGGAGAGTAATGACAAGTACCATCAGCAGAAGCAGAACTGTGGCCCAATGTAACAAACATAGAGAAATTGTACAAAACTGTGATATTCTTAAGGACTGGATCTAGGTTTATTGTGACCTTGTATTCCCAGTGCCTGGTGGAGGGTATGCATTCAAAAAAATATTTAATTAGTAAATTAATGGCTTAGGTTGTCTTTTAAGATAAAAAGTTCTCCAGGATAGAAAGTATTCAAGCAGAAAGTATTCAAGTATTGGCAGCAACTATATAGAGGTTTTCATGAATCTTTTAGATGTGGCTGATAATTACTGGCATTCTTAGCAACCCTAAGACTGGCTATTTATCACAGTGCACTAACTCTCAGAGATAATCGGATCTGAGCTGAACACTGGGGTCATGATGCAAGGGACTAAGGGAAACAAACCAAAGATTTGTGAAGGAGGACTAACCAGTCTAACCTTCTATTTTCTCATTGAGTCTGTGGTCTGCAATACTTTTTTTAGGCAAAATTAGATATGCACCCTCACTACCCCATGGGTACAGATCACTCCCGAATTTTCTGTCTGCCCTCTCATGTCCACTAAGGCTAAGGCTGCTGACTGATCACAAACTCTTTCCCTTTTCTTCCTGGGCAAACACATATTTGGCATCTTCTAGTCTCCCTTGAGTTAAATGTGGTTACACCCCTGAGTTCTGACCAGTAGAATCTGAGCAGAAGTGATATGTGCCACTTCCAGGCTTGTGATAAAAGCCTCCCACTTGCAATCTCACATGCTCTTTCCCCATCTGCCTGTGGGATGCCGATGCTCGGGGCAATGCTGGCAGCCATGTGTTGAAGATGGCAGAGCTATGGCTCCCTGAATTCCCCCATCCTTCCCATGCATTAGACTGGTGGGTGCGACAGAAACAAACTTTTATTGTGTTATGCTGTTACAGCAGCTCACATACCTTAACTAACATAGTTACCTGTCTTTGTCTTCTTTCTTTTTCTTTGTGATTTCCTCTCTGAAGTTATAAAGAACTGAGAAAGGAGGGTGAGGATGTGACCATGGTCGGAAGAGATTGTTGAATGGTGAAGATGGGCCTCTCTCAAGTGGCTTTACTCTCTTTCCTCTGCCTGGGATGTTGGTTGGGGTGTCTCCCTCCTAATGCAGAAGTATATGTAAGGGAGCTGAAACTTTGTAACAGATGAGCACATGTGGAGGTGTCAGGCCCTCTCTTCCCTGCTGCAAGTTTCACTTGTCATCTCCCAGCTTTCTGGGCACCAGCTCCTCTACTGTTTTTCACAGCTTGTGGAAGGTGGGGAAGGAAGGCAGGGCTACAACCATGAGACTAAGGGCCTTGGTTTTTCTAACCTCTTTTATCCTTCTCCTCTTTTGTCACTCTCCAGCAACCTCAGACACAGAAATGATAACACAAGAAATCTCAGGTATAGGCTACAACAAGAAAGCAAATTCTAGGCATCTGGCTTAGTTGGAGTATTGCTTTGGCTACTTTAATTTTCCCTCAGTCTTGTTTAAAGTTTTTTGATTCTGGATTCTTTCTGTTAGGGGGCCAAAGTTCATTGTTTCCTTGCATAGTCTTCTTTTTTTTTTTTAATTAAAAAAAATTTTAACTGGATAGTAGGTAGGGACAGTGGGAATCTTGTTTATCCATTCATTTTAGTTTTATTTAATTTTTTCCTTCCTTGCATAATCTTTTATGTTGTCCTGCGTCCTAGGTCTACAGAAGACCCTAAGAGTCTGTTTTCTCTTCCTTTGTTGACCATAACTTCCCTTCTGTACAAAACCAAAGCCTCTCCCTTTCCCTGAGATGTAGAGTAAGCTAATTGCTCCATTTGCCCTATATTTTGCCCAAACTATTAAACAGGCAGATTCTAAATGATCTTGATTCCATTTACAGTACTGATATTCTGCTCTACAATTTTTGGACATCTCCCTAATTGACCCTTCTTGGGAAGCCCATTCTAGCAGGGCCTGTTATACATCCCCTAATATCTGTCTTCCTCCTACTCCTCAGCAGTAGGAGCCCCATGGCTAATTAGAACAAAAACTACATACGATAGATCCCCTTGCAGGCAGGTGTGGCCATAAAACTAAGTTCTCATCAACGGAGTGTAAGTAGATGGCTGGCCACCATCTTGGATCATGATACAAACTTGGCAATGGAAGCCATGCTGGGCAGAGTAACAAGATAGAAGAAACTTGGGTCCCTGACCCTCCCTTTTAGCCAATCTCAAGACTCTCATGTGAAAGAAAAATAAGCCTCAAACTTACTTGTCCCTGTTATTTACAGTTTCCTGTCACTTATAGTTAAATTAATTCTATTCTACTACTCTACTTTCTGATATTAGAAGTTATCCCACCTTCCTTCCATCCTTCCTTCTGATTTTCTTCATTCCTTCTTTCCTCCCATTTTTTTCTCCTTCCATCCCTTCTTTCTCTCTTCTTTTTAAAAATAATATTGCGTTAATTCAGCAGGGATCTTAGTTGTTATCTCACTCAGGACCCTCATTTCAAAATGAGGAAATTGAGGACACCAGAGTGGGGAAGTGACTAAGCTGATGAGGCCTAAACCAAAGACTCAAACCTAGACCTCCTGACTCTCTGGCCCTGTGCTTTTACTATACCACCTGCCCTGGCTCTTCCTGGCACACAACATCTCCCACAAGGATACAGCATTTTTGGTTCTCCTTTCTTCTAGGTCAACTTAAACCCATAATGAAATAATATTTACTTTTTCAGCCTTGGTGGATGAAGAAGTAGGAAGACCTTAGGTTAAACTACTTTTTCCCTTTAGTGTAAAAACTGATTACAGGCCATTACCAGGCTTCTGTGCCTTTTGGTCACTTCTTCCCCTCAGAGGACACTGCTCTTGAGGGTGACCTCAGGTCTAGAGGCTCTAGGGAGAATTCAGGTGTCAGCCCATAGCTGCCCTAAGGGAGAAAGGGCAGGTGGCTACTAATAACTGCTTCTGGCATGGGTGGCATCCAGATGAGGCAGGTTTTTGCTGACTGGGTCCTGACTCTACCCAGCCCTCCATGACAGCTCAACCCCTCCTCTGAACTAAGAAGATGCTGCCCTGGATCATGCACCTGGGCTCCCATCTGTCCTCTCTGCAGAGAGTGAGCACCCCTTCCCACTGTCCATGGAAGAAGATGTTTCTCCATGATGGCATGGTAGAGGGAGTGCCAGAAAGGAAAGAATGTCTGCTATACAGTTTGTCTTAAACTGATGCCAGGCGCAGTGGCTCACACCTATAATCTTAGCACTTTGGGAGGCTGAGGTGGGCAGATCACGAGGTCAGGAGATCAATACTATCCTGGCTAACATGGTGAAATCCTGTCTCTACTAAAAATACAAAAAATTAGCCAGGCTTGGGGGCATGTGCCTGTAGTCCCAGCTACTCAGGAGGCTGAGGTAGGAGAATCGCTTGAAACCGGGAGGCGGAGTTTGCAGTGAGCCAAGTTTGCGCCACTGCACTTCAGCCTGGGTGACAGAGTGAGACTCCATCTCAGGACAAAAAAAAAAAAAAAAAAGAACCTACCCCATAAATAAAACAGAACAATATTTTAAGCACAATGCCTACTACTGGACCAACCAAAATCAAGGGAGCCAATGCCCTGATACTGTAAACCTCTATTCATTCAGGAAATGCTAAATTCCTGTCACCTGAGCATTTGATATCAAGCAGAACAAACAGGTCTCTGAAATCCTGGAACTTGTCTTTCACTGGTAAGCTATAATTACTCAAATAAATGCCATAATTGAAAACAGAGGTAGACACTGCAAAGAAAAAGTGCAGGGCACTGTAACAGAGCATAATTAGAGAATCTAACTTGGGATCGGAGCAGGTTAGGAAGGAACATTTAACTTGAGACATACAAGACAAGAAATAACCATCCAGATGTTGAACATTTCAGACAGCAGGAACAGCTGAGGTAAAAGCCTCGTGGTGGAAAAGCAGATAAGAAAGTCTAGTACAGGTTGATTATCCCTTGTCCAAAATATTTGGGACCAGAAGTGTTTCAAATTTAGGGCTTTTTTTGAATTTTGGAATATCTGCATATCCATAGTAAGTCTAAACACAAAATTCATTTATGTTCTGAGTACACCTTATACACATAGACTGAAGGTAATTTTATACAATATTTTTAATAATTTTGTGCATGAAACGAACTTTTGACTGTTTTGACTGCAACCCATCATATAAGGTCAAGTGTGGAATTTTCTATTTATGATGTCATGTCAGCATTCAAAATGTTTTGAATTTTGAAGCATTTTGGATTTTATGATTAAGGATCCTCAACCTGTCTAGCAAAGTTGGGTGGCTGGAGACTGAGGCAGAGCCAGACCACATAGGCCTAACGGATCATGTTGAAGACTTTAGATTTCACCTAAGAGTGAGGTAAGGATATGAAATATATATACATATATATATATATCTATACACACACACATATTTCTTTTTGAGACAGAGTCTCAATCTGTGCCCAGGTGTGGTACAATGGCATGATGTTGGCTCACTGCAACCTCTGCTTCTGGGGTTCAAGTGATTATTGTGCCTCAGCCTCCCAAGCAGCTGGTATTACAGGCATGGGCCATCATTCTTGGCCAATTTTTGTATTTTTAACAGAGATGGGGCTTTATCATGTTTGCCAGGCTGGTCTCGAACTCCTGGCCTCAAGTGATCCTCCACTTCCCCAAGTGCTGGGATTATAGGCATGAGCCACCACATCTGGCATGAAAGATTTTTGACTACAGAGTGACCCATTGTGATTTATATTGTAAAAGATGCCTCAGAACCAAGTGTTTCTGGAGAGGTGCCCCCTAGTTAACACAATGAGGCAACCAATCAATCAAAACATCCTTTAAAAATATTTCACAAGTCTAGCTAATAGGAAGAATGCATCCCTCCCATTCACTGGTCATGAATTAAGCTGTAAAAGAATTCAATGTAGGTTCCCAGAGAGAGCTACAAAATTTGCATTCTAACTCCACTGCCAAAATCAGCAAGGCAGAAACAGTTTTTTAGAAGTATCAGGTCCCAGTTTTAAGTGGACAGCCCAAGTGCATATGCAGACAGCATGGTTTTATTACACTAACCAGGAAAAAGAGCTAAACACTAACTACAACAAAACAAAAATTATTGTCCTTGCATGGAACAGACTCCAAGATTTAATTGTTGATATCCAATAACTTTTTATGGTGGATGAATTGTACAATTTCCTGAGAGTTCATTTAAGTCTAATTCATTATAGTGGCCCATGAGGAAGTCATGCTACTTGAAAGCAGATATTCCACACAAGTCTTACAAATGTTTTGCCCAAGCTGTGATGGCTCAACTTGAAATATTCATGCCATTCTAGCTCAGCAAATTTTGGAGTTTTCATTAAGCATAGATCCTAGTGGGTCACCTGTATTTAGAAGAAGCATGACTTCCTTCCGCATCAGATTATTGGTAGGCTCCTTTATTGCTATAACACGTCCTTCCACCCATTTATCTAGTTTCCAAAGCATATGCATTTGTCTTTAATTAGCAAAATAGAACAGCTTCCTGGAAGTCTAACTTCAACTCTCAAGTCATACCAAAAATCTAGCTGAAGTTATTATATTTATTAAGCATTTAGTTAAGAGTCTGAGAAACATAATATCTATCTATACCTCTAAATATTTTACTTTTTATTGTCAGATTAGCCTGGACTACCAAATATCTATAAACTTGAACCTCATCACCTTACCACCTCAAATAAATGCCTTTACTATATTTATGTTTTTGGTGGGGGGGGGGGGGTTGGCTTTTATCAAAAATTGTCATGAGAATTCAACTTTTTTGTCCACTGAGGTTGATATAGAGAACCTTATATCCCTTAATACCTCCTCCTCTTAGATAATAAGAATTATTCTATATCAATCCTTCTGTCTCTTTTTCTTTCTTCCTTTTTGTTTCTTTTCCCTTTCTTAATCTTTTTCTATGACAACCATAGTCTTGGTCAAGTTTTATATTTAATCCCAGCTACTGCTTTGCCTCTTATGGTGGCTGGAAATTAGTTTTCTCTTTCTTAATTGTACATCCCCATTTAAAATCTTTATTTTATGGCCGGGCGCGGTGGCTCACGCTTGTAATCCCAGCACTTTGGGAGGCCGAGGCGGGCGGATCACGAGGTCAGGAGATCGAGACCACGGTGAAACCCCGTCTCTACCAAAAATACAAAAAATTAGCCGGGCGTGGTGGCGGGCGCCTGTAGTCCCAGCTACTCGGAGAGGCTGAGGCAGGAGAATGGCGTGAACCCGGGAGGCGGAGGTTGCAGTGAGCCGAGATCGCGCCACTGCACTCCAGCCTGGGCGACACAGCAAGACTCCGTCTCAAAAAAAAAAAAAAAAAAAATCTTTATTTTATTAATCTGAATGTTTCTAGTTCATGAAAAAAAGTCATTTAAAAACAGGATGCAAACAAATTAAACTAAATGTGTTTTTCCTATGTTCCAAAGCATTTATCTGCTTTGGATGGATGGTGAGTTGTGAGCACATACCAGCCAACAGAAGGTTAGGATAAAAGATTTGATCTACAACACTAACACAACAAAACAAAAATGATTGTCCTGGGATGGAACAGACCCCAAAATTTAATTGGTTGATATTCAGTAACTCATTATGATGGATGAACCATACCTTTTCCTGAGAGTTCATTTATGACTAATTCCTTCCAGTGACCCATGAGAAAGCCATACAACTTGGAAGCAGACATATCATTCAAGTCTTACAAACATTGTATGAGTCCAGCTAATAGAATTCAGAATGATTTGGAGAAGCACTTTTTATTAACCTACTCTAAGACAGGCAGTGTTCTCTCTTCTTCATAGATTTACCTTTGAGGGCAGGCACTGCTAAGAGCATTGAAAGAGGAGTCAGGTTACCCAGGTTCTCATACCTGGCCTCTAAATAGCTATTGATCATGGGTAAGTTCTTCCACCTTTCTGGGACCTATTTTCCTCATCTGTAGAAAAACTCAGACTAGAGAAATACGAGGCTACTTCCAGGTCTACCATCTTATGGTTCTCTAACTTATTCTATAAAAGGTATAGAAGAATGGTTCCTGATCTCAAGAAGTTTAGATTTCTTCAAAGGAGGTAAAATAGCAGCCATGTCCCATTTCTGAAGAATCACAAATGTACAAGCAGATCTGCATATTGAAAGTTGAAGTTTATCAGTCAGGCATGGTGGCTCACACCTGTAATCCCAGCACTTTGGGAGGCCAAGGTGGGTGGATCTTTTGAGGTCATGAGTTTGAGACCAGCCTGGCAAACACAGTGAAACCCCATCTCTACTAAAAATACAAAAAAAAAAAAAAAAAAGAAAGTTGAAGATTATCAATATGACAAAGGGTTGAAGTAAAAATATTTTGCCTTTGTTCTTTTTTCCTTTAGGATAGTCTAATATAATTTGAATAAAATTAAGATTTCATGAATTAATCACCCTCAGCATTTTATTTTTAGGTTCAAACAAACAAAAAACTTCTGTTATTCCTCTTGTTGGGTGTGAACTTTCTTGCTAGGAGCATTGTGTTCTGTACACATAGGACAAGGAAGGGCAGGACTGGACAAATATTGACCCGAGTGCTAGTTGAGATGATCTGTAAAAAGGATTACTCAGAATGGAAATATGTAGTTTGAAAAGTGTAAGGGGAACACACTCTCATACACTGATCATAGAATTTTAACTCCATATAAACTTATGAAAGGTAGGAGAGCAGTAAAGAGCAAAAACCTTAAAAATGTGTGTTATGGGCCAAGTGTGGTGGCTCATGCGTGTAACCCCAGCACTTTGGGAGGCTGAGGTGGGTGGATCACCTGACATCAGGAGTTCAAGACCAGCCTGGTCAACATGATGAAACCCTGTCTCTACTAAAAATACAAAAATTAGGACTGCACTGGCAAGATGGAACAATAGGAACAGCTCTGGTATGCAGCTCCCAGCGAGATCAGTGCAGAAGGTGGGTGATTTCTGCATTTCCAACTGAGGTACCTGGCTCATCTCATTGGGACTGGTTAGGCAGTGGGTGCAGCCCACGGAAGGCAAGCAGAAGCAGGATGGGGCATCACCTCACCTGGGAAGTGCAAGGGTTCGGGGAACTCTCTCCCCTAGCCAAGGGAAGCCACGAGGGACTGTGCCCTGAGGAATGGTGCATTCCAGCCCAGATACTATGCTTCTCCCATGGTCTTCGCAATCCGCAGACCAGGAGATTCCCTTGGGTGCCTACGCCACCAGGGTTCTGGGTTTCAAGCACAAAACTGGGCAGCTGTTTGGGCAGACACCAAGCTAGCTGCAGGAGTTGTTTTTGTTTTTGTTTTTTTCATACCCCAGTGGCACCTGGAACACCAGCGAGAACTGTTCACTCCCCTGGAAAGGGGTCTGAAGCCAGGGAGCCAAGTGGTCTAGCTCAGCAGATCCCATTCCCATGGAGCCAGCAAGCTAAGATCCGCTGGCTTGAAATTCTCACTGCCAGCACAGCAGTCTGAAGTCCACCTGGGATGACCCAGTTTGCTGGAGGAAGGGGCGTCCACCATTACTGAGGCTTGAATAGGCGGTTTTCCCCTCACGGTTTAAACAAAGATGCTGGGAATTTCAAACTGGGTGGACCCCACCGCAGCTCAGCAAAGTCACTGTAGCCAGATTGCCTCTAGATTCCTCCTTTCTGGGCAGGGCATCTCTGAAAAAAAGGCAGAAGCCCCAGTCAGGAGCTTATAGATAAAAACCCCCATCTCCCTGGGACAGAGCACCTTGGGGAAGGGGCAACTGTGGGAGCAGCTTCAGCAGGCTTAAATGTCCTTGCCTGCCAGCTCTGAAGACAGCAGTGGATCTCCCAGCACAGCACTCAAACTCTGCTAAGGGACGGACTGCCACCTCAAGTGGGACCTGGACCCCCGTGCCTCCTGACTGGGACACAACCCAGCAGGGGTCAACAGATACCTCACACAGGAGAGCTCTGGCTGGCATCTGGTGGGTACCCCTCTGGAGTGAAGCTTCTAGAGGAAGGAACAGGCAGCAATCTTTGCTGTTCTGCAGCCTCCGCTAGTGATACCCAGGCAAACAGGATCTGGAGTGGACCTCCAGCAAACTCCAGTGGACCTGTAGCAGAGGGGCCTGACTATTTGAAGGAAAACTAACAAACAGAAAGGAATAGCATCAACATCAACAAAAATGATGTCCACTCAGAAACCATATTCAAAGTTACCAACATCAAAGACAAAAGGTAGATAAATCCATGAAGAAGGGGAAAAACCAGCACAAAAAGGCTGAAAATTCCAAAAACCAGAACACCTCTTCTCCTCCAAAGGATCACAACTCCTCACCAGCAAGGGAACAAAACTGGATGGAGAATGAGTTTGACAAATAGACAGAAGGAGGCTTCAGAAGGTGGGTAATAACAAACTCCTCCGAGCTAAAGGAGCATGTTCTAACCCAATGCAAGGAAGCTAAGAACCTTGAAAAAAGGTTAGAGGAATTGCTAACTAGAATAACCAGTTTAGTGAAGAACATAAATGACCTGATGGAGCTGAAAACAGAGCACGAGAACTTCATGAAGCATACAAAAGTATCAATAGCCAAATCGATCAAGCAGAAGAAAGGATATCAGAGATTGAAGAT
Source organism: Hylobates moloch (assembly GCF_009828535.3). NCBI lineage: Eukaryota > Metazoa > Chordata > Mammalia > Primates > Hylobatidae > Hylobates > Hylobates moloch. The sequence goes on along the minus strand of NW_026652293.1, from coordinate 31,251,591 downwards.
CAACTTAATGAAATAAAGTGTGAAGACAAGATGAGAGAAAAAAGAATGAAAAGGAACAAACAAAGCCTCTAAGAAATACGAGACTATGTGAAAAGACCAAACCTATGTTTGATTGGTGTACCTGAAAGTGACGGGGAGAACGGAACCAAGTTGGAAAACACTCTTCAGGATAGTATCCAGGAGAAATTCCCCAACCTAGAAAGACAGGCCAACATTCAAATTCAGAAAATACAGAGAACACCACAAAGATACTCTTCAAGAAGAGCAACCCCAAGACACATGATTGTCAGATTCACCAAGATTGAAATGAAGGAAAAATGTTAAGGGCAGCCAGAGAGAAAGGTCAGGTTACCCACAAAGGGAAGCCCACCAGACTAACAGCAGATCTCTCTGCAGAAATCCCAGAAGCCAGAAGAGAGTGGGGGCCAATATTCGACATTCTTTAAATAAAAGAATTTTCAACCTAGAATTTCATATTGAGCCAAACTAAGCTTCATAAATGAAGGAGAAATAAAATCCTTTACAGATAAGAAAATGCTGAGAGATTTTGTCACCACCAGGCCTGCCTCATAAGAGCTCCTGAAGGAAGCACTAAACATGGAAAGGAAAAATGGTACCAGCCACTGTAAAAACATGCCAAATTGTAAAGACCATCAGCACTATGAAGAAACTGCATCAACTAACAGGCAAAATAACCAGCTAGCATCATAATGATGGGATCAAATTCACATATGACAATATTAACCTTAAATGTAAATGGGCTAAATGGACCAATTAAAAGACACAGACTGGCAAATTGGATAAAGAGTCAAGGCCCATCAGTGTGCTGTATTCAGGAGATCCATCTCACATGCAAAGACACATATAGGCTCAAAATAAAGGGATGGAGAAATATTTACCTAGCAAATTACAAACATAAAAAGCAGGAGTTGCAATCCTAGTCTCTGATAAAACAGACTTTAAACCAACAAAGATCAAAAGAGACAAAGAAGGGCATTACATAATGGTAAAGGGATCAACGCAACAAGAAGAACTAACAATCCTAAATATATATGCATCCAATACAGGAACACCCAGATTCATAAAGCGAGTTCGTAGAGACCTAAAAAGAGACTTAGACTCCCACACAATACTAGTGGGAGACTTTAACACCCCACTGTCAATATTAGACAGATCAATGAGACAGAAAATTAACAAGGATATTTAGGACTTGAACTCAGCTCTGGACCAAGCAGACCTAATAGACATCTACAGAACTCTCCACCCCAAATCAACAGAATATACATTCTTCTCAGCACCACATTGCACTGATTCTAAAATTGACCACATAACTGGAAGTAAAACACTCCTCAGCAAATGCAAAAGAGCAGAAACCATAACAAACAGTCTCTCAGACCACAGTGCAATCAAATTAGAAGTCAGGATTAAGAAACTCACTCAAAAACGCACAGCTACATGGAAACTGAACAACCTGCTCCTGAATGACTACTGGGTACATAACAAAATGAAGGCAGAAATAAGTTCTTTGAAACCAATGAGAACAAAGACACAACGTACCAGAATCTCTGGGATACAGCCAAAGCAGTGTTTAGAGGGAAATTTATAGCACTAAAGGCCCACAAGAGAAAGCAAGAAAGATCTAAAATCTACATCCTAACATCACAATTAAAATAACTAGAGAAGCAACAGCAAACAAATTCAAAAACTAGCAGAAGACAAGAAATAACTAAGATCAGAGCAGAACTGAAGAAGATAGAGACATGAAAAACCCTTCAAAAAATCAATGAATCCAGGAGTTTGTTTTTTGAAAAGATCAACAAAATAGATAGACCACTAGCCAGACTAATAAAGAAGAAAAGAGAGAAGAATCAAGTAGACACAATAAAAAATGATAAAGGGGAGATCACCACTGATCCCACAGAAATACAAACTACCATCAGAGAATACTATAAACACCTCTATGCAAATAAACCAGAAAATCTAGAAGAAATGGATAAATTCCTGGACACATACACCCTCGCAATTCTAAACCAGGAAGAAGTCGAATCCCTGAATAGACCAATAGCAAGTTCTGAAATTGAGGCAGTAATTAATAGCCTACCAACCAAAAAAGTCCAGGACCAAACGGATTCACAGCCTAATTCTACCAGAGGCACAAAAAGGAGCTGGTACCATTCCTTCTGAAACTAATCCAAACAATAGAAAAAGAGGGAATCCTCTCTAACTCATTTTATGAGGCCAACATCATCCTAATACCAAAACCTGGCAGAGACACAACAAAAAAAGAAAATTTCAGGCCACTACCCCTGATGAACATTGATGTGAAAACCCTCAATAAAATACTGGCAAAACAAATCCAGCAGCACATCAAAAAGCTTATCCACCACCACCAAGTTGGCATCATCTCTGGGATGCAAGGCTGGTTCAACATACACAAATCAATAAACATAATCCATCACATAAACAGAACCAATGACAAAAACCACATGATTATCTCAATAGATGCAGAAAAGGCCTTTGATAAAATTCAACACTCCTTCATGCTAAAAACTCTCAATAAACTAGGTATTGAGGGAACGTATCTCAAAACAATGTGAACTATTTATGACAAACCCACAGCCAATATCATACTGAATGGCAAAAAGCTGGAAGCATTCCCTTTGAAAACTGGCACAAGACAAGGATGCCCTTTCTCACCACTCCTATTCAACATAGTATTGGAAGTTCTGTCCAAGGCAATCAGGCAAGAGAAAGAAATAAAGGGTATTCACATAGGAAGAGAGAAAGTCAGATTGCCTCTGTTTGCTGATGACATGATTGTGTATTTAGAAAACCCCATTGTCTCAGCCTAAAACCTCCTTAAGCTGATAAGCAACTTCAGCAAAGTCTCAGGATACAAAAATCAATGTGCCAAAATCACAAGCATTCCTATACACCAATAGTAGACAAAGAGCCAAATCATGAGTGAACTCCCATTCACAATTGCTACAAAAAGAATAAAATACCTAGGAATACAACTTACAAGGGATGTGAAGGGCCTCTTCAAGAAGAACTGCGAACCACTGCTCAAGAAAATAAGAGAGGACGCAAACAAATGGAAAAACATTCCATGCTCATGGATAGGAAGAATCAATATCATTAAAATGGCCATACTGCCCAAAGTAATTTACAGATTCAATGCTATCCCCATTAAGCTAACATTGACTTTCTTCACAGAATTAGAAAAAACTACTTTAAATTTCATATGGAACCAAAAAAGAGCCCATATAGCTAAGACAATCCTAAGCCAAAAGTACAAAACTGGAGGCATCACGCTATCTGACTTCAAACTATACTACAAGGCTACAGCAACCAAAACAGCATGGTACTGGTACCACAGCAGATATATACACCAATGGAACAAAACAGAGACATCAGAAGTAACACTACACATCTATAACCATCTGATCTTTGACAAACCTGACAAAAACAAGCCATGGGGAAAGGATTTCCTATTTAATAAATGATGTTGGGAAAAGTGGCTAACTATATGCAGAAAACTGAAACTGGACCCCTTTTCTTACAGCTTATACAAAAATTAACACAAGATGGATTAAAGACTTAAAGATAAGATTTAAACCATAAAAACCTAGGCAATACCATTCAGGACATAGGCATGGCCAAAGACTTCATGACTAAAACACCAAAAGCAATGGCAACAAAAGCCAAAATTGACAAATGGAATCTAATTAAACTAAAGAGTTTCTGCACAGCAAAAGAAACTATCATCAGAGCGAACAGGCAACCTACAGAATGAGAGAGAAATTCTGAAATCTATCCATCTGACAAAGGGCTAATATCCAGAATCTACAAAGAACTTAAACAATCTTACAAGAAAAAAAAAAACCCATCAAAAAGTGGGCAAAGGATATGAACAGACACTTCTCAAAAGAAGACATTTATGCAGCCAACAAACATGAAAAAAAGCTCATCATCACTGGTCATTAGAGAAATGAAAATCAAAACCACAATGAGATACCACTAATGTCAGTTAGAATGGTGATCATTAAAAAGTCAGGAAACAACGATGCTGGATAGGATGTGGAGAAATAAAAACACTTTTACACCGTTGGTGGGAGTGTAAATTAGTTCAACCACTGTGGAAGACAGCGTGGTGATTCCTCAAGGATCTAGAACAAGAAATGCCATTTGACCCAGCAATCCCATTACTGGGTTTATACCCAAAGGATTATAAATCATTCTACTATAAAGACACATGCACACACATGATTATTGCAGCACTGTTCACAATAGCAAAGACTTGGAACCAACCTAAATGCCCATCAGTGATAGACTGGATAAAGAAAATGTGGCACATATACACCATGGAATACTATGCAGCCATAAAAATGGATGAGTTCATGTCCTTTGCAGGGACGTGGATGAAGCTGGAAACCATCATTCTCAGCAAACTAACACAAGAACAGAAAACCAAACACCACATGTTCTCACTCCTAGGTGGGAGTTGAACAATGAGAACACATGGACACGGGGAAGGGAACACACACTGGGAGCCTTTTGGGGGTTAGGGGGATAGGGGAGGGATAGCATTAGGATAAATACCTAATGTAGATGATGTGTTGATGGGTGCAGCAAACCACCATGGCACGTGTATACCTATGTAACAAACCTGCACGTTCTGCACATGTATCCCAGAACTTAAAGTGTAATAAAAATAAATAAATATTTTTAAAAGTACAAAAATTAGCTGGGCGTGGTGGCACGTGCCTGTAGTCCCAGCTTTGTGTTAGAAACACTCCAATTTCACTCATTTAATTATACTGAAATATGTAATAAATGATTGTTAACTATAGTCAGTCTATTATACTATGAACACCAGATATTATTCCTTCTAACTGTATATTTGTACCCATTAGCCAACCCCTCTTTATCCCTCCTCCCCACCACCCTTTCCACCCTCTGGTAACCATCATTCTACTCCTTTTTTTTTAATACAGGGTCGCACTCTGTTGCCTAAGTTGGAGTACAGTGGTATGATCTTGGCTCACTGTAGTCTCAATCTCCCGGGCTCCAGTGATCCTCCCACCTCACCCTCCTGAGTAGCTGGGACTACAGGCACACACCACCACACTGGCTAATTTTTTTATATTTTTTGTAGAGATGGGGTTTCACCATGTTACCCAGGCTGGTCTTAAACTCCTGGGCTCAAGCAATCTGCCTGCCTTGGCCTCCCAAAGTGCTGGGATTATAAGCATGCACCACCGTGCCTGGCCTCTACTCCCTATCTCTATGAGTTTATTTATTTTTAGCTTTCTGTGTCTGGCTCATTTCACTTAACATCATGTCCTACAGTTCCACCCATGTTGTTACAAATGACAGGACTTGATTCCTTTTATGGCTGAATAATATTCCACTGTATATATGCATCACATTTTCTTTATCCATTCATCCATTGATGGACACTTAGGTTGATTCCATATCTTGGCTATTAAGAATAGTGCTGCAATAAACATGGGAGTACAGATATCTGTTTGATATACTGATTTCCTTTATTTCGGATATGTATCCAACACTGGGATTGATGGATCATGTGGTAGTTCTATTTTTAGTTTTTTGAGGAATCATCATATCATACTATTTTTGAGACAGAGTCTCATGCTGTCACCCAGGCTGGAGTGCAATGGTGTGATCTTGGCTCACTGCAACCTCCACCTCCCAGGTTCAAGTGATTCTCCTGCCTTTGCCTCCCGAGTAGCTGGAATTACAGGTGCCTGCCACCACACCTGGCTAATTTTTTTGTATTTTTAGTAGAAACCGGGTTTCACCATGTTGGACAGACTGGTCTCAAACTCCTGACCTCTGGTGATCTGCCTGCCTTGGCCTCCCAAAGTGCTGAGATTACGGGGTGACCCACTGTGCCAGGCCCGTCATACTGTTTTGTATAGTAGCTGTACTACTTCAGTTTCTCACTAACAGTGTATGAGGGTTCCCCTTTCCCCACATCCTCTCCAGCATTTTTTATTGCCTGTTTCTTGGAGGAAAGCCCTTTAAACTGGAGTAAGATGATATCCCATTGTAATTTTAATTTGCATTATTTTGATGACTAGTGGAGGATTTTTTCATACACCTGTTAGCCATTTGTATGTCTTCTTTTCAAAAACGTCTATTCAGCTGTTTTGCCCATTTTTAATAGGATTGTTTGCTATTATTTGACCTCCTAACATTCTAGTTATTAATCTCTTGTCAGATGCGTTGTTTGCAAATCGTTGTTTCCTTTGATATGAAGAAGCATTTTAGCTTGATGCAATCCCATTTGTCCATTTTTGTTTTGGTTTCCTCTGCTTTTTAGGTCTTACTCAAAATCTTTGCCAGACCAATGCCCTGGAGTGTTTCCCAATGTTTTCTTTTAGTAGTTTCATGGTTTCAGGTTTTAAGGTTAAGTCTTTAATCCATTTGGAGTTGATTTTTGTATATGGCAAGAGATAGGAGTCTAGTTTCATTCTTCTGCATGTGGATATCCAGTTCTGTTAGCACCTTTTATTGAAGAGTCTGTCCTTTCCCCAATGTATGTCCTTGACACCTTTGTCAAGAATGAGTTGACTGTAAATGCATGATTTATTTCCGGGTTCCCTATTCTGTTCGTCTGTCTCATTTTATGCCAATACCGTGAGGTTTTGGTTATTCTTGCTTTGCACTATAATTTGAAATCAGGTAATGTGATGCCTCCAGCTTTGTTCTTTTTGCTCAGGAGTACTTAAATGGCTATCAGTATTTACTTCTGGGTGGTAGGATTCTGTTTAATTTTATTTTTACCATCTATGATTTGTTTTCAAATTTTTACTTCAAGCAATTTTATTTTATACTTGGAAAAGTCTAACTTTACTTAATAAAGGAGTAAAGGAAATAAAAAAGGTAGGTTGTGGGTCCTATTGTAATCTATCATTAGACAAACAATTACTGAACATCTATAAGTATTAGGAACTGTTCTAAGTGCCCAGGATACATAGGTCTCTGCCTCATGGATTTTACATTCCAATTTGTGTGTGGGAGTATTAGAAATAACTAATAACTATAATAAATAAGTTAATGATTTAATATATTAGAGGGTGATATTTGCTATGGGGAAAAAAAACTGAGCTGGGTAAAGAAGAAAGGGAATGTGATATAGGGGGATCAGAGCACTGCAGCTTATAATTGTAAATAGGGTGGTCAGGGCAGACCTTATTGAAACATAGGATATGGACATGTAGATGAGGTCTTGGGGATACTGGCGCATATCTGGTGAAAGACCCCCCAAGGCAGAGCCATGCCCATACTTAAGAGCCAGCAAGGAGGCCAGCCAGGTGAAAAAGGTGTTCAGCAGGAGGATCCCAGCAGGAATCTCAGGAGGTTTGTTGATTTTTTGACACAGCTGTCTGGAACATACAGGAGCCTGCCAAGAGTCCCCAAGCCTGTTGACCACTACCCACTGTCACTGACCCTCATGGAGAGGGACAATACAGCACAAAGAAATTTGGGGGTGTATTGCAGATGGCTATGAAATCAAAAACAAAATGCCAAACAGCCATCCACTTACGATCCACTGAGGGTCATTTTATCTCATATTCCAGTTGAAAGTAACGACTTTAATACTGAAAGGGAAGTGCACACTTCATAAACAAGTTGAAAAACAGGTTTGATTTTCCTGGACCATGGCTTACAATAATAGAGAAATGGGCTCTTGCCAAGAGACAGAACAGGAAGAGAGAATTTGACAGGAGGTTCATTAACTGATCAAGAGGGCTTTACATTAACATTTGATGAGAAGAGAGGAAAAGATTTAGATAAAACTCATAGCTAGTTATGATGGAGAATCTTGGGTGTTGAAACAGAAAGAATAACAATAATGGTGAATGTCTCCAGCTGGTCTCTGGAGAAAATAAGAAAGTTTTGGTAGCAAAACGTGATTTCAGATACGGGCTAAGCATGGATAAAGAAATGAATGTGATACTTCATGTAAAAATAAAAGGGCCGGGCACGGTGGCTCACGCCTGTAATCTCAGCACTTTGGGAGGCCGAGACGGGCGGATCACAAGGTCAGGAGATTGAGACCATCCTGGCTAACACGGTGAAACCCCGTCTCTATTAAAAATACAAAAAAATTAGCCGGGCGTAGTGGCGGGAGCCTGTAGTCCCAGCTACTCAGGAGGCTGAGGCAGGAGAATGGCCTGAACCCGGGAGGCGGAGCTTGCAGTGAGCCGAGATCGCGCCACTGCTCTCCAGCCTGGGCGACTGAGCGAGACTCCGTCTCAAAAATAAATAAATAAATTAATTAATTAAATTAAATTAAAGAATTTTGGCTAGGCACAGTGACTCATGCCTATAATCCCAGCACTTTGGGAGGCCAAGGCAGTCAGATTGCGTGAGCCTAGGAGTTCGAGACCAGCCTGGGTAACATGGTAAAACCCCATCTCTTCTAAAATTACCAAAATTAGCCAGGTATGGTGGCATGGGCCTGTGGTCCCAGCTACTCAGGAGCCTGAGGTGGGAAGATCACTTGGGCCTGAGAGGCCGAGGTTGTAGTGAGCCAAGATCACGCCACTGCACTCCAGCCTGGGGGAATAGAGCGAGACTCAGTCTCAAAATAAATAAAAATAAATAAATAAAATAACAATAGCTTACACTTATTGAGCACTTAACATGTTTGATCACAGTAATAAATACTTTAAATAATTATAAAAGCTAACATTTATTGAGTACTCACTATGTGCAAGACTTACCTTTTTTAATCCTCCCAGTTCTATGAAACTATCCACATTTTACAGATGAGGAAACTGAGGGTTAAAGAGGTTACGTAGCTAGTGATAAAGAACCCAAAAGCCCAACCTAGATTTATCTGACTCCAAAGCTCACTTCTTAACTAGGCCTCTTGAGAGCAGTGAAGGGTAGCCATGCTGTTTTAAAGACCATATATTAGGTTGATGCAAAAGTAATTGCGGGTTTTTTTGCACCAACTTAGTAGTTAAGAAAGAGAATTCCAGGAAGAACTAGTCACATATTCAACTTCAGAAAAGTGGATTTCATAAAAATAAACAAAAAATGAATGATCCTGTGGCCAATAACTCCAAAAGACAAGACATCTCAAGGAGCTTAGAAGACTGTAAAAATTAATGTTTTGTTAATATAGACATAAATAATTCAATCTTCTTTGTGTGTATGTGTGTGAACATGCAGAAAATAATATGGAGAAATTAACAATTTGGCTGTCCAGGGCACTCAGATTTTAAAAGAAAGCACAAAAGATACAACAAAGACCTCCAAATAACAGTTTCAGAAAAAGCTGAGATTTATAAAAATCCTAAGGACAACAAGGACAATTGTTTTGGTTGTGTTCAGAGCAGGAAGTATAAGAAAAAGGCCAGGCTAAGTTCTTGAGGCAGATGGTGTAATATTACAGGCACCACAATGCTAGAAACCAGGTGGAGATCATTAAGAGCAATTGCCATCAAGCTCCTATTTTCTTTTTCAGTGGAATTACCAAACAGGTAATGTAGTGTAGCTGGATCTGAGCAAAACATTTTTCCAAAGCTCTCACAATAGTCTCATGGGCAAGATGTGGGAACACAGGTGGCTTCCTAACTCACTAAGCAACTAAGCCCAAAGAGGCTTAAGTGTACTATGCTAGTCTGAAGGCGAGTTGTGCCTGTGTCCTGTCCTCTTCAATACTTGCATATCAAATTTGTTCTGAGAGTGCATGTTATCACTCACAGATGATACAAAACTGGGAGAGGTGCCTAATATGTTAAGTGACAGACTCAAGTGGCAGAAGTATCTGGCAGGCTGAAGCTAGCAAGACAAAATTTGATGCATCTCTATGTAAATTTCAGTCCTTATTCACCTGAAAAGAACCTGGGAATATTAACTCACAGAAAAACAAGGAATCAAGGACAGGGCCTGCCAAAGGGTCTTTGCAGTCTTTGGCTGTATTCATACAAGTATGGTATCCAAATTAAGGAAGAACACATGTACATCCATACCACGGAATACTACTCAGCGAGAAGCAAAACAACTTCAATGAATCTCCAGAGAACTGGGAAATTATGCAGAGTAAAAAAAAAAAAAAAATTCCAAAACATCACATGATGTATGATTCCGCTAATGCAAAATGACAAATGATAGAAAACAAATTCGTGGTTGCCAGGGATCAGGGATGAAGTGGTAAGAGGGGAGGTGGAGGTGGGTATAAAAGGGCAATATGAGGTATCTTTATAGTGATGGAAATATTCTGTATCTTTTCTTTTTTTTGAAATGAAGTCTTGCCGTGTCACCCAGCCTGGGTGCAGTGGTGCACTCATGGCTCACTGCAGCCTCTACCTCCTGGGATCAAGCCATCCTCCCACCTCAGCCTCCCAAAGTGCCAGGATTACAGGCATGAGCCACTGTGCATGGCCTGTTCTGTATCTTGACTGTGTCAATGCCGATATCCTGGTTGTGATATTATTCTATAATTTTGCAAGATGTTACCACAGGAGGAAACTGGATAAGTGATACAAAGGATCTCTCTATAATATTTCTTATATCTACACATTAATTGGCAATTATCTAAAAATAAAAATTCAGTTAAAAAATTTTTTTTTTGTAAATTGGGAGTGTGGGTGGAGGATACAGGTAGGGGAGTGGGAGGAGAGTGAATAATCTAGATAAGCTTCCCATGAAACATTCATCCTAAAGAAGAAAGCAGGCATGGTACCATCGACCTCTCAGACTGTAACATCCAAGGCAGCAGGAACTGTGCCGATCTTCTTCGTCACTGGATTGCGAGTGCTTCAAACTACACTGACGT